>NC_136496.1:63968493-64288493 GCF_053919585.1 Euprymna scolopes
CTTGGAACCGTATTTGTATGTACGCGCGTGTGTTTATTATGTGCTCTTGCACGTTCAGGTACGTCTAGATTCTTTATTTATTTTTTTTTTTTTTGTTCAAGTACGTTACGTATAAAGATTGCACAAATACAAACTTAGAGGCTACACGTCCTGTGAATGGCACTGAACTGCATCCAGTAGTGAAACCCCAATTTGAGAGTTTTGAGGAAATGTTAGCATCCCTTAGTTACTACTGCTGTCCAAATCGCTCTGGCTCGAAGTGCCAGTAACTGATAACCTTCCTATATGGATTAAAGAAAACCTGTCCAAGGAATAACCTGATGTGGAACAGGTACTAAATGAATACTCAACAGTATGGAATAGTATGGAACATACTACATGAATAATAAAAGCATCATCGCCTCCGTTCAGTCTCGATAGACAATTGATGTTCCCTATAGGTGTAGACACGGGTGTAATTGTGAGGCAAGAGTTGCGCAACCCTCAACCACACCTCTCCTAAATCGGCAATGCTCGAATCCATTGGAGAAGTCCAGACGACTGGAAACAATACCAAGATAAGCTGAGATAACATACAGCATCTGGAATGTCAACGTGATTATGCAGTGTGTAATAAAGGTATACCCATTAATACAAATGTGAAATTATAAAAACAGAACAAAACTTACTCACATTGTCTAGATCTGGCGTTAAATGACTGTAAATGCCATTTTAAAAAGAGCTAATAACTATATTTGTACATACAACAATTATAGATACTTAATATGGCTAATCCAAAAGCGATATAGTTATCTTCGCATTTTTTTAGACTCCAAAGAAGCTACTATACTTTCGATGAAAAGATAAACTTCATAAGTACGAAGACAACGAAAGTCTAAAACAAACGGTAATACGATCATTGGTTAACTTTGTGTACTTGTTATAGCATTTCAGTTGATCCATATTTTGAATGGCATCACTTGAAATTAAAACGTACCTGAAATGCACTATTTTGAAGATTTTGATATTTGTTTTCAAAGTTTAGCGAAAATTAATTTGATGATTGCTAATGTAATAAGTTCAATTTCTTCAGATTAAGAAATATATATGTGTGTGCGTGTGTTCTCTATAAAAATAAAATTCTAAAAGATCTAAATAAAACATTAAAAGCGTATTTATATATGAAATCTACCTAAAGAAGACAATTGAAGTGACCTCGAATCGCTAAGTGCCCTCATAAGAAAGTTATGGTTGAATCTCGCTTCAAACTTCAGATATATTTTATTTTGAAGAAATTGAAATTACATGTATAAAACCCTCTCGCCGATAATGAAAGTGATCGCAAATCCCTGCATGGCTCTTTGTGAGCGGAATGTCTACGTCTCTCTCTCTCTCTCTCTCTCTCTCTCTCTCTCTCTCTCTCTCTCTCTCTCTCTCTCTCTAATCGATCTACGGGCTAGAATCACCTTAAAATTTCAAATACTTATATATATATATATATATATATATATATATATATATATATATATATATATATATATAGTCTTCTTTATTTAATATTAACCAGGTATTTAAGGAAATCAAAAATGCAATTGTGTATCCGATGTTAATAGAATTTAACCATATGTGTATGGAACTAATTCAAAGGGTTTTTTCGAAAATTCCAGTTTCTTTCGACTAGATTTATGGGGGAAAAGAGGTGGAGTAAAAAAATAAATAAGATTTATGTGATGTCATAAGCATAGTGTATTATCTGTTTTTTAATTAGCTGCTGTAAAGCGTTAGTAAATGAGTAAAAGTCGAAATAGACGTATCCATATACTGCTCAAAGGTCGCTTATTGGGCGGTGATAAACTACTTTTTTAAATCGAATAATCCTTGTTAATTCGTATTATTCTGATTATTCGAATTACTGTTCTCATCTTTCGTATTATTTTCACAACGTTTCGACCGATGTAACCTGCGAGCTTCTTCGGTTGTATATTGTCGAAAGTCTTTCAAGAATCTGAAACGAATTTCGAACGTTCTTTCTTAAATCTTCAGGCTTAGCATGCTTTCGTTCTTATCAGCTACGACCAGGTAGAAGTCCTCAGCAATTCGTAATTGTACTTTGATTATTACCCACACTGAGTATTGAATCTTCAACCCTCAGGAAAGTGTTACTTACAACTGATTTTTTTTTTTACTTAGTACGTTATCCGTTACGCTACTGGATTGAATAAAAGGTTACGTTCAAAATTCCGTGTAGATTCCTGAGTCCGAAGGAAAGATTCTCGGTTCGACAAGATATCCATGAAAAAAAAAGTCAGTCGAATAAAACAATATGAAAATAACACTCAGGATGATAACAGCAATCCGAATAATCCAAATAATACGAACAGCCCGCCACCCTCTCTAAAATGCAGAAAGATAACCGCTGTTAGGTCAAATCTTTTTAATTCATCCTGCTAAAATATAACGTAATGAAACACCTGTTACTTTTATTTGAAGATATCTGGATGCTTATTGGTTAACTAGGTAATACGTATTCCCCTCTTGGTTTTCTTGACTTCCTTGATTGTTTTTTGTTTACATTTTCTTTGTTGTCAAGATAAGAACGTCAGGGAATAAATCGTCTTAAACATCTCAAAGCAACACCGTTAGTTGTTTTTTTCTTTCTAGCCAGCCACTTAACTAGTTAAAGGGTAGACTTTTTTGTAAGTGAGCGTGTGGCCTCTTCCCTCCCTTTTACGCCTTTGAAGAGATTACATTCTGTCTAGCCTGTTTGGAGTCAAGAGTATTGAATGTTGGCGGTATGGTCTCTTTCAGACCTGTTTTGTCCTGATGTTAGTCTATCGTTCTCTCTCTCTCTTTTGTTATTATGGTTAGTTCCTTACATCAAACGGCTTTATGCCTAGTATGGAGCAACTTCCATTGAAAATTTATGGTGACATCAAAGTAAAGAAGCACGCTCATACGTACATATACACACATATAGATACAATGATATTGTACATACCATGAGAGTACGCATACGCTCATATATACGCACTCTGTTTTAAGTATGTGTGGATTTTGGTTAAATGTCTTTTTTTTTCGTTTATTGTTTTTTATGTGTTTTATTCTCATCCTCTCTCTCTCTCTCTCTCTCTCTCTCTCTCTTTCTCTCTCTCTCTCTCTCTCATGGCTTCTACTTCTCTATGTTTCTCTCACTCTTCCCCTCGTTCATTTGGTGTTGATTTGGCTTATTATCGACGCATCATCAATCTACTATCGTATAGTATCTACACTACTTTTTTCTACTGATTCAATAAATCTAACCTTACTCTAAGTTAGGCGTAGGGTTAACAAATAGGTGCAGGGTTAAAGGTTAAAAAATAGAGAAAATGTAGGTATAGATATCATTATTGTAATCATTTGAGATTAGTAATTTGTATATTTATTTATTTATTTGCGGACTGTTACCCCCATCTTCATAGTTGCTGGTTCTATTCCCCTGGACTTCGTAAAGTGAATAAGCGCGACAGGATAATCATTAATTAATCCTGAGTAAATACTAATTGTATCCTCAGTAATTACTACTTTGTATAGTTGTCGTCGTCAGACAACTTTTTTTTTTTTTTGGCCAACTAATCCTCAGGCCGGCTTTGAGTAGGATCGAAACCGCTATCTTCAGACAATGCTCCTCTGGAACAATAGAGACTCAACGGTTTCACATAAGCATTGTCTGAAGATAATGATTTCAATCCTACTCAAAGCCGGCAAGTTGGCCAAAACGTGGCGAGACAGCAACAAGTATGGAAGCAATCTGAGGATATAGTTACGAAACTAAGCGTTCATATTCCGTCGCGATTAACCATCTGACGAAGGCCACTGGTGTAGTTGGCTGAAACGTCGTGAAGCAACGACTATGAAGATGAGGATAACAGTCCGCAAATAAATAACAAATAAACAAACAAAGAATAAATAAAAAATATAAATATATATATAAATATATATATATATATATATATATATTTATATATATAAATATATATATATAAATATAGATATATATGGATAAGTGTCATATTAAAGTATATTTATGATACGTAGATAAAAAGCCAAAACGATGCCGTTCTTTTTTTTTTTTTTTTTTTTTGTCCAGAAATTTGCCACCGACCAACTCAATGTGAACTCTTTTTCAAAAGCAGATGATATCTTGATATTATTAACATTATTATTATTATTATTTCTGTTAAAAACTGTTCTTAATTGTTTATTTTCTACTACAAACCATGTTACACACTGTATGTGGTTAAATAATTAAGTCCTGCAACAATCAGTTTTGTTCTTTTCGTTTGTTTATTTTACCATTGTGGTGACGTCAGCGTGACGCGCTTGCGACGTGCATAACGTCACACCGCAACATGTGAACGCTGCACTTACATATGAACGCTGCTCATATTTGTTAAAATTGGTTGTAAAACAGTTGTTTTGTATTATTTGTGGCCGATGTAAGGAGGCTAAACCTTGATCGAGTGACTTACCTTATCGCCGTCATAAAAGATTTCGTTTTTGACTGTCCGCCTGGACCTGGATATGAGACAAAACAAGTTCAAGCTGGAATCAGAGTATTGATGCGTATCTCTCACCTCTGAAAAGATGTCGTTTTAACCAATGCCATCCTTAATGAAGGTCTGCATAGTGCACGCATGTATTCTCTGACTGGGGCGAATTTTTTTTTTCTCTCTTTCTTTTTTTTTTTGCATTTCATCAGCCGTAGTTAACGCTAACATGGCTGGGTATCCAATAAAAATTTAATCCAGTTTTTTGTTAATATTTTTTTTTACAATCAGAATTCTATTACTTAACTAAACTGACGTAAGTATATGGTATATAAAAACTTGTAAGATGTACAAACAGCATTTCAAAATATTTAATATATTTCTTACAAAAAATAAACATAAAAATGAATATCTTTATTAGAATAATAATATGTTTTTTAAAGTTAATGTGGAACTTAAAATTATTTCCTTCGATAATCGCGAATATCGGTCCAATGTTAGAATAAGAACTGTTGGATTTGCCGTGGTACTCACCTAAATGTTGGATAAAATGATTTTGGTTTTGTCGGAGCATTATTTTATAACGTGCGGGAAAATGAACTATTATGTCAAATTCTAGCACATTTAAACAAATTGCGATTTCGTTTTTGTTATTAAAAAATATCAATTAAAAAAATATCAATTAAAAATATCAATTAAAAAATATCAATTAAAAAATATCAATTAAAAATATCAATTAAAAATATCAATTAAAAAAATATCAATTAAAAAATATCAACTAAAAAATATCAATTAAAAAAATATAAATTTAAAAAATATCAATTATCTTCATGTTTCCCTTTTAAATTCGTAAAATTTCATAAAAACTTGTTGTTTTTTTGTAAAATAATATCAAAAATTTATTTTGTCTGTAAAAATTGTTTTCGTGTATAATAAAATTTCAAATATTCAATATTCTTGCTCAAAAAGTGAGTAACATTAAAATCTAAACAAGAATTATGAGTCAGTGTTTTTTTAAGAATAGTATTTGTTGACTCTCTTTCGTAAGAGAAATGCAATATTATTTAAAAACTGTTATAATAATAATAATAATAAATGATAATAATAAATAATAATAATAAATAAATAAAAAATAATAATTATAATAATTAAAAAGTAATAACAATAATGATAAAAACAATAAATAATAACAAATAATAATAATAATGATAATAATTAAGAAGAAAAAGAAGAAGAAGAAGAAGAAGAAGAGGATAAGCATGGAAAGACCGAGGAGAGAGCACTGACTAGACCTCCGCTGGACAAGTGCCAAAAGAACTCGGACCTTGGGGAGGCTTATTTCCACTCAAATTTCAGTGAAGACCAATGGCCGCTGCTAGCGAGAAATCGCTGGTAAGTGACTGTTGCGATAATGCAAATTCGAGATCATTGACACTAGAAAACACCAAAGGCTGTTTTCAAGGAGACATCCTTTACAACATGTGTGAAAGCTCTTTGTGAGTTATTATTATTATTATTATTATTATTATTATTATTATTATTATTATTATTATTAATAATAATAATAATAATAATAATAATAATAATATTATTATTAATAATAATAATAATAATAATAATAATAATAATAATAATAATAATAATAATAATAATAATAGTAATAATGTAATTTATTAACGATGTAATTTATTATCACAAAATTTACGTCAGAATTTAAATCCATTAAATTTTATTGAAAGATTTTCCAAAGAATACACTTCTCTTTTTTTTTTAAATAAATTTACTTATTGTAATATTCATTTTAATTTTCTTTTGGAAGTCTTTAGCATCGTACTTCAATTCAGTATTTTCATCACTGGTGGTCATTTCGTTTTGTGCTTATCTTTTATATCAAATATTTTGGCAACTTTTAGGCCAGAAATAACATTTGATCACAAAAAATTAACTGTTAACACTGCTTTACACAAATAAATGGAATTTAATGGGTTTTTAAATCATAATTAATTTATAAAATTTTTTAAATCATAATTAATTTATAAAATTTTTTAAATCATAATTAATTTATAACAATTTTTAAATCATAATTAATTTATAACAATTTTTAAATCATAATTAATTTATAACAATTTTTAAATCATAATTAAGAAGTTGAAAAACATTGTTTATAAAACATGTTTCATTTTATGCGCAAATAAAATGATAATGATAATAAATAATACTTTCAGGATTTATAGTGAATTAATTTTAAAATTATAATCCAATATTTTTGTCCATAGTTTCTTCTTACAGTGACTAAATAAAAAAATACATTTATTTGGCAAAATTGCGGGTTAAAAAGATTATACCCAATACTCGTCGACGCAGTATAAATTCAAAGTATAACTGAAGAAATAGGCTTATCATAAAATATTAGTTATATGTACTTGGCGTTGCCAGGTTGACAAATATTGGCGGGTGGAGATTTTAGTCCAATACTATATAAGATATACCGGATATCTTAATTTCTTACAATTTTCATGAACATAATTCATATCACATGTTGGGTTTATGGAAGCATAAAATACATCAATTTTCGTCTATGAAAATTAAACGGGAAATAGCTTAAAGAGGAAATAACTCTCACAGCTTAAATAAATAAACTTGCTTCCGTTTTTAAATTAAATTAAACATAAATTAAATTAAAAATAAACTTTAAATAATATTTCTAATAGAACAAAAACGATAATTTGATTATTACAAAAAATCATTAACATGGATCTAATTATTAAAATAGATTTTCTTTAATGTAATATGCAAATGAAGTCATTGCTTGAATGGAAATTTCCTTTGAATGTATAGTATATATAGAAATCATATTTTCAGTATAAAAATTAATTTGTGAAAAAGTGTACGTTTCGTACACATTAATAAAATTGTAACAAACAAGTAAACGATTTTATTATAATACAAGATTCAAGCAAGTAAGCAAGGACGCCCGGTCGGTCCACAGAGTTTTAAAATGATTTTCCTTTTCATTTTATTTATTCAAATAAATGAAATATCTAATTGTAAGCATTATTGTAGGTTAAAACCCTATTTACACAATTGGTTGTGAAAACCCTGATGTTGCAAATTGGGGAGTTGTAACAGGTCATTACGGACATGAACAAACTCAGTTTATAAATTATTAAAACTAACTGATGTTCTAATTATCTAAAACCTGCTGAGCGAAAACATTTACACATTATTTTTAATTTATGCATCAAACTCAATTTAACTGCACATATTACTGCACAAACAGTTGGAAAAAATGGCACACATTAAATTAACGACTGGCCTACAAACAAATGGCCAGTGTAGGTTTTGCTACTTAGCGATTGAGAGCCCAAGCTATCTAACGCCTGCATGCCCAATCTTATTGACAGATGGCCATTACACTGCTCGCCGCAATAAAGTATGTAAATACCTCCATTGGAAGATCTGTGGAGAGATGCAACTTGACAGATCTTACGAACATTTGGGAACATGAATCATTACCGATAACATCACACGGAAAAGTGACCGTGTTCTATGACAAAGACATACAGGCGGGCAGATTCATAAATGACCAGGTTATCAAACCAGATATTGTAATATGGAACAAGCCCGAAAGAATTGCGCTCATTGTCGATGTCACATTCCCAAATGATGTTGGACTTAACAGAGCTGAACGGGAAAAGATAACAAAATATCAGGACCTAAAAAATGATCTAAAAACCACATGGTCTCTGAAAGAAATAAACATTATGCCGGTTGTGATAGGAGCAACTGGCTTAATAAAAAAGAATCTTCATAAATACTTAGAAGCAATTCCTGGAAGACCAAGCTGTAACGAAATACAAATAGCCGCCATAAAGGGAACAGCGTCTATTCTTAAAAGAACCCTCGGATATAAATTTAAATCATAACAGAATCAAGTATTAGCTCCAGGAGGAGTTAGCTCCCTTGATCTCCTAAAACTTACCGAAGTAAAATAAATAAAAAATTGGAAAATTGTCAAATAAATTCATGCAAACACCAAGTAAAATGATCCATTGAAAGGTGGGTAATCAGATTTAAATTATATCTCAATCTAATTTTGCAAACAGGACAAAACAATGTAAAGCTTGCAAACAAAATAATCGATAATTTACAAATAACTTAAGTTATCAAGTGAACATGAAATAGTTTGATTTTATCAATCAATAAAATGAAAAATCAATAATTGTCAGCTGTTTCTTAATATGTACAGTTACCAATTAATTAATTTCTGGACATCACTAATAAATTCGTTACTAAAACTATACTCAGTAATTATAATTTAGTAGTACATTTGGTCTTCATATGTCTGCCTTCTGTGGTAACCCCAGTCGCATATATGTCAGGCCTGGCTTGAGTATTGCTTTGGTTTTAACGCATTGTTACAGAGATCGGTATTTTAAAATGGTGTTGTTGAAGAAAAATATACTGCATAACGAAGTCCCAATGCCGAGCATATGGTTCTACAGATCGGAATTGAAACTAGCGTTCTTGGAGAAAAGTATGATAAAGTTCCTCTATGGAACACCCTGTTTGTTGGTTCATAATTGAAAATGGTGTAGTTGGAGAAAGTATACGACGCAATGAAGTTCCAGTGGCGAGCACATTTTTGTCGAGATCGATATCGAACACGCTGCTATTGGAGCAATTGTGACGAAAATCGTGTTCCCAAGTTTCGTATTGAACGCGAACATTATAAGAAAATATTCTACTACGTGATAACTAGGGCTATGACAACCGAATATTCTTATCAATGTTTTGACTCTCGAGTATATATCCCACACTTAGATATAGTTAATCAACCGGGAACCATATTACTCTATATAATAGCATATTATATAATCAACGGATACACACTCGAGAGTCAAAATAATGAAAAGAATAAGCTGTTGTCGTAGCCCTAGTGATAACGATCTAGTGGCAAATATCTTGCTACATTGAATACAGTGTCACCTGATAAAAGTATACTACGCGTCCAAGTCCCAGTCTCGAGTAGGTTGTTTTCGTCAACCGAGGCCATTTTCTACGTTTTTTCTTGTTACAGTATTGTTCTGGTAATTTTTGTAGTCTAGAGTGATATGTATAGTTCGTTTCGTCTGCTTGGTATCGACACTTTTTCGATGCTATTGTCAGATGATATCTCTTTGTGTTTCATATTTAAGTATGATATACGCTGATTAACCCCCAGGATTTCCTCGTGTATCTGAAAACACGCTATGCGACATACAAATATTTTTTGCGGTGTCATCACGTTTGCACAACGGTCCCCATTAGATCACCGAAGTTAAGCGACGTCGAGACTGGTCAGTGCTAAAATGAGTGACCATTTAGAGATACCAGATGGTGTATATCGGAGAGCTTTCTGCTTAATTTTTGATTGTTTCTCGTTATGCTGAACTTTTTTTGCCATCGGTATGAAGCAGTGCCGATTCAAGGGAAATGCAGTTGGTAATTTTGCAACACAATTCACAATTTTCTTACTGTTTAACGGAAGGGCATACTATTGCTGCAACGTTTCTTACGTGTTTCCAACTTTCATACAGGATAGAATGAGTACAATTTTTGGTTATGTGTTTCTCTCTGCTTTATCTGTATCATGCTTAAATGCTTTTGAGTGATATCTTAGTGCTGTGTTCTTATTTATTTCCTGCATGAGGTTATACACTAGGTCAGGTGTTGTTTTTAAACCAACACATAAGGTAGGGGCGCTTCAGGCGATCAGCAATGCATTAACCCCTATCCTTTCTAGTAGTAAAATATAGAAATAAAATATGGAAGGGTGAATTGCAAAAGAACGTCCCTTGTCTGATAGCCATATAATGTATGAACCATAGAACTTATGAACCATAGAATGTATGAACAATAGAATGTATGAACAATAGAATGAATGAACCATAGAATGTATTAACTATAAAATTAATTAACCATTGACTGTATTACCTATAAAATGTATGAACGATAGAATGCATGAACTATTGAATTAGTAGCTATAGAAGGTACTAAGTATAGAATTCATGAAGCATAGAATGAAAGAATCATAGAATGTATGAACTATATAGATATATATATATACACTAAAGAATGTCTTCACCATAGTATGTATGGACAATAAAATGTACAAACTAAAGAATATACAAGCCATGAAATGTATTAACCATAAAATGTATAAACCATAGAATGTTTATACATTCTATAGTTTATACATTTTATGGTTAATACATTTCATGGCTTGTAGGATGTATGAATCAAAAAATGTATGTTGACTTAAATATATGAACTATAGAATGTCTGAACCATAGAATGCATTAACTAATGAATGCATTAATCATAGAATGTATGAATCATGGAATCTATGAACCACAGAATGTATGAACTTTAGAATGTATGAACCATAGAATGCATAAACCCGTGGGGTGTATGAACCATATAATGCATGAACCATAAAATGTATGAACTATAAAATGTATGAACCATAGAATGTATAAAAAATAATATGCATTAACCATAGAATTTATGAGCCATAGAAATATTAATCTTTGAATGTATTAACCATAATATGTATGAACCATAGAATGCATTAACCTTAAAATGTATGAACCAGAAAATGCATGAACCAGAAAATGTATGAACTATAGAATATATGAACCATAAAATGTATAAACCATGGAATGCATGAACGATAGAATTTATGAGCCATAAAATGTATGAGCCATAGAATGTATGAACCATAGAATGTATTAACCATAAAATGAATGAACTATTGACTGTATGACCTATAATATGTATGAACCATAGAATATATGAGCCATAGAATGGATGAACAATAGAATTATGAACCACAGAATGTATGAATCACAGACTGTATAAACCATAAAATGCATGGACCATATATTTATCAACCATAGAATATATGAGCCATAGAAATGTGGACTATAGAATTATGAACAAAAGAATGTACAAACCATATAATATAAGGATTACAGAATGTATAAACCATAGAATGCATGAACCATAGGATGTATGAACCACAAAATCATGAACCATAGAATGCATTAATCACAGAATGTTTGAACTATAGAATGCATGGACCATAGGTTTATAAATCATAGTATTTATAAATCATAGAATGTATTAACCATAGAATATATGAACTATAGCAGTATAAACAACCGATATCATGTGTTATGGTATTCGCTCAGTGTCAGACTGTCAGCTATTCTACTAAGAGGTAGAAGTTTGGGGGAATACAAATTAAGTTGCTGTTCCCAGTAAGCATTTGTATCTCGATTAGGGGAGATGGTATAACACACATAGTGTTTGCAAGTGTTTGTAATGGCCGATGCCAGCGTCGGTTTATTTCAGTTGTCGAGATCGGTATCGAACACGCTGCTATTGGAGCAATTATAAGAAGGAGCCGGTGGTGAACATGATTATGCCAGATGGACCCTAAATATTTTTTTAAAATCTAGAATGCAACCACTTGTAAGACCATTTATATCACTAATACTTATATTACACTAAGCCTGAGAATTGATCTATATAACTATAAAAATATGTTGCCTTTGCTTGTTTGATTGCTTGCTTGCTTGCATCTTTTCATCGACGATCGAGCAATTCTATCTTTTAAGAAATGGATGACAGGTGAATATATATATATATATATATATATATATATATATATGAAACCATATATTTTTTTCAGGTTTTGATCTCACTACAATATATTAGGTTTAATATGATAATCGATAAGGAATTGTTTATATAATAATAAATACGCGGTCTTTATGAATTAAATTATCATATTACAACGTATATTATGACCGGGTTACGCCGGGTGGCCTTCTAGTTAAAATATATATAAAAGTCAATAAGAGTTTTATCAGATGACCGTATCGTACGTATCATTCAAAAATAAACGCCTAAAAATTTCGACAAAGCGAGCACAAAACAGCAGACATGGCAAGCACAGTCTAGCCATACAAGAAACTAAAATGGCACGTGATAAAAAAAAAAAATAAACCAGTGTGGACTGTAGCCTCTTAAATTACAAAAGAGAATGACAAAATATTTACAAAACAGCCATTGTTAAAAGCTTACTAAGCAATGCAATACTAATCTCCTTAACCATAAAATCACTTTTTATTAAATTAAAAGCGTTAAGCACGTCCTTATAATAGCGACATCACTAATTTCATTGTTGATGAACAAATCAAATCAATGATTCAAACTTTAGTAAATGATACAACTAATAATAATAATAAAATAGTATCTAGCCTTATAAAGCAAACTATACTAGCTCACACTATGGCAGTAAAATGCAACCAAACCTAAGATTGAATGACAAAATGATAAACGATAAAATACATCGATAGATACTGACTATTAAAGCAATAATAACTGAAAATCATGTCGTAAAAAAATAATTCCTTCTAATCCGGAAGACATTAGAAAGAATAATATTATTCATGAATCTTAATGTTTTTTGGGAGAATGAAGCCCCTTTACTACTACTACTAAAAATAATAATAATAATAATAATAATAATAATAATAATAATAATAATAATAATAATAATACGAATAATAATACTTATGATAATAATAAAAATAAAAATGATAATAATAATAATAATAATTAACCACCAATTTTTTAGTGTCACCATAAACTCGTGCCACACCAAGTGAGAAGGATCAAAGAGGATGGAAATACCGAAGAGAGAAAGCACTACCAGACCTCTACTATATTTGAATAGGATTGGAACATTGAGGAGGCTTATTACCATCCAAATTTCAGTGAAAACCAATGGTCGCTACTTACGAGAAATCAATAGTAAACAACTCGTTGTCAGACTCCAGGGAACACCACAGGCTTTTTTTTTTCAAAGAAAATCCTTTGATGATTGCGTGTGTAAAAGTTCCTGGTGAGTATTAATAATGCACCCAATAGCTATTAGTAATGGTGTTATTGCTTCTACACGTCATGTAAACTCACATGAAGATGTTTCGATGAAGAATGGAAAATGCCAGTGATAAATATCGTTTTTATTGGTTTTGACACAAAATAGACGATTAAACAAAATGTTGGATAAGATGGTATAATCAAACAAGAATCTTTAACAATGTGTTTAATATATATATATATATATATATATATATATATATATATATATATATGTATATATATATATATATATATATATAATTGTTTTAACTAAAAAACAAGACATCGAGGGATAGATTTATAGCAACAAAAAGTGTATTTCATCGTTAGTTACAATTGTTTCTAAACTGTTCGGACAAATTCAAACATTATGTCGATGAAACGATGAAATACACTTTTTGTTGCTATAAATCCATCCCTCGATGTCTTGGTTTTTGTTAAAACAATTATATAAATGTTCAATTATGAAATATGATAATTTTGTAGCTTACAGTTAAAACCATCTCTTTTTGGCTTAAAAATTTTTGATATATGAACGATTTCCGAATTTTCAATTATATAAACCCAGTAAAATTCGTAATACTATAAACAAGACTGTATATATATATATATATATATATACAGTCTTGTTTATAGTATATATATATATGTGTGTGTATATATATATATTGTGTGTGTGTATTATTCTAATATGCATAGTGTCTCTCTATATAAATGTATAAAGAGATGGCATATATTTATAAGTGTGCATGCGTGTGCATGTGTGCACAAAACTGAATAAAGTAATATATATATTCATACGGGTGTTGGCATTCTGTAGATGTAATATAAACAGCATTTAATTGAAGCCTTAGTTTATAAATAAAACGAAAACTGTTTTCCATGTGATTCTAATTGTATGGTCGGATTCTAATTTTGGCCCAAATTAAATGAATGACTCTCGTCTTAAGGAAGGCTCCTGTTTTGATAAGCTTCTAGAATTAAACCTTACTCCTAACCTGAAATTGAAGACTACGTTGAACCTGTTGCTAAGGTCGCTGGAAAATGGTTAAATTATTCATCCGCTATAGAAGGTGTCTGGCGCAATTCGTTACCTGTACAAGAGCCAGATATGTCTTAATCTGTGGTTTCCCCCTGGCAAATACTCACGACGCAAAGCTGTCTAGTTATAATCACTTTAAATAATTTATCTTCTGCTCCTAAATCTAAACGGAACTTCAAAATGTCTTTACTAGAATTACTCGTCTGTGGAACACAATGCAACGGGACTGCTTACCCTCTGACTAGAGCATGGTCGTTTTCAAGTCCAATGTTAACAAATTCTTGTTGAGTCTTCCTCTTAAATAATCAAATCGCTCCCAATTTCGACCATCATTATCAATTCTCGCAGTGCTGTCTCACTACTAAATCTTTGTCCTCGAGTTGTCTTTGAGTCTTTATAGATATTGGCTCGTTTATACATAAGACAAATGTAAGATGTGAAGTACATCATTTTTTTACGACACAAGCACGTTAGTATATTAATAATAAACTAAAAGAAAACATAAAAATAATAACTAGGGCTTGGACAACAGCATATTCTTTTCATTGTTTTGACTCGAGTGTGCATCCGTTAATATCTTGTATGCTTTTATATAGAGTGATGTGGTTCTCGGTTGATTAACTGTGTAACTGTGTAGGATATATACTCGAGAATCAAAACAATGAAAAGAATATGCTGTTGTCATAGCCCTAATAATAACAAACAAATCATTTCAGTTCAAAATAGCAACAATTAATAAATGCGTGTGGAACAACATCGCTCAATGTGACCATGTAGATATTTATTGAATTGAATCATTTTTTTTATTTTATTGTTCAAATGACCTTGAACTCTAACGATACTCTTATCATAAATTGGTTCAAATTAATTCTTCGAATACAAATGCACTAAATTGAACTAGCTTTTATTAGATACTAGCTGGGGGCACCCGGCGTGGCCCGGGTGTTTGAAGGTGTGTGTTGGGGGTGATCAAAACAACCCGGTCGGATGTTTGGAGGTGTAAAAGAAAAACGTTTTAGTGGGAAAATAGGCTTGAACACCGAACCTTTGAGATGGAGGTGGAAACAAAATGGAAAAAAAAACCTGGGACTTAACCATCTCGGCCACGATAGAAAATGAATGAAAAGCATCTCAATTTAACGAATTTGACAGGTGCAAGAAACTTAAGTCGCGTGATGTTTGACCTTGAAACATGACGCAGCTGTAAGCCAGTTTTCGCTTGTTTTATACTGAAAAGCGAAAGAAACACGCGGCGATCGAAATATCTGGAAAAAATAGCGCGTGAAAGTCGGGCAAATTAAATACACACGCGACCCCCGTTCTTAAGTCGTAGATATTATAATTTAGACGTGATATAAAAAGTTTTAAGAAGAAGCGAGCCGAGCGAGAAGGCCAATGAAAAAAGCCTTTTGCAGACATACAACAAAAAGCGAACCTACTTACACACATTTTCGCTTTTATATATATAGAGATTTTAAAATATTTTTTTCAGTTTTTGACAGATTAATTTTATTTATTTCCTTATCTGTTCACACACACACACACACACACACACACACATATATATATATATATATATATATATATATATATATATATATATATACTAGCAAAAGTACCCGTCGTTGATTGGGTTCAAAAACAGTCTATAGAAAATGGACTCTGATTTATGAAACTATGATAGGTTATGAAAAGGAAGGGTTGTAAAGAGATAGCTTCGAATTTGGGGCTATCAAAACCAAAGCAAAATATGATGAAAGTAAAAATAAAATAGATAACCCCCATAATTTATTATACCATACCTGTTCACACTGAAAAACTCATCACAATATTCTGTGGATCTATATTAAAAACCTTGTTAAACTTTGTGACATATTTCCATTCTATGGAGGTCAGGTGCGAATGAACAACCAATAATTTTATTATACCATATTTCTTCAAACCGAAACATAATTATCAAAGTACACTTACGCAGATAGATCTGAAAAGTCTTTACTAAAGTCTGTGCCTATTTCCATTCTATGGAGGCCAGGCACGAACGCAGGCCCCACAATTTTATTATACCATCTCTATTTAAGTTAAAACATACTTATTAAACTATCCTCATGTACATCTATATCAAAAACAAAACACTTGTAAACGTTTTTTTTTTATTTTTAAATTTTTTTATTTCCATACTTTGTGGACCAGGCGCGACCCCACAATTTTAATGAACCACCGTTCTGCTAGATCAAACATACCTATTTCTGTGACTCGATACATATTCTAGCATTATATATAATCAGTTATTTAAAATAGTCAACCATACCGGAGCCTATTCGTGACCAGACACACACATACAGACATTTAGCTTTATATTATATATATAGTCATCCATATGCAGTACTGTTTCGCAGCTCATCAGTGCGGCTAGACAAGCTACTACATCAAGCCAGGATCGAAATCCGATCGCCCAAACAACAGTCAGAGCTTCTAACCGTTGCGCCATACGGCTACTGCTGTGCGCGCAGTTAATTAGCAATGCTTTTACATTGTCCAAAATACCTAAACTCAATTTGTTTGCACAAAGAGCATCGCTTTATACGCTAATAGTAATTTGTATATCACTTCCCAAATGCTCAACCTATACCACAAAAATACTCGTCCCATGAAAGGTAAAATTAGTTCGCCATCGTCCCGTTATCTATATGCTAATACGATAGCGTGTGTGTTATTTTCTTTATCACGCATACATAATTATGTACTTCCATTTGTCATAAATAATTTTATCAAGAATTCTTTATAAGTTTTTGTTTCGAAATATATATATATATATATATATATATATATATATATATATATATATATATCGCAACTTTATGATATATAAAATCTATAGAACATTAACTCGATAATAATATACGCAATCTGCAAGAATTAAAATATATTTAAGCGTACTTTATGACTGGGCTTTGCCTGGCTTTCGTGCTAGCTAAGATAAATACTTTTGCAGTTTTGATAAAAAAGCTACAATAATATCAGAGCGTCTCCATTTACACTGAACATCTACAGAATACCAACATTGATATATTATATAAGAATGAGTCTCCTGTGGAATTTCCACAGGTCCCACTAATTAATGAAGATTAAAAATCAAGATGCAATGTTACATAACCTTATGTCTGGATTCCATATTCTAATTGCAGGCAAAATTTATTACGTGATTTTATTTCTTAGAAAAATTATAAAATATAAGATTTAAGTAGTAGTAGTAGTAGTAGTAGTAGTAGTAGTAGTAACTATATTTAGTCTACCTCTCCGCAGCTAATCTAATCTACTAGTAAATAAAAGAAAACTTTGTTTGTGTGTGTGTGTGTGAGTTCATTTCCTATGGACTCGATAACGACTGGGTCGATTTTAATGAATTATCACACCACGGTACTTATTGTACCTGGCAGTATTTTTAGATAAGTTTTGTGCCAGAATGTCTTCGATGAGTATCGATAATCGATAATCAAAAAATCTGATGAAAGAAGGAACAGGCGATTTTGACCAAAATTAACACCTTACACAGCCTAACATCACGTGTGCATTTAAGAAAGTTTATTACTATACAGGCTAACATATAAAATCAACAGCTACTCCTTTGATATGACAGGGTCGTATTCGAAACGAATATTTCTGTTTGAGGCACAACTGCACCATGAGATTTGATTTTATTTTAAACAAATTCAAGTAATTATCACCCCATAAGCAGTAAAGCCAGGTATATAAAATTAACAGCAAGTTCTTTCATATGACAGGAGTGCGTTCAAAATGAATGCTTCTGTTTAGAGCAGAGTTGGAGTATAATATTTGACATTTTCATTTTAAACTTAAAGTCTATATATAAAAAAACATAATTTTATAAAATCAACAGCAGATTCTCTACAGTGCAATGTAGGCAACAATGTATTATGAAATAAGATACTGCTGAGAGGCATGTGAAGCGCACTGCAATGAGTCTCCAACTAGAGCAGGCAATCCATCGATTTGATTGAAAAAAAATGGACGATTTTACCGATTTCGATTACAATAAAAATATGGGAGGGTGAAATATTCGGGATCATTATTCAATCCCGGGCAACGTCGAGTTTCTCTGCTAAGCTTGTTATATAAATCGTGGTTGCTAGCTTGGTTTTCTGACGAATTCGGTCTGTGAATGATAATATCATAGCAAAATGCGTTAATCTTCGGCAAAGAGATCTGTGAGATTTGTATTCGAGAATTGTCGTGCATAATAATTGAGCCTTTTCTGTGGATTAAGATCAAACACTGGGCTTTATATTTAATCACGTCAGTTTGCGTACAGCGGGTCTCTGACGTCATAGTTTCACCAGGATTCATTTAACTGTAGTGCATTAATTATCCTGCATGCCACTAATCGTTGAGTATCAGCCATCTTTTTCGAAAATGTTTCTGTGTTCTAACTTAATACAACCACCGAGTTGATTGTCGCGGATTCAACCTTATCATTAATAGAAACGCTACTCCATGTCGATATACGTTTTGAGAGACAATGGATAACAACTGTAAAGGTACATACACGGACAGCTTATCATAAAGCTAATGTTGCGCAATTACCAAACGTACCTTTGTTGAATCAGCATTGATGGAGCCCAAATTAAGGAGATTAGAAAGTAGATCTTGGGTTTATTTTCGGCAGTCGCGCAACTTTTGCTTCTCTTATTTTGTCCTTTAGTCCTCGTATTCCAGGACTGATGTTTCTGACAGAAAGGGAAAATTGCTGTTTTTCTGGGTCAGAATCTATTGCATCTAAGTTATCATTGTTTTTGGCCTTGAAATACTATATTTTAGCTCCTTACACCAAGTGGTTTCATGCCTTGTCTGGAGCGATTTCCATAAAAAAATTGGCAAATCCAAGACGAATGGAAACAATATCAAAATCAACAGATAACCGTCATGCATACAGCACCTGATATTCCCAAATGCTCACCCAAGTACTGACCAAGCTGAACATCGGTGATCTTACGAGAACCGTGATTTTGCACTTAGAACAATATGATTTTGATCGTTTCAGTTCACACAAAGAAACTTTGCCAATACTTAAAAGGTGATGCCTTACAAGTCCGTAAATCATCTATTTTTAAAAGCTTCTTTAGTTTCTCTAGTTGATTGGGATTATCGATTAATTATCGATTACTTACGTTTAACCTTTCAGATCGTCACTCGGAAAGATCAGCTTTGACTAATATCTCCAATACGTTTTCGCAAAGTAGTTAAAATATTTCAGATTTGCATTGAATTTGATCCATATTCATTAGAAACGCCCACACCCATCTTTAATATTGACGAATTTAGAGTAAGGTGTAAGGTTCGGGATAAAGTTCGTGCTATATGTTCTACTTTAAAGCACAAAAAAATACCTGCATTTGCTTCCTTCCCACGCGGTGTTACAAAAATTAATTTCCATTCAGCAGTTAAAATAAATCGAGATAATAGAGTGATGATGAAAGACGCTTCCCGTTTATTATTAGTTATTAAAATATTCAAACAAGCACTGATTTCAAATTTAAATATTGCAAAAACAAAACAAAAAAATCTGATTTTCTTTTCCTATGAACCTAATGAAATTAACGTACAAAAAATGTCCCCTTTTGTGATTCGACATAAAGGGAAAAACACGCACTCTAATAATATCTGCTTAACTCAAAAGAAATATGATCATTTAAAATGCGGGTGCACGATAATGACATGGGACAAAAGAGAAGGAGAAAGGGAGAAAAAGAGGGAATAGTGAACGGCAACGCCTAAAACACTGACAAACCATAAACAATGTGCACACAAATAGTTGGACGAGTACTTTAAACTACACCGGAAGGTTAAACCAGCGACACAAACGTTACGATTTGTTTAGGACACGTGATCCTTGCCATTTCACTTTACTCATCGTTTTTCTCAGCCATCTCTCTTTCACACTTTCTCCTAGTACGTATGTTTATATATATATATATATATATATATATATATATATATATATATATATATATATATATATATATATAGGAGAACAAGAGTCTGACATAAAGCCACAAACTATATATTGGTAGATATAGAATGGATCATTTATTGAATAATGGAATACAAGCAAAATTTGGGGGATAGAAGGAGAAGCTTGTTATATATAGTATGATATATACTATATATAACAAGCTTCTCCTTTATTTATTTAGGATGCAATAAAGTTTCCCCCAACATTCTATAATTCCTCTTAATCTTTTTCGCCCCCAATGAACCCTACGCTAGACGCTGCATCTCCTCCATGCTACCTAGCACCTTCTCTACTCTTCTGATGAGAAGCATTAGGCTTCGAAATGCCCTGGCATAAAGAGTCCCTTCTATTCCCAAATTTTGCTTGTATTCCATCATTCAATAAATGATCTATTCTATATCCACCAATATATAGTTTTGTGTCTTCATTTCATTCTATTTTTGCCCTATTGTATAAGCTCCAATAATAATTGTTGAGCTAGGCATTATCCAGATAAGTCTCCTCTTGTGGAATTGAACTAAAAGACAATATATATATATATATATATATTATTGTGGCTCTTTTGTTAAAATTGCAAAAGAATTTATCTAAGTTACCAGGGACGCCCGGCGTAGCCCGGTCCTAAAGTACGCTTAAACATGATATTTTGATTCTTGCAGATTTCCTGTATAGTATTATAGAGTTAATGTTCTATGGATTTTTATATATTGCAACTTCAAAAATAAAAAAAAATATTCATATGACTTGGGTGCATCAGCTTGAATCGAAACCGAAACCAAAACTTATAAAATATATATATATATATATATATATATATATACTATCCTTAGTGCCCGGCGTTGCCCGGGTGTTTGAACGTGTGTGTTGAACGAACAAAAAATTGATCATAGACAGGCAGGCTCGAACCCGTACTGAAAGAACGTGAAAAGAAAAACGTGACGCCAAACCGGAAGTCACATAGGTTTAGATTAAATGACAAGAGGGGATGACTTTCGAAAATATCGGCGAAAAAAGCAACCCCTCCCTGTAGAAAAGTGCCCAGTTGAGGGTGAAGGAATTAACGTTTTTGATCAATTTTTCGATATTTGTCGTCCGATACCGATCTCGTGAAAATCCGTTGCCTCTGTCAGAAGTTTTAGGCAGACATACAAACAACCATACATACATACATACATTTAAACACACAGGCGAGATCAATATTATAGAAGATAACTTGAGTTCCATCAGTTGTAATCGAAACCGAAACAAAAAATTAAGAAGAATCCTTGATAAAATTATTTATAAAGAGAAAATATATTACTGGAGTGTCATCAGCTATAATCGAAACCGAGACCAAAACTTATAAAGAATTCTTGGTAAAAAAATTTTATTACAAGAAATGGAAGTCCATAACAAACGACTCGGGTGTAAGCGTGACACAGAAAATAAATAACATACGCTATCGTATTGCTGATCAAAAATTTAAGACCACTTTAAAATCTGTAAAAAGAAACCTCTTTTTTAAGGATCGATTTTAAACTCTTCCGACTTATGGTACTAATAATACAATCTAAAAGGTTATGGAAACAAAAAAGTACATTCCGAAAATTTTATTAAAAATGTGCATATTTATTAATTTAGGCTTTTTTATACATAATCAAAATTATAAGAATAAGGTATAAATTGTTAGATTCATGGCAATTCTAATGTTTTTAGTTCAGTTAGAGATTAGCAATCACTGTGTAAAGGTGTTGCCTAAAGCAAGAAAACTAACCGAAGTTGACCGCTCTCAAATTCTAGGATTCCATAAGCAAGGTTTGTCACAGCGAGCGATAGCAGCTAAGGTAAATCGTAGTAAAACTGTTATTTTCAACTTTCTAAAGAACACTGAGAATCATAGAAAAGCAAAATACTCTGGTAGCCCCCACGACCCACCCAAAAAAAATTTCTTCTGCATTGAGAAGGAGAATCCGACGGGTTGTTATGACTGACAGAGAACTTTCTTCTAGTCAAATTAAGGCGGTTACAGATGCTGATTGCAGTCCAATAACCATCAGATGACACTTACAACAAAAAGGCATAGTAAATAAAAAGCGTACACAAATTCCTCGATTACTTCCACGTCACACAGTGAACCACTTAAGATTTGGTCGTGAATACCAAACCTGAGACGTTGAGAAGTAGAAGAAAGTTCTGTTTTCTGATAAAAAAAAATTCAATTTAGATGGTCCTAATAGCTTCCAGCGATATTCGCATGACAAAAGCATGCCCCTTGAAATTTTTCCACACATCATAGTGGTGAAGGGTCCGTAATGGTATCGGGTGCCTTTTCTTACAGAGGGACGATGGACCTCCAGGTGGTACAGGTCGTCAGGTGGTACAGGGTTATGTTAGCATGCTAACATAACCCTGTACCACCTGACGACCTGTACCACCTGGAGGTCCATCGTCCCTCTGTAAACATAACCCTGTACCACCTGACGACCTGTACTACCTGGAGGTCCATCGTCCCTCTGTAAGAAAAGGCACCCGATACCATTACGGACCCTTCACCACTATGATGTGTGGAAAAATTTCAAGGGGCATGCTTTTGTCATGCGAATATCGCTGCATCTTTGATGATGGAGGGTCATCGTTTGTGTGGGGATGGATGATCATTCCAACAGGATAATGCTGCAATCCACACTGCAAGACGGACCTTGAGTTTTCTACAAGAAAATGGAGTCCATCTCTTGGGACATCATGCATGATCACCGGACTTGAACCTAATTGAAAATGTTCGGGGATGGATGACAAGAGAGAAATGGCAAACAATATTCAACAAAAAATGAAATTCTTGAAGCAATTTTCAGAAACTGGAGCAGGATCACTCGCACCTTAATGGAAACTCTTATTTCTAGCATGCCCCAAAGAATTTTTGAAGTCATCAAAAGCAATGGAGGTAGAACTCATCATTAAGTTTGATTGCTGAATGTTTTCATACACTTTTCATGCACTTTTTGTACAATTTAATAGAATTTTTCATCATTTAATAAAAATGTAAATTTTAAAAATAAATCTTTGGAATGTAGCTTTTTGTTTCCATAACCTTTTAGAGTATAGTATTGGTAACCTTAAGTCGGAAGAGTTTAAAATGTATTCTTAACAAAAAGTTTCTTTTTAAAGATTTTTAAGTGGTCTTAAATTTTTGATCAGCTGTGTATATAGATAATTTCCCTAAAAATCACAACCGTTGACTTGTTATTATTTATTAGAGGATTTTTTTCCGAATTCTTAACCAGACGGCGGGATAAGTCTAAGGTGCTTCAGTCAAAGTCCTAAGAAATAAAAGGGATCCTTTCCTGGGGTAACATTTTATCAGTCTATATGAGATACACAAATATTTGAATATTTTATGTAAGTTCTCTTTTACATCTTAACCACTGTGTTAGTAAATAAGTTGAACAAATACTTTTCCTCTCCCCAAATGACTATTTAAATGTTATACTATATCTTTCTGGTGATCTTACTGAATACCATGATAAGAATTCATCTAGTCTGTTTGAGTATCCAGTTTCGTGTTGTTATTTGAAATAACATCACTGGGAGAAAGAGCAGCATTCTTCGTAAAAGCCAGTGTTGGTTAGCCATACCAGGAGGTCTTATTTGGGCCGCGAATACTGTGCTTTTAGAATATTTAATTTGTGTTTACTTATAGAAAAAAGTATCCTCATAGCAGGTTGTCATGATAAACTGCTGTAGAGATAAATCTTACACACTTGAGGACAGTTTCTAGTAGGCACTTAAGTTCTCTCCAATGTGCACCCACGTTCTCTCCATAAGCATTCAAACTCACCTTTCTATTTTATTATTTCCCTTTACAACTTGAAGTACAGGCTAGAAGACACGTGTTTTACTCCGGAACCTTTTGTTTGAAGGGAGAGAATTACACACAAACACAAACACACACACACACACACGTATATATATATATATATATATATATATATATATATATATATATATATATATATATGAGGGAAATTAAATCATGCAAATTAACACTTAAAAAGTTAGTGTTCACCAACAATGAACATAAAATACAATGAAGTATATCCTTATTCCGTTGAGTGCCAATATTAGGCGTTTTTCCTGACAGAAAATATTTAGCAAAATAATGCTAAAGACTTGCTATAACAATGTTTATTACGGAAAAAAAAACTATAATAAGAATAATGTTCGATATAATATAAAGAAGTGATGTATATCTATGAAGATATAATCATATCTTGTCTCGATAAATTTTGTAATGTTAACTTTCATAATCTAATTTTGTTTCATATGTTCACTATCGAGACTTCAAATATATATATATATATATATATATATATATATATATATATTAAGTAATGTGATTGATAATTTAAAATTTGAAAAATCAATTTTCAACTAAATTAAAAATCCGTTTCATAAGAAGGAACGACAACAAAATCAATTATCTGTACGATCGTTTCGGAAAACAATGCTTTTTATTGTGGTAAACATCCAGTTACGAACAATAATTACATAATTTTTTTAATAAGCAAGGTCTCCTCGTCAGCAAATTTTGAAGGGTCTTTATTAAATTCAAAAGACACCATAAATAACCTAGCATTAAAAGTAAGGCAGATGTATCTGAAAAAAATTAAAATAAAAGGTCTGGATTTAAAGTTGATAAGACGTTTAATATAGGTTATAGATAGAAAAGAAAAAGAGTAAATTTAGATTTGAATTTTAATTATAAATTTGCTATATATATATATATATATATATATATATATATATATATATATATATATATATATACTAGCAGGCGCCCAGGTGTTGCTCCGTTTGTAAAATATGATACAGTAGAAACCCGAGATACGGCATTAATCAATTCTGGGGTAGTGATCGTAAAGTGAAATCGCCCTATGGAGGGTTTGAGCAAAATTTCATACTGTACATATTATAAATTAGTAAAAAAGATACAGTATAGTATATAATAGACATGTATATAATCAAATAACATTATAAATAACACCCTAAGGCGGTTTAAATACCGTAACCAGGGGCCGTAAAAACATCGAATTCCACATTGTATCCCGGGGTTCTAATGTGTTTTAATGTATGTAGATTTCGTATTTATTATTATAGAGACAATTCTTTATTGGTTATTATATTGTACCAATAGATATTTCTGGCTGCACGGAGTGGCCCGCTCGTAAACGCGCTTAAATATGATATCTTTAATTCATGCAGATTTCATATAATCAATAGTTTTTATAATTCATAATAATCAATAGAATATTGACCCTATAATAATATTATTATAGAGCCAATATTCTATTGATTATTATATATAGTAGGCATTTCAAAAGTAAAAAAAAGCAATTAAAAGCGAAACCAAAACATGTAGCTTTCCAGTTTTATTCGTTACCTTCTGAGTTAAGTCCATATGCATATCAAAACTTTTAAAATTAACGTTAGCAACTGTATAACTGTATATTTATGCATGCGTAAGTGATACATGTTTAGTCGACTTAAGCAAAGTTCCACTTTTTTTAATTTTTATCCCTTAGTTTTACCGAATAAAAAACAGATCTATCTGTTCCATAGTATTAAGCCTGTGAGTCAACTATTGACAGAGTAGTTTAATAAAGACTATTCTGCAAACACACGAACCAGATCACGTTTATACATATGTATGTACTAGGAGGTCGCCCGGCGTTTCCAAATCGGACAATACATATAAATATGATATTTTAATTCATGCCGATTTCGTGTTTCTTATTACAGTGCCAATACGTTATTATTATTATATTGTACCGGATATATAGTAGTGATTCTAAAAGATTTAAAAATATTACTTAGGTGCCATTAGCAAGAATCGAAACCAAAACGTATGCCTTTCCGGTGCCATGAACATTTTAAAAATAATGTTGTGAAATGTATAAATGTATATTTGCACGTGCGTAGGAGATTCACATTTAGTCGACTTTCGCCAAGTTTCTAATGTTTCAAATTTTGCCTCCTTGGCATCTATTTCTACAGACCAAATTGAATTTATTCTACACGTCTAAATCCTTTATGTATCAATATAAAGTATATTGGATCATATAACTCTGTAGAATAAAAATTGACAGAATAGTTTGGTAAAGACTGTTCCGCACACACAGAGGTAAGGTCACTTATATATATATAGATATATATATATATATATATATATATATGTGTGTGTGTGTGTGTGTGTGTGTATGTGTGTGTGTTTGTGTGTGTGTGTGTTATTAACATTATATGTGTCCACATAAAATGCCATAAGGAGATACTTATTTCATGTATTGATTGTCAGTATTTACTTCAATAGTGCGCAATACACGAGCAGATTTAAGTTATTAAAATATATGGCAATTAAGCTACACAGACTATACCGCGTTTTATCCGCGGAAAGAAACTTCTTACAAAAACTCTCTTTATATGTATATATATATATATATATATATATATATATATATATATATATATATATATATATATATATATCTTGATAGATAGATAGATATGTGTGTGTGCATTTGGATTTTGTCTTATTATTTGTAAAATTTGAACTGCGCTTTTTTTCTTTTTTTCTTTTTTTTTGTTTTGTTTTTTTGGGGGGGGTGTTTTGTTTTGTTTTGTTTTGTTTTGTTTTGTTTTTTGTTTTTTTGTTTTTTGTTTTTTTTGCAAATTCATTTTCGATATTAAAATAGCCTGTCCTGATGGGTAGTTTTTAGATAAAGAAAATAAGATGTGACCAGTTGGAATGTATATTGACATTTTATTGTTAGTTATTACAGTGTCAATACTTGTTAGTTGCCACGTTTCCAGTCTATTTTATTAAGTGATGAGTTGTTTAGTTTTGTTATAAATCGTGCCAGTCGTCGATGTATAAATACTGAAAAGGATGTGCCGGTCATCAACTGATAAATAATAGAAATTAGGAGGATGGCGGAAAAATAATGAATAAGCAGTAGTTATAGCAGTGTAAAGAGAACTGAATAAATAAATGACCTAAATAAAGAAGAAAAAGAACACTTGAAATTACAGAACATGATATTGTAACAAAATAAGAGCCAGGTGTGTAATAAAACAGAATTTTGTGCGGCAAATTCCCCCGTAAGGTAGAGTGAAATTGTCCAATTAAAATTCGATCAAGGCTACGTATTTCGGCAGTGGCATCATACAGACAAAGAAGCAGAGTCTTGCGTGGCAAATAAGCATGGAGACCTTTCTCTTTTGACTGAACTAACAGAGAGTAGGAGGGGGAGAGAGAGAAGTAGGTTTGGATAGGAGTAACTCCCATGAAAGAGGGAGTTGGATGTTTTATGCAGAAGGGAAGGAATAAACCCCAAAGAGCTTTACAAAATTACAATTCTATTCGTCGATATTTCTTTATTAATAACATTTGTGAAAACTATTATTAAAAAAAGAAGAAGAAGAAGAAGAAGAAGAAGAAGAAAAGGCGACCTCATTCAAGCTCTACTACAACATCAAAGTGTAGTATCTGTTCTTCAGATGCTGCACTTCCATTTCTTGTTCTCTTTCCGTGGAGGAGAAATCCTTCACGACTGAGACAATTTTTATTTTTGTACCTTTTCTTCACGTTAAAAAACGACCCTGGTGTCTAACTCTGTCCCGTGGGGAGGCATAGTAAATAGGTACAACATAAATGATCATATAGGATTCATGGTTGGGCGAAAGAGTATACATAAGTCCAAATTAACATGGTTTTTGTTTTATTTTGTTTTTATTGAAAATAACTATTCATATGATTCCACTTCATGTTGTAATTATATTTCCTAAATCTAAGCGAGATAGATTCTAATTTAGTTGGAATATATACGCTAGTTTCCGATGCCATATTGATTAAACAAATGTAACTTTTATTCTTTATTCTTATGCAAACGGTAAATCGAGGTATACATCTCATAAGATCAACCAGAGAATACGATCATTTGTAGCACTTGTAATTATATATGACATTTATAACTTGGTTCTTTAAACAACAAACTGCTGTCATTCACTGACTTAATCTAAATGTTCAAGGAAAGAAAATATGAAACTACACATATAGATACTCTTGATAATATCACTGGCAACTGGGGTGATCAAAAAGGCACAACAGAATACCTAATGCATCACTGACGACTAGGGTGAAAAGAAATTCACAACAAAAAAAATTCACACAACCTTACGCATCCCTGGCGACTGGGATGACAAGAAAGTCGCAACAAAATACCTTATGCATCACCGGCAACATGGGTGATTAGAAAGTCACTACAGAATACGTAACGCATTACTGTCGACTGGAGTGATCACAACAGATTACCTTATGCAAAGCATTATCAATTTTTGACAAACTTTTTAAAAAATGCTTACAAATATGAAAGTTCAGTCAACTTATATAACGTCGATTAGGAAACATTTTACAACGCTTTTTTTATAAAACGCGCTTCAGACAAGGTATAAAGTCACTTGTTGTAAGGAACTAAAATAATACTACTTCAATTTTAAAAATGTAGACAACGATAGGTGTTAGATGGATAAATTTAGACTCAGAAAACAGCAATTATTTCCCTTTTGTCAGATACATCGTTTTTGGAATGTGATAACTAAAGGAAAAAATAACGAATATAGAAGTTACGACGCTGCCACTCATCCTGGCTGTAGTATTAAAACAGTGCTCCGCTGAGGTTGCTTCAGTTTCTCCAACGTTTTCAGCAAATGCCTTAACGAATCTTGCTTTCCTGACTGCTGGAGAACTTCTTCTGCGGTAACAGTTTACGAGAATTCTGGCAAAAGAACTGACCCATTAAATTATTACCTCATTTTCCTCCTCTCACTTTTCGCCAAAATATTTGAGTCCATAATTATCACGCTCTAGTCCACCATCTTACAGTTGCTAAACTTCTTTCTGATCAGCAATATGGATTTACGCAAGCCCGTTCAACTGCAGATATTTAACTTAAATCCTTAAACGTATATACTATGCACTGGATAAAGAAGGGGAAGGTAAGACAGTAGCCCTAGATATATCTAAGGGTTGTGATAGGGTATGTCACGAGGGTATTCTCATAAAAATCAGATTATATGGTATTACTGGACGAATTGTTCTCGATAGCCGTGCGTTCAAAAATATGATATAAATTCGGGTGTTTTAATGATGAAAAACATGTTCTAATCTATTACGATTGGTATATCTTGCTTTCCTGATAAACGTTTAAAATGAATTATCACACTATATATATATATATATATATATATATATATATATATATATTCTTCCTAAGATTAAGGGTGGTGGTGTTTGATTAACACTGCTGGGGAGCCATGATGTAATATACTGTTTTATTTTTAAATCCCTGAAACAGTGTTTCATGGTAAACAACTGATGATCCCTTGAAAAATAAATTATTGGTACTATAGTAAATTCGAGAGCAAGTTGATGCAGTGATTGCAGGTGATTAAATAACTTACTGACTAGATGGTTTTCTAACCAATGGTAAAAAATATTTTTTGTATAGTTTTAAAGGTTAAAAACTTCAAAGGCTATATATATATATATATATATATATATATATATATATATATATATATATATATATTGATAGTCTTTTTATTATACAAACATTATTGGTTACAAATGTTCGTACATGTCTCAGTGGAATTACAATTCAAAGAGACCACCCCATCAGACCAAAAAGGAGACGTTAATGAAACGAGAATCAAGGTTACATTCGTTTTTATCAAATATATTCGGGTGCGGTTTACGCTCTGAAAGAAAGGGGGTATATAATTTGTGAATGTGGATAGTAGAGGTTTTGGAGAGAGGTGTGGTGAAGAAAGGGAGTAGGAGTGGGAGGAGAAAAAGGAAGCGGAAGTAAGTACGATCCCGTGTGGTCAAGCTGTCGCAGCGGGAGGTATTGGTTTCATTTTAACTTGGAGGTTGTTTATTGGCATAAGTTTTTGCTTTGACCTAAAATAATATTATGCCCTTATTGTTGTTTCTTTTCTATCTTAAGTCTTTATGGCTGGTTTTTCTTTTATGGTTGCGACTTCCTTATCATCTGTTTTATTGATAAGCGCTATTTGTTTGTTTATTTATATCATTCCTTGCTTTTTCATCCGTTCATTTGTTTCTCGATTTTATTTATTTATTTATTTATTTCAAAATAAAATATACTCGCTCATGGTAAAATTAACTCTCAGTGAGCAAATCTACAGGCTTATTTATATGATTATATAAAGGTGGTATCCTGGGAGTTATTTTTCCCCTCTGACGCGATGTCCGAAATAATTACACAGGCAAAGGTTTTCATATCTATATATAAACCTAATTTCGATGGATGCCATTCTTTCATTTTATTTGTTCATCTTTTCTTCGATACTAGAATATAGATATATGTTATAAGTTTATATGCTTCGTTATAGAAATAGATTTTGCAAACCGCATACATTGCCAAAAACCGATACACCTTTAAGTAATGATTAGTAACGATATTTACCGAATAACGTCGGAGTATATGCTAGCATAAATTATTTAGCTAAATTAAAGAAGGGTGCATCCTCTCATTACCTTTCAACACTACCTCAAACGCTATCGTTTAATACTAAACAAAACGAACAAAACACAATATGCCACCAGGTGAGTGCACGTTCCATACTTACTAATGAAGCACACGAAAACGATAAGCTAACATAATCTATGGGTCTAACACGTTTATAATTGGAATGTAGAAAGTATTATCGTAAAGCAGCGTCACACAGGAAACCAAGCACATAATTAAGCCCAAACGATAACTAAGTTCTCTAACTAAAGGGATTATGTCAACGGAATGTTTGAAGTCCCGATAGTGAACATATGAAACAAAATTAGATTATGAAAGTTAACATTATGGCTATAAAAAAGTTCAGAAAGCACGTAAACCGGAAATTGATTGATATTATACTGATACTAAAAGAAAAACAAAGCCGTGCCAATAATTTTGAACAAGGGTTTTTTGCAATTATGTTTGTTGTTCCTTTGTTATTTATTTTTTCTAAAATCCGATTGCTGCATCGGAAAGGCCAGTTAAAAATACATAATATACTTTGTTATTTTCTTTAATTTAATCCCTTTTTTAGAATTTATTAGACAAAATTTAACTTTTATTTTACCGTGCCAATAAATATGATCATCACTGTATGTGTGTGTGTGTGTGTGTGTGTGTGTGTGTGTGTTTGTGTGTGTGTCTGTGTGTATATGTGTGTGTTTATATATATATATATATATATATATATATATATATATATATATATATATATATATATATAAGGAACCATTGTTCAAAACAACAAGCTATTACGACAGGGCTGACTGGGAAGGCACTAGAGAACACATCCGAGATGCTCCATGGACCAATATCTTCTCTCTTTCTGCTGAACAGTGTGACAATGAGACAACTGAATTGTGCAAAGCCGGCATTGAAGCACATATTCCCACACGGAAGTATTATAGCAAGCCCCACTCAACCCATAGTTCACTGCAGATTGTGCGGCTGCCATTGGACAAAGACAGCATGCGTTCCACCGATTTGTACGTCATAAGTCAAATAAATACAAATAGGCAAAAATTCTTAGATGCTTGAAATCATTGTGAGAGTGGAATAGCAAAAGACCAAAAGAAACATAATGAAATAATCATGGAACGCATTGAATCGCAAAAGATAAGAACTCGTGATTTCTGGAAAATCTATAATAGTGTAATGAATAAAGGGCAATCAGTAATTCCTCCACTGAGCAACAGAAGGTTGCATGCACGGTAATGGAGAAGGCGGACTTGCTTGCCCGGCGATTCGCCTCCAACTCCACCTTCGAGCCAACAAACAACTCCCTCTCAAATTTCCCTATGCGGACTGAAGTCACATTAGATGATGTAAAAATGACCCCTTCTCATGTCCGCAATATCATAAAAGAACTTAGACACCTCAACTGATCATTACTAATTAAGAAATGTTCAGCTGAGCTAGCCCCTATACTTTCCAAGCTCTACAATAAATGCCTTGCTGAATCTTGCTTCTCTAATAGCTGGAAGATGGCCTCTGTGGTACCAGTGTATAAGAATTCTGGTGAAAGAACAGACCCTCTCAATTATCGCCCCATTAGTCCCCTCCCACTCTTCTGTTAAAATCTTTGAGATCTTAATTAATCAATCACTAGTTCACCACCTCGCAAAAGCAAATCTTCTCTCTGACAAACAGTATGGATTCAGGCAATCTCGTTCTACTGCAGATATTTTAACAGTCATCTCTGAACGCATTTACCATGTACTGGATAAGGCGGGGAAAGCCAGGGCTGTAGCCATTGATATAGCTGGCATAAAGGGCTGGTGATGAAATTAAATCGCACAGTATAACTGGGCGTATACTAAATATAATTAGATCTTTCTTAGACAGTAAAAGCATACAGGTTGTCATTGACGGACGTACATCCAAGCAGCATGCGGGATTTAATTAATATATATATATATATATATATATATATATATATGTGTGTGTGTGTGTGTGTGTGTGTGTGCGTATATATATATATATATATATATATATATATATATATATATATTATTTTAATTGGAATTCATTACTGAGATGAGTATTATTTAATTATTTATTTATTGTGGACTATTATCCTTATCTTTCTTAGTTGTTATTTCACGACGTTTCGACCCACTATTCCTATGGCCTTCGTCAGGTGGTAATCGCGACGAGACAGGAACTCCGAATCTCCTAACTGCATTCTCAGCAATTAATATCATCCATAGTTGTTGTCGTCGTCTCACCACGTTTTGGCCAAATAAGCCTCTCTGGCAGGCTTTGGGTAGGATTGAAACCGTTATCCTCAGACAATTCTCGCCTGGAACCGTAGAGAGTCAATGTTTCTATCCACTGCGCCACAGGCCCGGAAGGGGCGATCAAGGTTGGATTTTTTAGACCTATAATCCACGTTTATTCATTATCTGATCTTCCGTGGTCGAGTCCGTGCCGTACGTCGTGGAACAACAACTAAGAAAGATGAGAATATTAGTCCGCAATAAATAAATTAATAAATTATTTTGTTCAAAGTAATTTTCATACTATACTATATTTTTAACCAGTATAACTCAAGTGTAGTAAATGCAGTACTCTATCTTGTTTGTTATAGATGAATGAAGAAGAAATTCTTTTAGACTGAGGCAATTTTTATTTTTGTCCTTATACAGAGTTCCGCCTTTTGGAGAATCTAGAATTACGCCACATTAAAGACCGACCTTGTATCTACCTCTATTCTTGCGAGGAGGCAGGTAAATATTAACTGGACGTGCATTTAGGAGATTAAACAAAAATCAGGAGCCAAGTAAGATTTGTTAAGAACCGCTGCTTTCCTCGTGTCATTTCCCTTTAGATAGCTGAATAGAATTACTGAGCGACGCCATTTTTTCTATGTTGCTTATATATATGTGTAAAAAAAATCGTATAAAAAGAATGGAAAGCGAAAAAAGTTTATCTTGCGCATGCGTGGATATTCAGCTGTATCCGGTTCTACGATAAGCGAAATGGAGAAAGTCATTATCCATGTTTATTTAAAACATCGAAAAAATATTTTAGCCCTTTCTATATTTTTGCAACGTTGGATAATTTTGATGGGTGGTGCTGTGTATAAAGTGATGGAAGGATGCTTTTGAAATCTAGAAGCGTGTTTACTTTTTTTTCTAGCATAACATTTGGAAAGCTTTTTCTGAAAAAATCTTTGACATAATTTGTGAACTTCCATTAAAAAGTATTCAAATCTCAATAAAATCTCTTACAGCTAAAATTTCTCCCCTCTCGCGCTCTCTCTCTCTCTCTCTCTCTCTCTCTTTATCTTGTATAAACGGTGATTGGATTAAGTATGTAGAGATGCATATGTAACATATAAAGTTATCTTGTCGAAATTATCTTACCGGATCTTTCTTGCCATATTCTGCACTTGAACAATTTTAAAGCCCTCTTTATATTATTTTCTCGGTTAACAAACTTGTTGGAGTAAAAAAACTTTTCGCTGCTCAACAAAGCATATTAAAGGAATGTATTGTGTAGAATTATACTCCTCTCGCAGTCTCTCTCTCCCTCTCCCTCTCCCTCTTTCTCTCTCCCCCCCCTTACTTTTCTCTTTTATCTATCTTAACTTCTCTCTTTTTGTTTTTTCACAAATAAATAGATATTAATATTTTTACATGTTTTTTTCACACACATAAATACATATTTGTTTTCTACTATACATCGATTATTGTGACGTAATAAAATGATGTATATTTAACTCATAGTTTACAAAATAATTTAATCCCGAAATTAAAACCACCAAATTAATTTTCGCTCACGCGTAAACAATTTATTTAAACAACATTATTTATTTTTTATTTTTAACTTCCGGGCAGCGCCGCATAGATACAGCTATATATATATATATATATATATATATATATATATATATATATATATATATATATATATATATATATATATATATTATCAAGCCTCTTTAAAAAGATACTTAAGGAGGGTACCGTCTGGGAATTATGAACTAAAAGGAAGCCAACTAGTGTCTATACAACGTTCACGACTTCAGTCGTTCGAACACCCTAGATTGTCTCATGTCTGCGCTCAAATAGTGTGTTTATTAGTTATTAATTCCCTTCATTTTTGTGGTAATTGTTTTGGTTTCGCGGAGGTAAAGGTTTGGCAAATTGAGTAAAAGATGGTTTCCTGGCTGGGTTCGAATTTTCCGACCATTGAAATTGTCATCCTACACTGATGATTGTGTAAGCATGAGACACCAGTGTCTGGTGGTATAAAAGAATAATAATTATTTAATCATAAATAAATATATATATATATCGAGGGAGATAATTCTATGTTGTTTGTAATAGAAACAAATCCAATAGCGTACTCGATTATCAACCTATTTTAGTATATAAAAAAGCAAAATTACAACGCAATACTACGAAAATAAATATTTTACTTGTTTGAAATTTATAATTTAAATATATTTTAGAGTCAAACTCCATCCTCAGTATTTTGTGCATCTTATTTCCTTTCTTTCTTTCTTTTTTCTTCTTTCTTGCTATCTTCTAAAGTTGGGGAAAGAAAGGTCAGTAATAAAGATCCGCACGTTGTCTTTCAGCGGTTGTATTTCGAAATGTCGGAACAGTGTGTTGGTTACGCAAGATAACATAATAATATCAGGGGTGTGAGTTCTGTTATAGAAGCGTTTATCTGAAACATATTTAAATTATAAATTTCAAACAAGTAAAATATTCGTTTATTTTCGTAATACTGTGCGTTAATTTGGCTTTCAAGCGCATCTAATGCGTATTTTATTTCAAATTAAATAAACGCTTCTATAACGGAACTCACACGCCTGAACTTAATCTCTCGTAGCCAACGCACCGTTCCGAAATTTCAAAATACAACCGCTGAGAGACAATGCGCGGACCTTTACTACTGATTTTTCTTTCTCCAACTTTACAACATGGCAAAAAAGAAGTAAAAAAAAAGAAAGAAAAAAGGTGTATAAAATACCAGGAATATAGTTTGACTCCGAAATATATTTGAATTATAAATTTCAAACAAGTAAAATATTTGTTCATTTTCGTAATATTGCGTTGTAATTTGGCTTTCAAGCGCACCTGATGCGTATTTTATTTTATATATAAAAACACTTTATCAGAGAGGCGGTAGCACTCTCTATATAGGGATGGCCCGTACACGCCTATATACGCCTACAAAACTATCAAAATCTCAACTAAAATCAACTTATAAGTTTCAAAAAGCACATATTGTTACAGAGAAGCGTCTTACGAATCCAGCGAGTGTCAGAACGTCGGTTAAAATGTCAAAAGAGAGCAAAAAAAAGGGTACAAAAATGGCCAATTGTTCTTCTTTCTTCTTTCTTCTTTCTTATTCTTCTTTCTTCTTTTTTTTGAGACGATGTATCTCGGTGTACGAACGGTCTCTGACAACAGTTCAAGCATCAATCGACTGCTCTTTACACGGAGAAGTGCAGGTACCCATCGCTTTTTAGCTAACTCCATAATTAAATAAGATTACGTGTAATAACAAGTTTTAAACACTATATACCCAATGTAGACAGACCACTTCGAACACGGAACTTCTCTCAAAAGGGACAGCTCCAAATAATACACCGGATGCTCACAGACGTTCCAGTTTGCCAGTGGCCTATATTTCTTGGACGCTGAATATTTGAGGTGAACGTTAAGGTTTTTTCTTTAAACAGTAACCCACCAGCGTTAATGAAACCACGAAATCTTTATCTCAGTTGATCAAAATTGTTATAAGAGTAACCTATCAGCTAGTACGACGTCAAAAAACAATGTTATAAAAACAAATAATTCTTCAGATTTTGGAATGTAAAATATGTACAAAATGTCAATGCTGTGACCAGGATTCGAACCTAGGTTAGCACGGCCACAACTTGGGGGTCCTAACCTCTAGACGATCACGGCTAACACTGACGTCTGTTGCTCTTGGCAGAAAGACACATGACTACTGTCAAACTATTGAAAAATAAGGAGGAAACTTGAAATTCTCACGCATGCGCAAAAATACACTATAGCAACCATTGTTAAATGCAGCTGAATCTCTTCGCTCGCTAAGAAAAGTAGATCAGACCAGTTCTTCTAAGAACTCACCAAACGCCAAAGGAAATAAGTTAAATTAACCGCAAAAGAAACTGCAAGAAAGTCATCTTCTAAGAACTCACTGGAAGCTGATCAAAAAGAATCAAAATCCAAGCCCTAGCCACAAAAATAACTAGATATTGTGGCTACTATACACAATCTACTAATAAAAACAAGTAAGTTTTCTAAAATAAACTACAATAAATTGTAACCTCACACTGTCACTGATTAGGACTTCATATAAAGATAACAACTACACTATTGGTGTATATACCGTTCCACACTTTAACTATTGGTGACGGGGCAGTATCTCAATTCTACGAGAGTTGTCTTGCTATAAGATAAGTGATATTATAGTAAGATACACATAAGTGTTATATGTTTACATTTAATAAAAAATGCCAAAGTCAGCACGTAGTAAAAAAGCTCAGAAAAATATAGACTATGAAAAAAACAAAGTCAAGGTATTATCTGAGCAAAAAGAATACTATCAGAAAAATGCTGAAATAATAAAAATTAAGTATCATGCAAATCCTGAGGCAAAGAAGGCTGCCTCACGTGCTGACTCAAAAGCACGGTATAACAGGGATCTCCAGGGGAAAAAACTGCCTCACGTGCTCTTTGTAACAAAGAACCAGAAAAAAAGAAGGCTGCCTCACGTGCTGACTCAAAAGCACGGTATAACAGGGATTCTGAGGAGAAAAAAGCTGCCTCACGTGCTCTTTATAACAAAGAACCAGAAAAAAGAAGGCTGCCTCACGTGCTCTTTATAACAAAGAACCAGAAAAAAGAAGGCTGCCTCACGTGCTGACTCAAAAGCACGGTATAACAGGGATTCCGAGGGAAAAAGCTGCCTCACGTGCTCTTTATAACAAAGAACCAGAAAAAAAGAAGGCTGCCTCACGTGCTGACTCAAAAGCACGGTATAACAGGGATCCCAAGGGGAAAAAAGCTGCCTCATGCACAAACTATTATAAATATAAATATCAAAAACTGCCAAATCTTTGCCAAAACGCCAAAGAATGAACCCAGAAAAATTTAATAGTGAAGGTATGAACATTTTAGAACTTTATAATACTCTAACTGTTTTATCAGAGAGGCGGTAGCACTCTCTATGTAATATAGAACCGATGGAGGACCAAGAGGCAACTCCTAAGGCCCAAAACCCAAAGACCTAAACCCAGCAGAAAGCGACCTGCTACTAATGGAGGCGGCAATAAGCCGCCTCCTAAAAAAGACAATACTATCATGAATGTAAGTTTAAAAATAAGACTGTAAGTAAAAATACTAATTAACAAGAATAAAAAAGCATTGGAAATGCAAAAGGATATAGGGATGGTATGCCAAAAAGTATACAAACAAGATAGCTATGAATGGCTAGGCACATGGAAATAGAATTGCATCCAAAGTATAGCCCTATAGCTTTTTACAACCGTAATGATGGCACGGAATGAAGATTGGAGAAAAGCTATAGGGTTATACTTTGGATGCAATTCTATTTCCATGTGCCTAGCCATTCATAGCTATCTTGTTTGTATACTTTTTGGCATACCATCCCTATATCTTTTGCATTTCCAATGCTTTTTTATTCTTGTATTGGATATAATGTAATATGATAATAATCGATAAAGAATTGATTCTATAATAATATATGCATAAATTAAAATATATTTTAGCCTATTTTACTACCAAGCAACATCGGGGTCCCTCTCCTATTATATCTATGAGAAATTCTGTGTTTTTGCCAGTCTGTCACACATCGCGAGAAAGGACCTTTTCGCCTCTCTACTTGTTTTTTTTTTTTAATTGAACAGACGTTGCGAATCTCTCTCTCTCTCTCTCTCTCTCTCTCTCTCTCTCTCTCTCTCTCTCTCTCTCTAACTCTCTATTTTATTATTATTTTCATAGCAGGTGCTCGACTGAGCATTAATCTATGCCTCAACCTGTAAAACATTGGCGACAAATACTCATCTGGTTACAACAACTAACAACAATTTCTTTTACTCTCTAGCAGTGCCTAAAACTGAACGAAACTTCAACTACCAAAAGTATATATTTCATAAAACTGTAAGTTTATGAAACAAAATGCCCTTAGACTGCTTTCCGGCTAAAATATGGTCGTTTTCAAGTTCAATATAAACAACTTCTTGTTTACTATACTCTTAAATAATAAAACCTTACCCGTTTCACGACATTGTCTCACCGTCGTCCTTACACTCATTAACCTTTATCCTCAAGTGGCCTTTAGGCCTTTATTAGCGGTGAAACTACCCATTAAAAACACGAATCTCATCGATTAACGCGCTTATTACATGGACGCATCTTCGAGAAAATCTCCTTTATTTGCTTGTATTAAATTAACATTTCCGGGTTTAATGGAAATGTTTTGGTTTATTAACACTTCGGTTGTTTACTTTCCTGACTTAATTCCCCTAGACTTTCCGAGTATCAGGTTTTGCCGACGTTCGCTGCCAGAAAGTCAGCTGTTCTGAAAATTAAAGGTATCGCCTTTGTCCCCTTAGATTTAAACCCCATCCACTCCATTTACCCCAAATAGTCGATTCCCCTTCTTTCAAATTAACACTCAAAATATCTTTAACATATGGCGTCTGTGAAAGCTGTCTCAATCAATTCCTATCTTTGGAATGACGTTATCTTATATGGTCCATTTCGTTGTTTTGTTTTCGTTGTTTTATTTCACAGCGAATCAATACTTCAACTTAATGCTGAATCTTCTACTTTTGGTAAAAGTAAAAGTTGTGATGCGTCTAGTTATTTATATATTAAAATATTTATTCATGGTGTTTGGTTTGGTTGTTTTGTTTTTTGGGGGGGGTTTGTAGAGGAACACTGTTGGTTTTGCTTTGAACTTTGCAAAAGGAAATAAAAACATTCTAGCATCAATGTTTGGTCATTTTAGGTCAGGAAGCCAGTATCTTCTGACAACCTGATCTTGTAGCACCAGTTATATGCTACAGTTTCTATAAATATAATACTGACCAGGTGTTTGTTTAATAATAATTACTTTTACATCATCATCATCATCATCATCATCATCATCAAAAGCAGTTGCAGCAGCATGTCATTGTTGTTGTGTTGAAGTATTATTCTTATCTATTAGTAAAACGACTTATTATTTTGCCATCTAATTTACAAGCGCGTTTGTGGTGTGCGTTGACACGCGTGTGAAAATTAAATTGCGACGTTAAAAACGAAAGACACTTTTTTTTTCTAAATGTTTGCAAAGATATTGACTAAATACTAACGGGGTGTGTGGGAATTACGGGATGTGTGGGAATTAGGTTTCTGCTATATAATTTGGTTCCGAGAAGTTTTCTTGTTCTCCTGAGGTATTCCTTTTCAATTCTCTTTCATTTCTGTTGCTTTGATGGTGTCTGTTTCCAGTACTCCTAGGTATTTATGGGCGTTTTGTTCATCTAGTGCCCTCATCTCCGGTTGGTTGGGTAGTTCCATGCCTTCTGTCGTCTCTAGTTTTCCCTTTCTTTTAACTAGTAGCGTGCACTTTTTCATACTAAACTCCATTTGGATATCCTGGCTGAAGATCCTGGTGGTATTTATTAATCTCTCTAGTTTATGTCTCTAGTAATGTTTTCTAGTTAATTATTATTATTATTATTATTATTATTATTATTGTTGTTGTTGTTGTTGTTGTTGTTCTTGTTCTTGTTGAGATATTTTTCAATCTAATTTACATGAGTGTATCATGCTGTTTACAGTCACATGTACGAAAATTACGAGGATCGTTCCAAAAGTAAGGCCTTCCACTTTTTAAATAAAAAATAAATCGTTGAAGAACTACGAAAACGAGAGTGGTATCATTAAAATAAGCAACCTTTTGTGCTCTGGAAGTTATTTTTCCACATAGTCATCACCATTCTCAATGCACTTTTGCCAGCCTCTTTTGATGCTTCAATCGTAAAAGTTCGGCGCGCGCTTTATCATTCAGATCCGTCGCCACTCTGAAATCGACGAACCCATCTTCTAATGTGGTGACATCATCTGTATCGGCTTTGTAAACGTTCAACAACTGGCGATAAATGTTGATTGATTCAATTTTTTTTTCGCGCGAGAAGAAATTCACTGACGAATTTCTGCTTCTGATGCATATCCATGACAGGAGGTTGCTGTCTTAGAGTCTTAAACTGTCAATATCTGCAACGAACAAATTAAACTTTCAGATCTTATCTGATCTATTTGGATATAATAAAAATTGTAGGCAACTTTTGGAAATTTTCTCGTAGATGCTGAGCCTAGATATGCAGTCACCCTTTTTTCTAAATGCTTACAGGGATATTAACAAATATAAAGGAAACATGCAATCAGATGGACTGAAAATAAGACACAGATAACTAAAAAAGATGGCTTGAATGATAGGTGTTTCAAACAAGTTTTATCGTTCGGAATCAGGTTATTTTATATGTTAGAGTAACTATAAACATCTTGATCCGTCTGTTTGCTAAGAATATTAACTATATTATCTTTATCATCTTTATTATTATTATTATTATTATTATTATTATTATTATTATTATTATTATTATTATTATTATTTATGTTGGATTAGCAGGTGGCCCCAAGAAGAGAAGAATTCGATGGCTTGCACACACGCAAATATGTGGCATTCGGAACTTTCCAGCATTGTCTATTGGCATGCATAATTTGATCCGGAAATATGCAAGAAGATATCGGTCAAAGGATTTGAGACAATAGACAATGCGAAAATATTAAACAATCCAGGGGAAACGAATGTTTATATAAATCGTCACGAATAGAAAGCGGGCAGTCGGTCAAAGAGAGAGAACAAGGTGACACTTCTTCACTGCCAACATCCACACCAACCCCACGCGCCTTCATTTATGTCAAAACACCAGCCATAACTTTAAAATCCAAAGCTGTTTGTCGGTGTGACATAAAACAGAATATTATCATATGATAAAATAAAAAATATGATCAGCTGTGTTGTGTTTGACTCGTTGTCAGTGTGTATATATCGTAGACCATTGACAAAAAGTGATTTAGAAATTATATTGACTGAAAAGCGCATTTTGACCAACAAGCAGCAGCGAAAATATAACTGATACTTATGCAGAATATGGACCATGCTAATTTTTAGATAAGGTTTTCAAGTTTAATTCAATTCATACGGTATATTTTATCTATAAATTGTTAAGTTTAAGTAAAGTAGTTTTTAATATAACCCTCTCTTCATGTTACGAATGGATTTCAAAATGATGTTATTTTTAGCACGGTGTGTATTCTGCATAGTACATTATTATTTCATACATGTCATCATTTGTAATGGTTCACTTGCAATAACAAGTGATGTTCCCAAGTGTCTGAGTGAAAATAAGTCGCCTAAGATTTCCAACACTTTCGAATTCTTCCAATAACGATTGCAAAACACATTCCGTTACTGCAACAGCCGTTTATCATTGGTTTCCTACTAACAACCATCGACCAAGCCTTTGTGCTCTAGAATTTATCTATGTTTTACATAGTCACAGCCATTCACAATTCAGATCTGTCGCCACTTTGAAATCGACGAACCTATCTTCTAATCTAACTGACATCAACTGCCTCGGCTTTGTAAACGTTCAACGGTCGCCGATGAATGTTGATCGATTCAGTTTTTTTCGTAGAATGTAGAAGTATTATTCTTTGTTGCTCTTGTATAGAAGTAAAAATGCTTGTTATTTTTCATCTAATTTATATATGCGTTCGTAGTATGGATAGACATCCGTATGTTAATTAGATCTTGGAATTTAAATGGGAATAAGCCTCGCCAGGGTTTCAGTAATCTTCGTGTTGTATCAGGGATTGTAAATAAACTAGTATATATTTTCTTACATGTTCGTAAGTATGGCGACAATAACCTTCCCGTACGTAAAACAAACAACGTTCTGTGGCTGCATTTTGCACTTTGACATCAGGGTCAGATTTTTACGAGGTTGTGTCAGAAAGGTAATACTCAAAGGTCATATGTGCGGATGAGATCGTTCGCGGATAATGACATCACATGAGAATAGCGAAAAAGTATGGTTTGATTAAAAATTAGTCTGTTGTAAAAATTTGAGTTTGAGGAAGATGCCTTAACCACATTTATCTGTCTGTCTGTCTGTCTGTCTGTCTGTCTCTCTCTCTCTCTCTCTCTCTCTCTATATATATATATATATATATATATATATATATATATATATATATATATATATATATATAGTTAAGTTAGGAATATAACTGTATCTCTCCTTGATAACAAATTGTTAATTGGATTTGTGTTATTTAGTTTGTTTCTCTAAATAAATTTCCATTCCGAATCACTGTCTGCTTGATAATTCTCTATAATGCAATAAAGAACTTATATACACAGCATAGGGTAACGCGTGTTCTAGACGAAGAATCAACGCGATGACGAGAAGATATGACCACGTGAACATTGGTAGCAGAGACGAAGAAATAGTCGATACGAATTGAGGAAACAAATGACAACACATCCACAATGAGAAAAGAAAGGGCGACGAAAAAAACAACACGGTTAAGAGAAGGAAAATGGGAGTACGCACGTATGTATCGACATTACGAAGTAAGAGACAGCCAAATTTAAGAGAATGAAAATTAAAACTATACAACACATATTTAAATTAGAAAAAAATCGACCATCTAATATCTGAACCCTTCTAGTGGAAGTCTGATCGTGTTCTCCCTCCTCTCTATTTTTCGTTCATCTTTATCCATCAGGGAAATTGTTTATGATACTAATTAAGACTGGTGCATCTTTTTTTTATTTTTTTTTTTATTATTATTATTACTGATGTTGCTGTTGTTTGTTACTGTTATTGTTGTTGTTGCTAATACTGCTTTTGTTGTTGTTTTTGTTGTTCTTGTTGTTCTTGTTGTTCTTGTTGTTGTCGCTTTTGTTGCTGTGGTGTTGGTTGTTTTTGTAATAATAATATAAATAAAATAATAATAATAACAACAATAACAATAACAGTAATGATAACAATGATAATAATAAAATAATAATAATATTAAAATAATGATAATAATAATGATAATAATGATGATAAAAATAAAATGATATAAATAAAAATAGAATAATAATAATAAAATAATAATAATAAAATAATAATATACTAATAATGAAAATAATAAGAATAAAATAATAATAATAAAAATTAAATAATAATAATATTAAAATAATGATGATAATAATAATAAAAATAATAATAATAGTGATAATATAAAATAATAATAATAAAAATAATAGTAATAAAAATAAAATGATAATAATAATAATAATAATAATAAAAATAATAATAATAATAATAACAACAATAATATTAATAACAGAAATGTCGTTCAAAAAGTATAGCCTTCTATTTTTTAACTTAAAAACTTGAAAAGCTACGAAGATGGGGGTAGTATCATTAAAATAAGCGACCGTTAGTGCGCCCGAATTTATTTTTTTTTTTACATAGTCACCACCAACGCACTTTTGCCAGCGATGAATGATGGTTGTGCATTGCCGTCTGGGGCATGATTTGTCATACGAGGTCGTTCCAGAATAAAACCCCTATTGTTTTTTTAGTCAAAAAATTGAAGAGCTACAAAGATGGGAAATGTGTCATTAAAACGATTGACCTTTTGTGCCTCACAACTTATTTTTCTACATAGTCATAACCATTCTAAGAGAAATTTTTGGCAGAAACTCAATGACACATCTCTGCTTCTGACGCGCGTCCACGACAATGGTTGCTTTCTTAGAATCTCACACCGTCAATATCTACAACAGATGGATGAAACTTTCAGGTCAGGAATGCATATGTTTAGTCACGTTTAAAACAATGCAATTCGCAATTCCCTTTGGTTCATCTGAGCAAAATAAAAAACTAAGAGACATACATTTTTGAAGACCCCTTGTGATTATTATTATAATATTGCTGTTCTTGTAAAAATACTTATTTTTCCATCTAATTCGTGTATGCGCTTATGGTATTATAGATACACGTATGTAAATTAGTTGACGACGCTAAACAGAGGAGTCACTATTTTACTAACTGTTAAGGCATACTGGATCGTGGTTGAAGCAAAATCGACTCTAAAAAGATAAGAGAAATACATAGATTGCTAAGCGAGAGGTGGGTTACATTTTCAGTTAATTATGAATTATGATTGAACTATTAAAATATAATTCATTCAAAAATAACTCAATTTCAAAATTAAAGTATATATTTTTCTCTGTTTTTTGTGCTATAAAAGTTTATTTGAAAAAGCTTTCGTGAAACAAACGTTGATTTATTCACAATTATGATGATGATGAAAAATGTTAGCAACAAGACAATACATTATAGCATAGATTCATATTGGTTGTGTGCTGATCATTGGGGAACATAGTCATACTCGGTGAATACCAATCTGTACTGATTTTTTTCTATTCATCATGTGTAGGTCAATTCAACAGTTTACTACGTTTTTGCTCTAATTTCTAATCATCATTCTCGTCAGCATCCTCCTTATAATCATAGTTTGTAATAACTCTTGAGAGAGAAGCCCCTCCCTGGTTTCCTTCCACTTTGTTTTATCTCTGGTTAAGCATGACAACGTATTAACGAGCTGGCTATTATATTGTCTCTCCACTTGTTTTTGTTGTTGTTGTTTTTTTATTTTTTTAATCTTTTCCATTGTCTCAGGGCTCATTCTGTCATTCTAGACGTCCACATGTGATCTGTATAGTTCGAAAGGTGACCTTCTCATCCATGCTTAGCCATAGTAATGGTGTTATGTTACAGGACAAAGAATTGTCCCCTTTCCATGTAAGTTAGAAGAACATTAGATAAGTGAAAATGAGATTAGGATAAGCCGAGACTCGAACCTTGTAAGAAACGTTAAGAAATAGAATGCTAGAAATAGGAATGTTAAAAAGGTATGTTGTTAAATTCTATTATAATAGTTAGATATTGTTTATATTGTAAAAAGAATTGATTGTTCATTCTTTTATAAAGCTGAATATTAAAAATGTCAGCTAAAACGAATGAATAATGCAAATTAAAAATACATTGTTAAAAAAATAGGTTATGTTTAAATATAGGTTAGGAGAGGATTATTTGTTTGCAGAAGTATGTTTGGGACCAAAGTGCATAGCCATGTGAATTGGTCACGTTTGGGAAACACACTTCTGACGTCATAGATAAAAGACGATTTTCCATATAGTTCGATGGGTTCGAATTTCAGTAGTTGAGTCTGCTAGTCAGATTAGGGCAGTTGAGTCGGAACAGTCAGTAGAGTCGGTCGGAGAGAGTTGATCAGCCAAGCGTTGACATGGTCAGAGGAGGGTCCCCTTAGAGGCGAAGGGGTAGAAGGAACCATGTAGATACAAATGTGAATTCCTGACGTCATCATCATTCGACCGGTCCAATAAATAAAGTATCACCATCGATATTTTGTAACTGTTTGTCTTCGTGACGTCATTCCACCAACTGAAAGGTAAATGTGTTTTGTCATCTTTCAACACCGAGAAGGTAATGTGTTGATCATCTTATTATGATCATTGCGTAACCCCCCCAACAATATGTATCTCTCCTCCTCTCTATATGTATTATAAGAAATATAAGAACTGTGAACCTATCACCCTCTCTCCTCGCTAATATATGTTATAAGAATCCACAGAACTGTATAAATGTCTCCCTCTCTCATCGCTATCGTTGTATCCGTTATATCTATTGGCCCAATATGAATCCCCCATGTCTCCTTAATATGTACCCCTATGCAATAATTCTTGTTCATTCAAGTCTGCTATCTGATCCAGTCCCTTTTCATTCACGTAGATTTTTCTTCAATAATGTATTAAATTTTTAGTTGTGTCTAATTAAAAAATCAGTTAAGTTATAATATACATCTCACTTGTATGTTTAAATGTATGTATGTATGTATGTATGTATGTCTACCTAAAACTTAGGCGACGGATTTTCACGAGATCAGTATCGTTTTGAAGCTCGACCCTTCGGACGACGAATATCGAAAAATTGGCTATATATATATATATATATATTAATACGATAGCGTGTGTTATTTATTTTCTCTGTCACGCTTACATTCGAATCGTTTAATTGTTACTGACTTACATTTCTTGTAATAAAATTTTACCAAGAATTCTTTATAAGTTTTAGTTTCGGTTTCGATTATAGCTGATGGCACTCCAGTAATCTATTTTCTTTTGATAAATAATTTTATCAAGAATTCTTCATACGTTGTTGTTTCGGTTTCGATTATAACTGATGGAACTCAAGTTATCTTCTATAATATAAATCTCACCCGTCTGTTTAAATGTATGTCTGTATGTATGCATGCATGTATGTATGTATGTTTGTATGTCTGCCTAAAATTTTCGACAAAGGCGACGGATTTTCACGAGATCGGTATCGTTTTGAAGGACGACCTTCGGACGAAAATATTGAAAAATTGGCAAAAAATTATTAATTCTTTCATCCTCAACTGGACACTGTTCTACAAGGAGGAGACGCTATTTTTTCCGATATTTTCCAATGTATGTATACATGTATCTTTTCGATTGACTAGCCTTATAATAAAGATTCGCGACTTCCGGTTTGGCGATGAACGCAACGGCCAAGACGCCACGCTTTTTTTTTTTTTTTTTTCACGTTTTTTCTTCTCAGTACGGGTTCAAGCACTCCTGCCTACTACCACTTTGTTTTGTTTTTTTGCTTGTTTGTTTTCTGCTCAACACACACACACCCAAACACTGGGGCAATGCCGGGCACCCAGGTTAGTCTTTTTATAAGAATAAAAACAACATTAGAAATATAAGTGTATTTCAATAAGTTCCAAGTTATTTGCCTGCACACAAGGGTGAAAAGTTTGCAGAATCATAATGAATTTTCAGCAGTTGTTTCTGGAATAGGTTTTCAGAAAGCTGTATGCGTGTGCTCGGGTGTGCTGTCGGTTTGCGTCAACACTAAAATCCTAGAATTCTTTTGAGGCAGTGTGAATTTGCTGCTTGTTTAAAATACTTGTAAATGTTTATTTATCGAAGATAGGCGGGAAGCGGATCTAACAAAATGCAAAGAAAAAACAATCTGCTTAAATCGTAGGCGTCGTCTTGGGGATGCGAAAAAAAATTAAGTGCACTAACAAGATTACTTGCAAATCCTACAATTGGGTGTGGCCGACCAAATAAAAAAATAGGCTAGGGGTCGAGTTTGTGAGTGATAAAGGAGTTGAATAAAATGTTTATAGGAAAAAAATGAGAGAAAGAAAACACAAAATAAATAAATGCACCTGAAACGGTTCGAGGTTATAATTTCTTTGAGAAACAATCAAGATGAAAACAATAGTCCGATCCAAATAATACAGAAAATTAATTACTTAAAGAATACTGTAGCAAATGTTGAAAATAGTTAAATAATAATTAGTTAAAAAAAATGCATCATTGGTTAGAATAAAGTTGAAAATATTAGGTTGGTACAAGAATAATGCCGTTTATATATATATATATATATGTGTGTGTGTGTGTGTGCGTGTGTGTGTGTGTGTGTGTGTGTGTGTGTGTGTGTGTGTGTGTGTGTGAGGTCATGTCATATGCTACTGGCACCATGTAACCCAATACTACCTGCGTCGTGGTCGGATCACCGGCGACTAAACTGGTTCCCCCACCAGACTTGTTTGGTGAGGAGGGTGGCTAGCCGCCCTGAAGGATAAAAAACAAGACCTTCCAAAGGGCGAATGAACCCTTTTTCGGGATCAACGGCCAACTAGCACCGGTTGTGTGTATGCATGTGTGTGTTGGGGTGGAGAGGGCTCCCGTAAGCCGTGGTTAAGGCACCCTTTCTAGAAGCAAATCTCTGATTTAAAAAAAAAAACATAAAGCGGGAGACCAGTACCCGCATTAATTTGGTCTGCAGTTTAACATATTGCTGACTATCTTGCTCTTGCTTGTTGCTGGATATGAACATTTTTAACTGAGAGAGAAACTTAGCTGCCGTACAAAGCTAAAACTCTGTAACATCATAAGTGTATAGATACTCCCTCAGGCATTTGTCTATTAAAATGGTCCTGTGGCGATGGAAGTCACTTTTGGGCTCATGGACGTTAAGTGTCTGAGGGAGTGGCATCGTCTGACAAGACGTTTCAATCATTCATATATATATATATATATATATATATATATATATATATATATATATATATATAATTGAACGTGAAAAGACGACATTAATTTTGCTCCAACCTCTAATATATAAAGAAATATATAAGCAACCTTTTTTAGAAAAAATAAAAAAAAGATATTTTGAATAGAATCAGAAATCAAAAAATCAATCAATCCGCTTAATAGCAAATCAATCACTTCATGAAATGATAATCCGTGAGGCGAAAGGAAGACCCTGGAATCCAAGCGTAAACAATCCAAAGTGAACTGCAGCCTATCAAAAATTTGTTAAAATTAGAAAAAGAAGATAATTAATGAAGTTGGTATTCACAATGGAAGGAATGCTATCTCATGTAAAACTGAATTATCGTAAAATCCAAGAAATTGTACTCCGTAAGGTCCCAAATCATCAAATATACTCGGTACTAGGTATAAAGTGCATATATATCCCGTACCCCTAACTGATGGAGTTTGAATATTTTCATGATATTCTATGGATATTCATTTTGTTGTAAAATAGTTATTTGTATTTATTCATATTCCTATTGCTCATCGGGTTACATTGGTGATGATTTTGGAACTTTAACTCAAAAACTAAAACGTCAAAGAACTATGAAGACGGGAATAGTATCATTAAAATGAGAATTTATTTTTCTACATAGTTACCACTATTCTCAATTCATTTTTAACAGCCTCTTTTGATGCCTCCATTGTAAAAGTCCAGAACGCGCTTTGTCACACATATCTCCGTCGCCACTGTGAAATCGACGAACCCATCCGCGCTAACATCAGCTGCGTTGGCTTCGTAAGCGTTCAATAGGCGCTAGTGAATGTTTATCAGCTCGATTTTTTATGTTTGGGGGAATTCAATGACGTTTCTCCGCTTCTGGAGCACATCCCTGACAGACGTTTTTTTTTTTTGTATAGTCTAACACCGTTAAGATCTGAAACAGAAAAATGAAACTTTCAAAGACAAGAATGCATATGTTCAGTCATCATAACAATGCAATTTGCAACTCCCTCTGATCTATTCGGGCAGCATAAATGGGAGGTATTCATTTTGGAACGTCCCTCATATATATATATATATATATATATATATATATATATATATATATATATATATATATTAAATTGTGATTCAATGAATTTCAAAAAACCCTTATTGAAATGAATGATATATGAAACTTTACCACTTCATTTCAATAAAGGTTTTTTGAAATTCATTGAATCAAATTTAATTTATTTGCTCTATCTTGCATATCGAGCAATTCTTATTTAGATGGGATAACCTATATTATTACTGCCAGTAATATTTTGTAAACCTTATAATCACAGGTTTCCATACCAACTGATTATTAAAAAGAACTATTCTGAAGTATATATATATATATATATATATATATATATATATATATATATATATATATATATATATATATATAGCAATTCAGCCCGGGTGTGTGGAGGTGTATGCTGCGCAAAAGAAAAAAAAGGGTTAATTTTTTTAACTTTGACCCTATTATGACCCCTTAAAATTTATTGTTTTGGGCTCAAATCGAGTTATTAAGTTAGATCCATGTCCAAGGAACCTATATCTAACATTTCAAGTGTGTAGACCCAAAATTGTTGGAGGAGTTTGGCAAAGTTCTCAAAGGTCAAATCGTTGAACTTTGACCCCTTAATAGCGAAATTTCTGGCCGAAAACCAATCACATCGATTTCCCCAAATCTCAGTGCCTCGTATATCAAATTTCAAGTCTGTAGACTTAAAATTGACAGATTTATTGCGTAGGGAAATGTACACACACACAGACACACAGACACGTTCATTTATCTGAGGAAATGACAAATGAACACATATCTGAGGAAATGGCAGAAACACTAGAGGATAATGACCAATAAAACGCTGTTTTCCTCCACATGCTAGAGTTCACTACCGCATTCAATTTTACAGACGCGAATAAAGACATGATATTCATAAATGACCTCCCTGATAAAATTGTCTCTGAGATGGATATATTTGCTGATGACACCACTCTCTATAGCAAGTACAAGGGGAAAACAAATGAACACAAATCTGAGAAAATGGCAGAAACACTAGAGGATGACCTCCAATCTGTAGTGGAATCGGGACAACAATGGAGGGTCGCATTCTATGCTGCCAAGACTACGCTTGTTTTCTTCAATAATTACAAGAAACCTTCACTACCACCAATAGCAATGGCCAAGAATGCATTACCTGAAAGTACTTCCTTTAAACTCCTCGGCCTTACGTTTACAGGGAACATGAACTGGAATAGATACATTGAGAGCATTGCCAAGGCTGGTGCGAGGAAGGTGTGCTCTCTCTACCGTGCTAGAAAACTACTTACGCCTGAAAGTATCCTGTACCTCAATAAGGCCACCATTCACTCATGTATGGAGTACTGTTGTCACATTTGGGCTGGTGCATCTGCTACTTGTCTCTCACTCCTTGACAGAGTTTAAAAGAGATTCGCTAACCTGATAGGTCCTGAACTGTCATCTAGGCTTCAGCCTCTGTCCCTTCAACGAAATGTTGCATCTCTCTGCCTGTTCTACAAATACTTTAATGATGAATGTTCTGACGATCTACATCCTCGACGTGAACACCCCCGACAAACCCGACAAGCAGCTAAATCCCACCCCTTCACAGTAGAGTTCCCTAGGTGTAAGAAAGCCTTCTACTCCAATAGTTTTTTCAATAGAACTGCTAAATTTTGGAACTCGCTTCCGGGATTCTGTTTTCCCAACTGTACTGACATGCAGAAGTTCAAGTGTAATGTGAACAGACATCTTGCTGCTCATCTCCCTTCATAATATCCCTGCAACTTATGTCTCCGATAGTAGCCCGCAACTTTAAAGTGGCACTGTGCCTTGTTTGGGGTGAAAATTGAATAAAACTAAAACATGCGCTATTTCTGATAGAGATCCATCATCCAGCCCACAATACATACCGAACAAACTCCACTATGACAAATGTAGTGAACTAGGAATTCTTCAAACTACTTCACAAACCATCAAACATTAAAACTATTAACACACAAACAATTCTTGTAGTTATTAATTCAACAGAAAAGAATGCAACACAAGAAATTTAGATAAAATAACATACGAGAAGTAAAACGGCATTAAATTTATAATGACCAATAAAACGCGGTTTTCCTCCACATGCTAGAGTTCACTACCGCATTCAATTTTACAGACGCGACATTAATTCAAGTCGTACACAATAAAAATATTCAGATTTTTTAATCTAATTATATTGTGAAACAAATTGCAAGGGTTAGTGAAGTGAGAAAGTATAAGGTTCGATTCCGACTCCTCGAATTGAAAATCTTTGACAGCGACTACTCGAATTCGAAAGCTCCAATTTCAACTCCTAGATTTCCAAAATGTCCAACTTCACTTTTTGAATTCAACTGTCTATTAGTTCTTCGTAGATTAAAACATGCGACGCCGACTTCGCTTCCTAGAATTCTTACGAATCTAACATTCAGTATATTATTGCTATAAATCATAACTTCTAGTATTCTTACGACTTCCATTCCAATTGAGTTCAAAACCTCCTTTTATTTGATTAATTTTTTCACATTTATAAAACATATCTAGTTAAAATTTTCTTTCTGCTCACCTGAGATTCGAACTAGTGTATTTGCATTATTAAAGCTACTAGAAATGAATACTCTGACTATTCTTTTTGTCATGTGCTTTTTGAGCGCACAAACACACAAACTAAACAAATCACTTTTTAATATATATATATATATATATATTTTAGAATAGAATTATTTTGTATATTTTATTGTTAAAGTTTCCGTTATTTCGTCGTCGGCGTATAGCGTTTGGTCAGAGTTGCATATTTTCATCCTGTTTTATAGATTTCCATACGAAATAAATAATATTGCTGTACATGTTTATAAAATGCGAGCGAGAAATAGGTGGGCAGGTTCATTTTCCTGCGCTCCATAGCCTCAACGTGCGTGACAAGAGATAATTGAAATTTGAGTTATGGGACATTGGCATATAGAAATATTCCCAGAAGGACAATAAATGCTAAATTGAATGTAAATAGATAAGTATATAGATAGATGTGAACAAACTTGAATTGTATATTATATGAGATAAGAATATTGCTTGTATATACATGTATGCATTTATATATATGCATACATATACATATATAAATATATATATATTTATATATGTATATGCATGCATATATATGCATACATGTATATATATATATTATATGCATACATGTATATATATATATTATATGCATACATGTATATATATATATATATATATATATATATATACACACACAAACTCCACTATTCTTGTCTATATATTTTATATATTCGTGTTGGGACGATTAATCGGAATCGAGAATCGGAAAAATTGGAACTTGTTGGGGTATCGAAATCGGAATTGGAAAAATGTCTGCCTATTTTCTAATACCAAATGCAAGTTCTTTAATTGTCGTTTTTTATTTTATTTTGTTTAAAACAAATTCTCCAACTGTTCGTAATAATGATAAAATAATAAATATTTATTGATTTTAAACGACCAGTAACATTAAAACTTATAGATCATCCCCCCATAAGTGCATGTTTTTACGTTTGAGAAAATATCTGCGAATATAACCTGTGTTCTTACGCTAATCAGGAAAAACAGCAACTCTATAGTTACATATTTAGAACTCTATAAGAATCGGAATCGGTAATTTTATCGGAATCGAAAATATTGGAATCGTCCTATCGCTAATATATATCGTCCCATATATATATATATATATATATATATATATATATATATATATATATATATATATATATATATATCAGACAGCGAGAGAGGGAGAGTGAATAAGGGATAGATTCGAATTGACAGCTATATATAACAATAGATTTAAATAGCAAGAGATAGATAGATAGATAGATAGATAGATAGATAGATAGATAGATAGATATATAGATAGATAGATAGATAGATAGATAGAATCTCCTAATTTGAAGCGAACCTAATGGTGACAAAGGATGGGAACAACCCTGAATTACACGACAAGAATTTGTTAATAATCGTAATAGGGGTTGCAGTCTCCAGAATGATACATTACTTCATAGTAGATGTAAATCATGCAGTTCGCTCAAGTCTTTTCACCTGCCGAAGAAGATACATGTACAGGCCCGTCTTAAGTTTGTAACTGAGCAGCTAGACGACTCAGAAGCAGATTGAAACTGCTGTCGTCAGATAAAACTAAAATTGAGCGCGTTGCCATCTCCACTGTACATCTAGAGATCATTCGAAACACATAGATAGATAGATAGATAGATAGATAGATAGATAGACAGACATTTTAGTGACGAGCCTTTTAAGGTTATTTAACGCCGAATCACAATACATATTCATTTTCTGCACATAAGAGAACACAATTTTATTTTTCGGATGGGTGGGGGGAAATCTTTCCTGACAAATTTATTAGATACTTAGGCACACTAGACCTGATAAAATTTGACCTCGGCTTAATCGATTCCATAGAGTTCAATGGGGGCCTTCCAGAAGTTGTTGGAACGGTACAATAAGTGCATTACAGCCGGAGGAGATTACTTCGAATGAGGCTAGAGTTTTATGTGTGTACTATCAGTAACAGTGCCCATATAAAAAAAAAGTCTAGAAAACTAATGAAGGTAATTTGTAATAATATTTCAAATTTTTACTGTTGCTTTTTACGATGATGAGTTCAAGCCGTCGGCAAAGGAAACAGAAATTTTAAATATGCGTAGATTATTTTTGTGGGATTTTTGTTTATTTCTGTCTTCAATATAGCATTTTATGTATCGATTATATCCCTTCTCATCTATAATCCCGGTATTGTTATATTGGAGAAACAGTGGAATCATTACAAGTCTACGTATTGCTGAATTTTCATTCATCAGATGCGGATAATATTATTTCATCTTTGCAGACTCTTTGGCTGTTGCATCTTCTCCGTCACCCGAAGAAGCACACAATCTTCTTGAATCGTTCGTTATCTGCCGCCGATCACTCGAACTATATTATTGAGGTTCTGTTCCTTTAGAAAATCCGCCATTCTTTTCAAAATGAGATTCAGTAATTCGATTATATTTCAGAGATAAGATCGTTATTTACACCCTTTGCGTGTTTGTAGTGTTCACTTCCTTCCCATCACTGGAAGATGTGGCACAAGGTTCTTAGGCGGAGATTGAAAAGCGTTATTGCTTTCCTCTTCTTTCACGGCTTCCCAAATTCGAAAGATGTTGCAGCAGAAATGAATAAATCTGAAATTAGAATAATTTTCTATATAGATTACAATCAATTGTATCTGGTGACGATGGCCAAGTGGTTTAACGACACGTATTGACAATGTGGATGTGTCCAATTCGCACCAATAAGTTTTGTAGAAAAACTTTCACTTACGATGTTTTCAATCTTCACATAGTTTCTCCCATAAGTACCCAATGTATTTCTAGAAAGAATTCTAACTAGAAAGATATGCCAACAATAGAATTATCTGATTCATTCGAAAATTGTTGCAAGTAGAATGACGTCATCCCTTTTAGCACACTCATGTTTATAGGCACAACCAACTCTCCAACCCCGACTTAAGGTTAGTGAGCCAAATGAATGGAACACTTACGTCCAATTTGTTAGTTGGGTTTATAGAGAAAATATATTGGTAATTCTACCGCTTTAGAATATAAACTGCGTCAATCGCTTTATTGCAGATTAGTAAAATATCAATATTTCACTAAATATACGTCACAAAAAATGAAAATGGTACCATCAAATGACTGTTTCAAGATTAGTTATTTCCCAAAAATTTATTCAAATCCATGCTATTTTCACGAATTTATTTTATTAATTATCAAGTAATTTATGCTGTCCATCGCTTTATTGCAGGTCTTTAAAAATGCCAAAGAAAAATGGCGATTAACGGTTATCGAAAAAGAAAGGATTTTTATTGGACTCACAGAAGGATTGTTCATCAAAGATTTAACTATGGAGCTGGAAAGGGATCTAAGTACTTTGGCTTCATTCTTGAACAACCCCAACACCAAATCCAGAAAGAATAAGGGCACCAGGAGAAACGTTTCACATCGTGATATTCGGAAAATTCGTAGGGAAGTCAACCGAAACCCAAACAGCACCAATGCTTCCATTTTTTTAAGAGCTGGAATCGCTCCAAGATCCGGGCAGGCCTGATGTAATGTGTGTAATGAGATGGCAAGGAACATCAAAACTATGCCAAAGCCCCCATTGAGCAAACAACATATGGAAAAACGAATGGCTTGGGCAAAGAATTTCATGAAAATGGATTTCCAACTTGTCTTATTTACATACTAGACCCACGCTACTCTTGATGGTTTGGATGGATGGACCAAAGTTTGGAACTCGAACGGAACTCCAACCCCCTTCAGAATTAATCGACAATAAGGAGGTGGCGGTATCATGTTTTGGGCGGGAATCATTGTGGATAAGTTGGTTGGACCATTCCGAGTTCCAGAGTGCGTAAAATTTACCAGTAGTACACGGCCTTTTTTGGATAAACATTTGTCATCATGGCTAGATGACCTACCATTGTCACGTCGCTTTCAGATGATGTTTATGCATGACAATGCACCATACCATTCTGCTAGGGCAATTGCAGGCTTTCTTGAATCTATGGGCTTCTTTGGAGAAACCCTCATGAGCTGGCCACCGTGTTCTCCGGATCTTAATCCCATTGAACATCTCTGGTTAATATTGAAAAGAGTGTTTATGAGGAAGGAGAGCAATTTACTTCAAAGGATGACCTGTGGAGGAAAGTAGTAGATGTCATCAGAACCATAACTCCTTTTAAGATCAAACAATTGACTTCTTTGGTGGACAAAATGTTGTTTAAAGTTATTTTTAAACAAGGCCGATAGCCATTAGTCGCGTGCTTTCGTGTAATGAATGAATGCGTGAATGTAGGATTGATATGAAATTCTTAAAGATAAACTAAAATGACCGAAAAATAGGCTAAAATGACTTAAATAAATAAAAAGTAAATGACTTAGAATGACTTTAATGGACTTAAGGATGAATTGAATGACCTTAAGAATGACTTGAATGCTTAAAAAATAACGGGAATCCTTCAAAAACAACTTGAATGATCTGGAGAATGACTTAAATGGCTTTGAGACTGACTGGTTGTAAAGTGGGTGATCATTTTACATTAAATTAATACAGACAAATGATACCCCCACTTTATATCACAATAAGTACAGCATGTAGTAAGAACAGATGGTATTTATTTGCTCCCCCACCGAGCAAATTAGGCACAAGGCCGATTTTTAATGTGAGGAGTGAAGGGAGGGGGAAGGGAAAAAGGGGACCAGCTCCCGAGAGGTGGGAAATGGGAGCTGGTTAATGGTCAGGCATGTGGGGTTGCCCCCACATCTGGTCTTTGCTAGTCATAGCTAGTCATAGCATGCAGTATCTGCCGGAACAGATACTACACTTTGATCTTGTTTATATATTTTATTGAGAAAGAAAAAATTGAACATAAAAAACGTACAAAAAATTCAATTCAACAAAATTAGGCACAAGGCCCTACAAGAAATTGGGAGGGGGAGGGTACAGGGTCTTTTTGACTATGTAACAGATGAGACTTTGAAGTCTTACTCTTGACTGGCAACATTTACCAAAATACCTCAATCACTCTGTGGATCCTAATCTAACTAATAACCCCAGCGTTCAATGTAAAATTTAACTATGTACAATTTGTATATTCATTTCTGTATGTTGTGTGTGCATTTTTTTTTTTTCTTTTTTTTTTTTTTTTTTTTTTTTTTTTTTTTTGTGTGTGTGTATGTGTGAGAAAATAAAGTTCGATTTCATTAGAAAGAGTTCTTGAATTAATTGGCATAAAATGTTCGTGGAGTGGGAAAAAACTAATGAAAATGTTCATTTCAAAAAAAAAAAAAAAAAAAAAAAAAAAAAAAAAAAAAAAAAACTACTAATGTGTTGTTAGTAAGACCCCCCTGTACTATTCTATGTGGCTAGATCCCCCACTGTTTTCCGGGGAACCGAAAACAAGCAGAGCATCCCTAATGGGGTTTGGGGAAGTGGCCTTAATGGAGGTGGGAGAAAATAAAGCAACGGATGGAGGGGGTAGGAAGGTGACCTCTGAGTAGGGGGATGACCGGGAGCATCAGAAAATAAAGATGAGGAGCAGGGGGGTTGGGCAGACTCAGAGGTTCTCTAATACCAAAAAATAAAATCAGGAGCAGGATCTCATTTGTACCACCAGTCAAGAGTTACTTTACTGAACTTATAATGCTAACCTAGGCGGGATGGGTTCCGTAGGACCCAGCACCGCCCATGCCATGCCTAAGGAGGGAACACGTATTGAAACTTGGCTCCTCGACGGATGCACAAACTAGTGCTGTGCACCCACCTCTTGTCAAATTCCACTCTAGGCAACCTCTTCCAATCGCATCTGATCTTTACTTTAAGCAAATGTTTAAAGTAAACGATCAGATCCCGATCAGGAACAGATGTCCCTTCGTGGACCAACTTGAGGCACGCGATCCAAATGGTCATGCGCGCTACTGCTAGGATCGCCAGGAAAACCAAACTTTCCTCCCTGGGGAACGGCGGCTCCATGTTGTACACAAAAGTTCCTACGTCGAGATCGAGCAGACACTCGGCATCGATGCGAGCTGTTACCCCCTCGACGTACCTTAATAGGGGCTGTATCCGGCTGCAACTAAAAAACGCGTGCTCGATTGTTTCGGGCTCGCGTTCGTCACAGCACGGACAGAAGCGGCTGGTATGTTCTTTATACCGGAAAAGTACGTCGAAGAGGGGCAGCGCATTTCGGACCAGTCGCCAAGTCAGGGAGAATTCCGAGTTATTCAGAATCTCCCGTCCCGGCGCCCAACGCCATTGAGAACGGACAACCTCCATCGACCATCCCATCCGCCTACAAAGTGGATCCTTCGCGGTCCCCTCCACTAAATCCCGATACAGTTTCTTCCTTGGCTGATCGAGGACATTGGTCCCCGGCAAAGCTCTAAGAGCGGTTCGGCATTCGGAGAAGAACTTGGACTCCCCCTTCGGTCTACGACGACCTTCTACCGAAGGGTTGGGTTTGAGGTTGGGAAACGAGTTCTCAACCACAGGGACCCAAGGAGCGTCTCCTTCAAGCGAACGACCCAGGAAAGCCAATCTCTCAGCGTTTCTATGACACAAGAGACTGGGCTGACCCAGGCCTCCCTCGCTCGGATTTTGAACACAGACCTCTCTGCAGACATAATGCTTACCCTCGTTCCACAAAAGTGAATCGAGGCGCCCTTGTAAGCGGGTTAGTCGTTCTGCAGGGAGAGGAAGTACAGACAAACGGTAAAGGATGAGCGGAAAGACGTATGTAGCACACGCTTCCGCCCGACCCTTCAAGGACAATTTCCTTCCAATCCAAGTCTTTACTGACGATTTGACCTTAGACTGTACTTCCGACCAATTCTTTTCCAGCTGAAGTCCCGGTCCAAACCAGACACCGAGAATTCGGACCGGTCCATCGGTCCAGCTGAAAATACCTGGAAGCGAGTTTACCCCGGTCCAGGCCCCCAACCGCAGGCCAACAGACTTGCTACGGTTGAAGATGGCCCCTGTTACTTCTTCGTATCGAGCGAGCACCTCGACCACCGCTTGAACGTCCGTGAGGCAAGACACGAACACGGTGACGTCATCGGCGAACGCGGAAACCCTGGCTCGTGTGCCTCCAGGGAGAGCTATTCCGCGCAGGACTGGTGTAGCCGCCTCGTCCCTTAACCTGCGAAGGAGGGGTTCCAACGCCAGGACATACAACAGAGGCGACAGCGGACAACCCTGTCGCACCGACCGAGAGACAGCGAATGACTCCGACAGCTTACCGTTGATCTGCACCGCTACCGTCGGCCTGTCATACAGAACAAAGATCCACTTGCGGAAGTCCGGATTAAATCCGGCGGCCTCTAGCACAGATCCTAGGAACCGATGGTCGACCCTATCGAATGCCTTGGACTGATCCAAACTGATCAGCGCGGCTTCGGCGTCGTCTTCTGTCCCCTCTATGATCGAGCGTATCAAGTGCAAATTGTCTTGAATCGATCTCCCCTTCACAGCATAAGTCTGGTCCGGTTCGATCAAGTCAGTGATGACAACCTGCAAGCGATTCGCAAGAATCTTTGCCAAAATCTTTAACTCTGTGTTTAGCAGAGTCAAGGGCCTAAAATCATCAAAATTTTCCCTCCCACCATGCCGTTGACCTTTCCTCAGCAATGTGATCACACCCTTGGTCACCTGTCCAGGGATGGAACCCTGGGCAAACCAATGGTTGAACATATCCTTCAGAATAGGGACCAACATGGGCGACAGCCTCAAGTAAAACTCGTAGGGTAAACCATCAAGACCCGGGGATTTGTTATAGCCGACCTGCTTCAACGCAGTAATGACCTCATGTTCAGTAATAAGACCATCACAGCTAGCCGCCCGAGCCGCCGTGAGGCGGGGTGAGTCAGCCAAATAGCTGCCAAACTCATCAACCCTGAGTCCGGGTAGTTGGGTTAAGCGCACCGATAGATGCTCCCGAAACCCCTCGCAGATCTCCCGAGTCGATACTAAGGGGTGTCCTTCCAGGTTATGTACTTTACGAATGTACCCATCCGAACCGCGCCTTAAAGCAGCCTTACGCTCAACAGCGTCAACATTCACAGCCTCGTTAGAAACTTTCTTTAACCTAGCCCTAACTACTTGACCTTCATACCGCTCGCTAGCCAAGCGGTTGAGATCTTGTTTAGCTAGTGCTAACTCTAGGGGGTCCCCCCCTCCACCGCCCGGGTCAGCTTATCCTCTAAACGCTTCTTTGCCTTAGCCTTATCTATCGCGAGGCGTTGGCTATACTGGACAGAGAAGCGCCTAATTTTGGCCTTGAGACTAACCCACCACTTACTCCCTGTAACCGCCCCCACTAAAGCCCGCTGAATTAGCTCAGTGACCTTCAACCGGTAGTCCTCCAGCTCCAACAAGGTGCTGTTGAAACACTTTGATCTTGACCAAAAGGCCAAGAAAAGGTTATTTATTTGCTCCCCCAAATTGGGCACAAGGCCGATTTTTAATGTGAGGAGTGAAGGGGAAATGGGGACCAACTCCCCGGGGAGTAGGGGAGCTGGATAGTGACAATTGGTATGAAGGGTTTCCCCTACATTGACCAAGGTCTTATATGTGAGGTTGCCTTTGCTTGCAGTATCTGCCGGAAAGATACTACACTTTGATCTTGGCCAAAAGGCTAAGAAAAGCTATGTTTATTTGCTCCCCCACCGAGCAAATAAGGCACAAGGCCGATTTTTAATGTGAGGAGTGAAGGGGAAATGGGGATCAACTCCCCGGGTAGTAGGGGAGCTGGACAGTAACAGTTGGTACGAAGGGTTGCCCCTACATTGACCAAGGTCTTATATGTGGGGCTGCCCTCACATATGGGCTTTGCTTACAGTATCTGCCGGAACAGATGGTATTTATTTGCTCCCCCACCGAGCAAATTAGGCACAAGGCCAAGTTTTAATGTGAGGAGTGAAGGGAGGGGGAAGGGAAAAAGGGGACCAGCTCCCGAGAGGTGGGAAATGGGAGCTGGTTAAAGGTCAGGCATGTGGGGTTGCCCCCACATCTGGTCTTTGCTAGTCATAGCTAGTCATAGCTTGCAGTATCTGCCGGAACAGATGGTATTTATTTGCTCCCCCACCGAGCAAATTAGGCACAAGGCCAATTTTTAATGTGAGGAGTGAAGGGAGGGGGAAGGGAAAAGGGGACCAGCTCCCGAGAGGTGGGAAATGGGAGCTGGTTAAAGGTCAGGCATGTGGGGTTGCCCCCACATCTGGTCTTTGCTAGTCATAGCTTGCAGTATCTGCCGGAACAGATACTACACTTTGATCTTGGCCAAAAAAAAGTTGAGAAAAACTTAAAATGCTAAGAACAGTATCTATTAACAACAGACCTTTGATCTTAACCAAAAAGGCCAAGCACAAAAGTGTTACGGAAAGACCGACAGACCGACCGACCAACCGACCGACCGACCGACCGACCGACCGACGAAGTGACTTATAGAGTCGCTTGCATGCGACTAAAAATATGGGGGGACATGGCGATAAATAATTCATTTATTTGAGGCTTTGCACCTAGGATGTGCTTTTGTTTATCATTTTTTAACTGGAAAATATAATAAAAAGATAAGTCTTCATGATTAGACATTGTATTTTTGCCCTAATAAAACATTTTAAGAGACCTGCAATAAAGCGATGGACAGTGGAAATTCCTTGATAAAAAATAAAATGTCCGAACTTTGTGGATATCGCATGAATTTGAATAAAATTTTGGGAAATAACTAACCTTAAAGTAGTCATTTGATGATATAATTTTCATTTTGTTGTGACGTATATTTAGTGAAATATTGATATTTTACTAATCTGCAATAAAGCGATTGATGCAGTTTACTTGCCTTCTGGTGCATTCTATACTCATATATCTATACTTCTTAAGATAAAGTATCCCTTCCATCTCTTAAGAGGAAATCTAGTGATGATATTTTTTCCTGTTCCTTACGGTCTGTAGTCTCACAGAAAATGCGTGTCTTCCCCACCCCCTCTACACGATCTATATTTTCATGAAAAGTGATCTATTTAGTTCGAGAAAATGTAATTTCTTCCTCCGCATGTGCCGGGTAGAATTTACACTAACATTGTCCTTTTAGGATAGGCTGCTGTTTGCTTACATCACCTCGAGACTGCTTCACTGCTTATTACAACATGGTCGTTTTCAAATCCAATATCAATTGATTTCTGTCATGTACTGTCCCAATCAGTATTCCAACATGCTTCATTTTGTTAACCAAATTTTAAATTATCGTAAATGACTATGACGCCAGTGAGCACATTTTCGTATAGGAAGAGTTTTATCTGTTTTGTTTTGTTTTTTGTTTTTTTGTGAACATACGTTTTGATTTTTAACAGAACACTTGCATGATACAGTCTTCAGAATACTGTTTCTATGTCCCTTATATGTTACCGAAATGTTTCTCAATATGGCGATGACATCCATATAGATGATGGCTTGGTTGATGGGGAATCCTAAAATACTAATCGATCATAGGTAAGATGCTGCTACACTATATTACCCATACCACGTGATATTAAATGTGTACTTTTCTCGTAAAAAAACGATGAGAGAATGTCGGTCATTTCTCCGCCATTTTACCCGAAATCAAGCCTGAACTCAAAGTTATTATGTGATGAAGGCTTTGTTGGAAGCAATGCTGCCGTACTAGCAATGGCTATTGTATATCTATCTATCTATCTATCTCCATATATATATATATATATACATATATATATATATCATTCGAACAATGTAATGTTTGAATATATGATCAAATGACAGTTTAAAATTAAAGCTTCACCGCTCACTCATTTTTCTACCAAACTTCAAACAATTATTACAGTTTATAGATCACCTCAGCTATATTGTGAAAAAATTCAATTTCCGTTCAGTAAAATAAAAGTTATAATGAATTTACTGATATTCAAAATCGTAAAAAAAAAACGTAAGGAGGCTAGTCACGTTTTTATAACTGGTTTCCATATCAACCATGTCGCTTCAGCCACTACTGTTGCTACCAATTCACCGCTCTCGCAAAAAGAGAAGTAACAAGTGAAACAGAGAGAATGAAAAGAATGAGATCATTATAGGGAATTTTATTGAAAGCAGAGAGTGCCGTACATTGTTATTTACGTATGCGTATGTTATGTTTATGGGGCAAAAATAAAACTGAAATTAACAAAGAACAAGTTAATTTACTGGAAGCTTGTATAAATCATGGATTATAATAGAAAAGTGCGAGCATGACAAGTAATATGGTTAAGCTTAAACATGGAAAAGTAAAGGACTAGTTGTTAAAGCTGGAAAAGAAAAGGACAAGACATTCTAATAAAATATATAATAAATGTATGCTATAAATATCACAGCATTAAGAACTTATTTTTAAATTCAATTTATAACATTATATAATCAATTCTTAATAAAAAAAGAATCTATTTAAGTTGAAAATTCTTCAATGACTTTTTGGGCACATTGTATAATTCCAAAAATATTTTCCAAACTTTCAAATGGAAAAATTTTGTAAATTAAAGCAAGTATTAATATTAATATTAACATATACTTCATGTGAATCTTTACATCTGACTTTGGATTGTACCACATCTGTGTATTTTTATTTGTTTAATTGTTTTTTGTTTTTGTTTTTTTTTTATGGAGCCTGGAGTCCATTTTCAGACTGGCGGAGAGACTCGATATACATGCATAAATGCAGGTCTACTCAGCCTTGACTGGAGTCATAAAACAAAATAGAAATTTAATGTGTGTAATATCTATACATTAAAACTTGCATATCTCTCTCTTTCTTTCTCTTTCTCTCTCTCTCTCTCTCTCTCTATATATATATATATATATATATATATATATATATATATATCCCTCTGGTTGTTCCTCTATCTTTCTCTCTTTCTCCTCCTCCATTTTCTCGCCTCTTCCCAGTGCTAGGCATTGCCCACTTTAGACCCTTTGCGCCTAGCAGCTGTGTTCCAAACGTCATATGATCAGTTAATTAGTTTAGGAATGCATCCTGCATATGCAAATATATAAACATATGAACATATCAAACTTTATAAAAGCTATATAAATGGTACGTGTCTGTTCTTTTTAAGCGTTGCCTGTGTTACGTCAGTTTAAAGTTTCCAGATACTTATCAGCTTGCCAGTAAAGATTAGTGCATTGGAAAGAAGTCATCGCCGAGGAAAAGTCGGAAGAGGCCACGGCATGAAAATGTCAAAACCAGAAAATAAATTCAATCAGTGGTTAGATTCACTAAAGAGTCACGGAAGTTACGTAAATGCAGATACGGATTTAAAATCTTATCTGAATTCTTCGCGCTATTTTGGAGCGAGAAAAGATTAAAATGTTTTAACTATAAAGGTATTTTATAAACGTGTTGCTGATACTGTTTAACAAACACATAGCAACACCAGATAAGAGTTGCTTTGTTTAACGTCATTTATTATATTTTACTTCGTTGTAGATGATTGTCTCGCAATCTATTTGGTCCAATACTTCAGCAAGACTTGATCTTCGTCTGAACTGAGTTGGTAGTTTTCCAGTCACCCATTTTTATAATTCGAAGGCGTTTTGTCGATCAGGCTGTAAAAGGAAAACTGAAAATAAACCACAGGACAACACGAATAAATTCGCTTACTTTATTGGTTTCTGCAAAGAAGATAATCTTCGCGAACCCTGGTTTTTTCTCAGTACTCTCAGGAAGAGTTGAGTGTCTCATATGTTTATATACCAGTTATTGGCTAAACAAGAATTTACAGCAAAAAACGAAAGTCATCTAATTCATGACTTCACCAAATTCATGACGTCACCTAATTCATGACGTCACTCTCCCTTTACAAAATGGCCAGTAGGCGACTCCTCCTCTCTCATATTAATCAACAATTGTACGTTTCTGAATTTTTAGATGAGGATTGGTTATTCGTATTATTTGAAATTTTCGGACTACTATTCTCATCTTGAGTTTCATTTTCACAACATTTCGGTTGATGTAACCTCCGATCTTCTTCAGGTGTATATTGTCGAACTGTAAATATTTCTGTCGAACTCGGGAACTTGGACGAAATTTGGAATGGAACGCTTTAGTTGCTCCACGGGAGTAGCATACTCTCGTCCCGTCAGTCATGACTGAATAGAGATCCTAAGTAATTCGCAATTGTATTTTTCAGTCGCCCACTCTGATAATTAAATTTTCAACCTCAGAGAATATCACTTTTACAATTGATTTATCCAAGGATTCTAACAACTGCGCCGCGGGACCTTGCTGTCCGCAAACAAATAAAATTGCGATTTACTCAGGACCTCTATCCGATCATGGCTGATGGGACGAGAGCATGCTACCTCCGTGAAGGAAATAAAGGGTTTCGTTCGGAAACCCGTCCAAACTCAAGAGTTCGACAGAAACATTCCCGAGTTCGACAAGATTCACCTGAAGAAAGTCGGAGGTTACATCAACCGAAATGCTGTGAAAATAACACTCAAGATGAGAACAATAGTCCAAAGAATTCAAATAATATGAATAACTAATCCTCATCTAAAAAAATTCACAAACATACAAAATTTTTGGTTCTTTTTTCTCGTTTATTTATTAATTCTCTAATATTTTTATACCATTAAATCATTATAAATTGTCCCGAGCAACGCTGGAGAACGGGTCACGCTAGTAATATCAATAAAGAAACTTACGTTCAATCAATTGCCTACACTGAGATGAGAATAGTAGTCCAAATAATATTAAAATTCTTTACATTTAACAAATAAAAATATCGTTCTGAATATATTAAATCATAAAAATTCTAGGTTTGCATTTCGCCCCTTCCTTTGGAAAAAATGTACTTTTTGTAAAGATTTGTGTATAATATTATGAAAAATTGGTCAGTTTTGTACAACGCTCATTTTATATGATGTCTTTTGGCCCTCACGTGTATATTGTCGTCGCGTGAAATTAAAAGCTCGAGCAGTAATTATCAATGTTCACGTTTTTATTCTCGTTTACAAATATTTCATTTAATGGATGCGTATGCTAAAACGTGATTTGTTTCAATTTGCAAAACAAATTATACATATTACAACACCTTCATCGGAATTCAGACCTGATTTGCATGTACTTAGTTTTAAAATCTATTCGATGTGCATTAGTATTCATTTGATATTGTACATATGCATATATTTATATGTGTGTGTGCGTGTGTGCGTGTGTGTGTGTGTACATACATATATAATTACAAAGAGAATCAACACTTAGTTGTAGAATATAAAGGTCATTGCCCACCTACAGAAAATTCAAATTACCACGACATGCACAGAATCCTGGCATTAATTCTACTAAATGCCACTAATAAACAAGCACAATCTGTATTGTGAACACCTTCTTTATTTTTATCTGAATTAATGTGAACAATTGCTAAAACTGTCCATGAGTCTCCGTTTCTTTTAACAGCGTTTTAATTTGTATGTGATTCATACATAAATAAAATTCTGTAAAACTAATCATGTAGCTTATACCACGCTCGCATGTCTATATATCTATTTACATATTATTTATTTTAAAAAGGCACAGCACCCTTACCAGAGATGCACCATGGTTTCATTGGCGCCTTTACTGTTTATAAAAGGGCCTTAGAACTTTCTAAAATCTTCAGCATCTCACGGAAAGAATTCGATAAAGGAAAAGAAAAGCAACGAAAGACGATTGTCACCGTCCGGAGTTTTGTCTCTTTTAATGAAAGTACTGTGTTTACGGCGTGTTTCTATATGGATATGTGGGCGTAAATTGGGCACGACCAAAACAGAAAGAGGGAGTAAGTATTTTTTGACGGAGTCTCTCTTTAAAAATCCACCAAAAATCAAGTAATTATCCAATCAATACGAAATTTTCACCGATTATTAAGTGAAAAATTAACTTTGCAACTTATATATATATATATATATATATATATCGTTTTGCCTGAAAACGCCTCTTTATTTGTGGTTAAAAATATACTTAAAATAATTAGCCGATACTGAGCAAAATATATTGTATTGTGGAGAGAATGAGGATTATAGATAAAACGAACAAAAAAAACTGTGCACATATCCTATTTTAATGTTGAAAATCTGAATTTGAATGTTTAATCTTTCATCTTTTGTGTTTTGGAGTTAAATTCGTTGAATATGTTAATAATAATTATTCTTTCAGATTATCAAAACAAAGTATTTATTTTCATTATTTTTACGAAAAACACTACTTTTAAATCTTGGAAAAATAAATTAATAATTTTCTTATAGTGAGCCCAACATTGATAATCTACCAATAAATAGAAAATGCTTTGATTAATCGATACCAAAAAAAAATTGATAAACAACTGCGCATTTTGCTAAAAATACGATAATTTATTTCGGCAATTTGTTGTAACGTGATATTGCCTAACCTATGGTAAACCATAAGGCCTGCACACAGTTGTTCGTATTTATAAACAATTGTTATCTCCCCTTTTCCTTTTTGCTGTGACTTGCGCTTGACTTAGTTTAAAGTGTGGTGGACTTGCATCTCCCACACTCTCTCGTCCAGAAACATGTGGTCCTGATGGCAAGACAGGGTCAAGATATATATATATATATATATATATATATATATATATATATATATATATATATATATATATATATACTGCTTATGAAAAACAAATTAAACCCTTATAAAGGTGATTATTTGCTTAATCGTCAAAACAAAAGTTAAAAATACACGGAACTTTATATATAAAGGCTACCACAGTTTCTTCCAAACTATCATTAAATTTTGGATTTTTTAATATCGTCACGCGAAATCTATAGATCAAGATAAAAGATGGAATTATTTGAAATCTAGGTACTTATGTTATATTTTTGCATATTCTTATAGCAAATCATTCTAAATCTCTTTTAGACAAAAAAAAATAATAATTGGTTCAAAAACCTTTTTTAAAAAAATATACAAATGTGTTATTCATCGAGACAAAAAAAATAGTACAAAAAGTTTTATATTATATTTTCCCTTTCATATTATAAAAATTATTATATTTTCTTTTCATATTATAAAAATTATTATATTTTCTTTTCATATTATAAAAATTATTATATTTTCTTTTCAGGCTTTTATCTTTCTGAAAAAAAGTTACTAAAAAGTAAAGGATATTAATAGATTTTAATTCGTTTTATAAAAACAACAACTTAGTTTTTCTTCCATATTTTGGCTGTGCCTAGTCTTAATTAACAATTAGTATTATTTAATACTTCATACTTTTAGCCTAGCGATAAAATACTGAAACTTTAAGCAATGAATTATTATATGGAAAAATGCGCGCATGAAAAGTAATATTCTTAAGATTTTATTAAACCTGGAAAAGTAAAGGACAAGAAATTCAACCTGGAAAAGTAAAGAACAAGATATTCTAGTAAAGTAAAAAATAAGAATTTTTTAGACTTAAAATATTGCAGCTAAAAATAAAATTTGAATATTGATAAATATTTTATTTATTATTTGCATATGTTGTTGTTTATTGTTGAGTTAGAAAGGGTGTCAGTCGCTGGATTGAACTTATTTCCCCCCCCCCTATTATTTGCATATATTTATGTAGTGAAAATTGTTTGAATAAAATTAATTCATTAGTTAGTTAGTTAGTAGATGGAATTAATAATTTTATAATTTACATAAAAATTAATAATTTTATTATATCATAATTAGGCTCATTTAATTCTTTCTAACTCAACACTAAACAACAACATATGCAAATAATAAATAAAATATTTATCAATATTCAAATTTTATTTTTAGCTGCAATATTTTAAGTCTAAAAAATTCTTATTTTTTACTTTACTAGAATATCTTGTTCTTTACTTTTCCAGGTTGAATTTCTTGTCCTTTGCTTTTCCAGGTTTAATAAAATCTTAAGAATATTACTTTTCATGCGCGCATTTTTCCATATAATCCATGATTTTTCCAGGCATTGCTATTATATTAATATATAAATTTATAATATTTATTAATGATTGTCCAAAAACATTAGCTCTCAAACACACATTTATGCAATATTTATCATTCAATCACAGTAGTTCCGAGCCAGGGTCTCTACCGAGACTGCGGTTCATGAATTCGTGATCTGTCTAGAGCGTAAACTAACAAAAAAGAAGATGGCACTCGGTGTCGTTTTAGATATCGTTGGAGCTTTTGACAATATACCCTTCAGCAGTATGTTCAAGTCGCTACGAGAACTCAATGTGCCACCAGTACTCATCCGATGGATTGAGTATATGGTGAGGCACAGAACAGTTCAAGTAGAACTACTGAGGGCAACTGTTAAAAGGGAAGTAGTTAAATGAAACCTCCAAAGTGGGATTTTATCACCTTTACTATGGAACTGTATGCTGAATTCTCTTTTAAACGAGTTTAAAAAATAGGAATATTTATGCCCAAGCTGATGCTGATGACATCGCAGTGCTGATCGCGGGTTCAAAAGCATCATTGGTCAGACGCATTGCCAAAATGGGACTACATTTTTCATCAAATGTGATAACGAAAAATTTGAGTTCATTCAAAGAATATGTATATCATAGAATTCACTAATATTTTTAATCGATAAATTCACCATTTTTTTTGCTATAAAATCATAAGGAGAGTTAAAAAAAATTAGTTATTAAAAACAAGTTCGGTTTTTTAATTATAAAAAAAACGATACACGGGATTGAACCTAAAATCTTTTCACCAACCCCCGGTACTCTAACCGTTACGCCAACATGTCATATTGGCAAAATCGCAGTAAAAAATATTTATATGCAAAAAAAGTTATGCAAAATAAAAAAAAAAGCGTTAGTCACTTATGTACTTACTCTCCTGTTTGTGAACCCACATATTTTGTTGTAACTTTTTTTCTATTGAACCAATTTTCGAAATTTTTTTTTCAAAATGTAGCTAATGAGGTGTTCTATCCAACTATATAAACTGTTTGAAATTTGGTTGCGAACGGAATTAGTGGTGGGGGTTTGAATGTGTCTCGATTCATTCAATTTCGGACTTAAGCATAATCATCAACCACTACCGTGGTTGAATGATTATGTAATAACGCTGTTATTATTAGACATAAGCACGCTCAAACGAAAAAATATATATAAATATAATACATAAATCTTTTAATAATATTAATAGATCCCTAGTCTATAAATTAATAAGAGTCAGTCGCACCGGTAAATTAAACCAAATTAATAAATAACACGCCACACTATTATAAGTGCACCCATAAATACGAGTACATAATAGAAACATACAAACATAAAACCTCCGTAATATTAAATTGTAACCAACTGTTATGGTTGATGGTTAAGGAAGAAAAATCTAATTCATAGATAACCGAATAGCTAAGAGTACTTTATCTGACTCACTCAGTCACCCACTAGATGGCAACTTATCCCTCGCTTCGATTTGGCAGCAGTAATTCGAAGGTGTGGAAGAGTTTATTCATCGGTAGATCTCCTCAAAATTAACTAACACTACAAATCTCAAGTTTAAATACTCTTAGGAGAATGAAACTTCAATAATGATTATTACTCACTAGGAGTTTTCACACGGCAGTCATTAAAGTCATTTTCTCTGGAAACAGCATGTGGTGTTCCCTGGAGTCTGAGTGACAACAAGTATTCCCAGATTTTCAGTACTCTTCACCTCTTTCGACAACCTTTAAATCAATTTGCGTTATCGCAACAGTCGCCTGCCATCGATAGTAGTGACCATTAATCTTCAATGGGATACGGGTGACAATAAGTATTCCCAAGGTTCAAGTTCTCTTCGCAATCATACAGCGGAAGTCTTGTTAGTGCTTTCTCTCCTCGGTCTTTCTATCCTCCTTGACTGTCCGTTTTATTTGGTGCGGCACCAGTTTATGGCGACGAGAAAAACAAAAGGAAAAAAGTGGGACTAACAATTATATAATTATCTAGTTTTCCAGTGGTGTTTCTTTGTGTTTTACTTCTTTAGCAGTTTATGCATGCCCTGCTAGCGCCTGCAGGTCATATATATTAGTCTTCTGCAATCAATATGTTTAATTAATATTTCAACTGTTTTCATTATTGCTATCTTTTCAGTCCTCTATTATTATTATTATTATTATTATTATTATTATTATTATTATTATTATTGTTGTTGTTGTTGTTATTATTATTATTATTATTATTATTATTATTATTATTATTATTATTATTATTATTATGCATCATGAACAGAGAAATGAAGGAAAAGGTCAGGAAAGAGTATCTTAGAAGAGTAAAACTAATTGCAAAGTCGAAACTGCATGGAGGAAAACCTAATGAAAGCAGTGAATGCATGGTCAGTCAGTGTTTTGAGATACAGTGCGGGAATTTTAGAATGGTTTGACAAGGATTTGCATGCGATGGATATCAAAACAAGAAAAGTTTTAGCAATGTTTGGTATATTTCACATTCGAAGTAGCGTAGCAATTCTGTATCAAAAGAGGAAAGACGGTGGGAGAGGATTGAAAAGTGTAAAAGATTGTGTTAGAGCCGAGGAGATCTCGTTGAAGGAACATGTGGTTAGAAGTGAGAAGTGGATGCTTAAGGTTGTGGCCAATGAAGTGGAGGTATGTGAGATCAAGGCTGATCATGTGAAACGTATGAATAGAGAAAAGGCAGAGGAACTGACTAGGAAGAAAATGCATAGAAGGTTTTTCCAGGATATAGCAGAAGTGTCTGATGAAAGTTTATTTATCATTAAAATTGTGTGTACATTTCTTAAGGCATACAACAAGCGCCAGGCAGGTGTTATATGACGAAAAATGCCACAAATTCATAGTTAGGCTTGAAGCCCGAAGGGAATGGGGAGGGGAAAGGGGGTGTCGGGGTCGTCCACTTGGTCTATTCCCTAAAACTAGCTACAATCACCACAATACCGCATTCACTCTATGAACTTAAGCTAATTGAAACCTACCCATATGAGATGAAAATGACATATTTACAATATTTACAATGCTAATATATATATATATGTGTGTGTGTGTGTGTGTGTGTGTGTGTGTGTGTGTGTGTGTGTGTGTGTGTGTGTGTGTGTGTGTGTGTGTGTGTGTGTGTGTGTGTTAGGGATTTTTTTTTACATGAATTAAAAAAAAAACAGGTTATGTGTATGATATATGAAATGATGAGTTTGTGATGTGTATGATATATGAGGATGATGGGAGGGGATGAAAGCCTTAAAACACCCCGAAATAAAGAAAAATAACAGTAATACAAAATAAAGAAACCAAATAAAATGCTAATGATGATGTGTTAGCAAGAACCCTTCCTTTCTAATCTAATTCCGAAATGTTTCCTGTTTTCTAATTCACGACCGAAAACAAGGGAGTCATTTCCTAAGTGGGAGTGGGCAGTCTACGGACAAAATAAATGGGTGGGGTTTGCGGGGATGTACGGTGATCTCCAAGATGTGTACCGTGGGGATGGACAGGGTCAAAAATAAATTATTGGGTGGGGGCTTCTTGGAGGTATTCTAACACCTGAAAAATAAATAATGGGGCACTGACATTCATTCATACCAACTAGCTAAGGGACTGATGGGGTTTTCTTGTTCTTATAGTCGGCGTGTGCCATGCCTAGGCAGGGAACACGCACTCGAGCCTGTTTCACATGAACGCGCACAAACTAGCGGTGTGTATCCACCAATGACTAAATACCGAGCGGGATAGCCTCCTTCTATTACATCTGATTTTTATTTTGAGTTGATGTTTATAATACGAAATAAGATAGTAATGAGAGATTGGATCCCTCCCTTGCCCTATCTCTATGCGTGATGTCCACACAACTAGTCTAGCTACGTTTAAGATCGCTAGGAACACCATTCGTTCCTCTCTAGGCCACAGCGGATCTGCGTTGTAGACTACGGATGCTAAATCCAGGCACGTCACCCGGTCGGGAACGATGCGAGCCGTGACCTCGCTGACATACGCCCAGTATTCTCGTAGCTTAGAGCACTCGAAAAAAGCGTTTTTGACATTTTTACGTGCTCCTCCTCACACCGAAGACAACTTGGGTTAATCTCATCGTCGTAACTGTGACGCCTGCCATTAAGGATAAGCGCGTTCCTAAGCTAGGTCAGGGAAAACTCTGAATTGTTGAGGTAACCTCGGCCTGGCACCCAATTACACAGAGAGCGCACCTCCCTATCCGACAGCCACAGCCGCTCCCCTAGTGAGTCCGACGCGGCCCCCTCCACTAACTCCCTATAAAATGCCCTTCTAGGCCGGGCGAGGTCACTGGACCCTGGAAACACTCTGAGTGCCTCTCGACATTCGTCATAAAACTGCGGTTGTTTTCTTGGTCTACGTCTACCTTCGACCGAGTGATCGGGGATGAGGTCGGGAAACGCTCTACCGACCGCATGACCCCATGCAGATTCTTCTACCAGAGTTCTACTCAGGAACGCCAGCCTTGTGGCACGCTTGTGACTCGTCAAATCTGGCATCCCCAAGTCACCATCAATTGGACGTTGAGTACAGACCTGTCTACGGACGAGCGGCTGCCTCCCATTCAACAAAAAGGAAAAGAGCAACTGGGTCAAAGCCACAAGACAACCTGCAGGCAGGGGAAGTACAGCCAGCCTGTAAAGGAAGAGGGGAACGACGTATGTAGCACACACCTCCGCTCTTCCTTTGAGGGACAACCCCCTCCGAAGCCAAGTCACCACCGACGCTCCAACCTTTTCCTGTACTTCCGACTAGTTCTTGTCGAGCTGGAGGCCCGGTCCCAACCAAACTCCTAGTATGCGAACCGGGCCGTCTGTCCAGCCAGAAAAGCACAGCAGTGCTAACGAGCCCTGCTAGGCGGCCAACCTAAGGCCGACGGACTTGCTAAGATTGACAACTGCTCTTGTTACTTGTTCGTATTGCTTGAGTGACTTAATCGCCGCGGGAATGTCATAATGGCTCGACACGTACACAGTGACATCATCAGCAAATTCAGAGACCTTAGCCCGCGCACCGCCAGGTAATTCAATTCCACGTAGAGCCAGTCCAGTTTCCCCAGTCCTCAGCTTGCGCAGGAGAGGTTCTAACACGAGGACGTATAAGAGGGAAGACAACGTGCACCCCTGTCGCACCGACCAGGAAACAGCGAACGGCGACGACCGCACCCCGTTTACCTGTACAACTGACGTTGGCCGAGCATACAGAATGGAGATCCATCTGCGGAAGTCAGCCCAAAACCGCCAGCCTCCAATACGGACCCCAAGAAGCGATGGTCCACCCTGTCGAATGCCTTAGACTGATCCAAATTGATCAGCTTCGGTGTCGTCTTCTAAATTTTCTATGATTGTGCGAATCAAGTGCAGATTGTTTTGAATCGATTTCCCCTTCACAGCGTAGTTCTGATCCGGTTCAACCAAGTCAGTGATAACGACCTGCAAACGATTCGCAAGAACTCAAGCCAAAATTTTCACGTCCGCATTTAAGAGCCTGATCTAGTCCCCCCCCCCCAACACACCCGTCCTTCTTCTGAAAAAGTGTTACCACTCCCTTGGTAACCTGATCCGGGATGGATCCCGTGTCAAACCAGTGGTTAAACACGTTCGTCAGAATGGGAACGAATATGTGCGAAACCTCAAGTACAATTCATAGGGCAGACCATCGAGTCCGGGTGATTTGTTGTATCCTACCTGCTTCAACACAGCAACTACCTCACACTTTGCAACCCAACCATCACAACTAGCTGTGCGGGCCGCCTCCGGGCGGGGTGAGCCAGCCAAATAGTTGTCAAACTCCTAGACGCGGAGTCTGAACAGCTGTGCGAAGCGATCCTCGAAGTGATCCGGGCCACAAGTAGTTTGTGGTCAGAGTAACCTAACCAGTGGAACGTGGAACAGGTAGTGTAATAGAGGGTACCTCTTCTAACTAACAACAGATCCAAGTAGGTACTCAGACTGGAGGGCTTATTAGAGAGCCACGTCCACATCTCCCGTCCAGGATGATCCACCCGAAACCTGTCGACCAGATTGCACGAAGCCATCAGATCAGACAGGGCAGTGTCACGCCCATCCGTCCCTCTAGTCCCGCCCACCTCATCTACCTTGGGATCAAGGATGGGTATTCCAATCTCCCACTAGGACTTACCATTCCGAGCCACCGAGAAACACCTCCAACCGCCGAAAAAAGGAAACCCGCTCTCGTGAGGTATTAGGCCCATAAACCGCGACGACTCGAAACGATCTATTTTAAATAGCAACATCGGCCACGAACAGTCTGTCATCAACATTCGCGTGTACAACACTAACCGCTGCAGAAAGAGTGCGTCTAACTAACAAGGCAACTCCTAAGGCTTTCGCCGAATGCTGAAAAACTAGCACCCGATGATCGTCAACCGAAGTGAAGTGAGTTTCTTGCAGCGCGGACACGTCTATGTTCATGGACATGAGGTCCCTCAGTACCCTAGCGGCTTTGCTTCGGCACCTTATGTTTCTTACGTTCAAACTAGCAAGGCTCAAGTACGTAGCCATTATGCCTATTCAGTGTCAATCACTGGCTTGAAGTCTTTTGCCGTCAGGATGCCGCAGGATTGAGCGAGGTTACCCGAAAGCAACTCGGACGTGACTCGTTCGTCTCGAGCAATTCCCCCCTACACCCAGCGGAAAAGTTACCTTATGGCCCTATAGAACGAAGGGCTAGGTTATGTAAGTGGGACCCTCCCCTCACACCTATTCGCCAACTGTTTGAGAAAGTCGTGCCCCTCCTCCACCAACTTTACGTCTTTGATTGCTGTTTTTGCTGCTCTATCATGCGCCACATGGCCTTGGTGCGTCCCACTCTCATGTGACGCACAAAGGCCATGAGTAGAGGAGCGTTTGTAAAAGGAGTAGGATCCGCAGTCGATAGGCCGTTCAATATCTCCAACTTCTGGAAAGGCTTCAGGGGTCCCCTCTGCCTGGGGGTGATTTTATCCACTGCATGGTTAGGATCTACCTCACAGATCCGGTCTCCGGTGAGGAAGGGGAGCTTCCTGGTCTTTTCTCTCCTTACAGGAGAGGCCGACACCGCTCTGCGACTAGTTGTTGATGCTGGCCTCTCTCTTGATAGCGATCAGGAGTCAGCTGGGATTGAACGAAATACGGGTGGGTATTTCGGTTCAGCAGAGGGGGTTTGGGATTCGGGGGGGGGGCTGAACCGTAGAGACAGTCTTCTCTAGATGCATTGGGGATGGGGAACGAGATCCAGCCTCCTTGGCCTTATTCAGGTCTTGTTTTCGGCATTTCATAACGACTGCCGGACTGCTGCTGACTACTTGTTCCCCTTCAGAATCTGATGAGGAGACCGGATTTTTCCTTTTCAAGGACGCCGACTGCGGGGATGGCGGCTCTGTGCTTTTGGTGGAGGAGCCACGTGACGACCTTGATGGATCCTGCTTACGTTGTTCTTGCGGGGGCTGCTCTTTCGGTTTGGAGGAGGTCTTTGCTAATTTTCTTGCTACGACTTTGCTCCAGCCCTGGCTTTCTTCTGTGCCTCCTCCGGCTGGATTTTCAGCGGCTGCTGGTGCCATTGTATCAGTTGTTCCGGTTGTTTCAATGGACGCAGGGGCGCCCGTGGGAAATTTGGTGGGGGTATTCCTTCATCATATGCCCCAGCTTCAAGCAATGCCAACAGCTTGGCTGCCAACCTTCTACAATGACGTTCATTGTCCAGGCCTCGCATCTGAATAAAGCGGGGATTTTATCGAAGCCGGCGCGGTCTACTCTCATTTTTAGTTTGTAGTCTCCCAACAACAGATTACGGGGACCACGCACTGGCATCACGGCTTCGACGTCCCCATACTGACTCATCACAGCCCCGAGCTGCTTTGAGTCGATGTAACAGGGGATGCCAAGAATGGAGACGTTACTCAGATACTCCGGCTTGAGGTGCAAATGACCCCACCCCAAGTCGGTCCTGGACAATCTCACTGCGTCTTCTTCCGTGGGCAAAATATCCCACGTCCCGTATGCTCTTCTACAGATGTACGTTGCTGGGATACTAAGCTCCCCCAGCATCTGAGCCATTACTTCCCTCGAGACCCCAGTCAGCGATTTCTTCTTTATGTCAATGGTGACTAGAGACACTATTCTTCTCTCTAGTCTGGCTATTGTAGTTGGCAATAGCTTAATGATGTTGCCTACCGTCAGATCCTTATACGTTGTGTAGTATAGCTGACAGTAGTCTTCAGGTGCCAACTGAGACTGGAGCCCCCAAGTTCTTTCTTGTGTTGCCAGTCGTACTGGCATGTTTGGAGGTGTCCTACTAGACGACGGCGGTGTTCGTTATCCGGGAGGAATCGTGTTATCCAGGGACTCCTGGGTTCCAGAAAGCGACGGCCAATCAGATGGCTTCTCGGCTGGTGACGTCACAGTAGCACCAACTGCCCCATTCTTGTGTTCGAGGTGAGCGGCGCCCGCCTTCCTTTTCTTGGAGCGCGATCGTCTAACTCCCTCCTGGTCTGATTTCCTGCTCCTAATATCGTCATCGCAACTGTCATAGTTGCGGCTGCTGGTGCCGCTGCTGCTCAGCTCCTCTTCAGGGTTTACGACAGCTCTAGGTCAAGGCTGATGATATTGTTGACAGCCTGCTCCCGGTCGTCGGGCACCGCATTCTTGGTCGCTGGTTCTTAAATGCAAGAATTCGAGAGGACCCGAATGTTTCAATCTCAGCCCTGGAAGTACGTTCCTCCTCTGGGTCGGGGGGCTGACAGTTGAAGCCCTGGGTCTCTACCACTGAGTCGGATAACCTCTCCCAGCTGGCCTAGTCCTACTGCTGCTAGGGACGGCAACATCGAAATTATCAGAGTAGCCTTAGGCTCGAAACTCTGCTTCTAAGGTGCGGGGGCCAGCACCTGTACTGACCTTAAAGGTGTCGCTCTTTACAGGGCCTGTTCCGACGACCGTGTCAGGCACACGGGTGGCAGAACCCGGACCAGGCAGAGTAGCGGAGCTCGGACCGCAGGGAGTGGGTGGAACAGTTGTGGACCCTGGTCCAGCGCTAAGATTTGACCGCGAAGGCCCCCTTTGAGAACCGGATCCCAGGCTAGGCATTGCTGCACTGGAGCCTGGACCAGCTACCCTGCTCTCCCTCGTCCTCTTCCCGGAGCTAGACCCGCCGATTTGAGTTAGAGGGTGATTCCGTTGGATTTGACTCGCAAACACACCCTACATAGCTCGGCTAGCTGCTTAAGTCAGCTCGAAAAGAGAACCCCAAACCTGCAAAAAATACAAAAAAGGGAACAAAAAATACAAAAAAGAGGGGCAAGCAAACCAAGGAAGCAAGAGAGATGCTTCCTCGAAGAAAACCCAAAAGAACTAACGCTGGACACGATAGTCTAGTGGGGGTCGTCTAGGTAAGAGGCCCCTAGCTGGCTGATGAAAGATCATGGCAATGGCTTAGAGCTGGGTATCTGGCTAAGAGTACTGAAGCTTTTGTTTGTGCAGCATAAGAGCAGGCATTAGGGGCACGATTGTTCAAAAAAAGTAGTTCTAGAAGAGGAAGTTGCTGTAGAATGCCGGATTTATGGTAAGACTGCAGAGTCAATTGCGCACCTTGCAGCAGGGTGTAGTGGACTGGCCCAGAGAGAGAGTACCACAAAAGACACGATCGCATGGGACTCCGGATATATTGGAAGGTGTGTTAGAGGGTTGGGGTGAAGTGTGCTCATAAATGGCTTGAGGAGGTGCCTGATGAAGTGAGAACAAGTGAGGATGGCTAGGTAGAGGTATGGTGGGGCAAAAGTCTCATAACGATCAAGCAATTGGAACACAATCATCCGGATTTGGTCCTCATTTACAAGGTCTCAAAAACTGGCATATTGTAGACTTCTCAGTACCCTGGGACAGGAATGTGAGAGAGAAGAACGAGAAGTGGAGCAATTATGCTCCATTGGCCTTGGAGATAAGGTGTATACACGGGGTTAAAACAAAAATAATCCTGGTCCTAGTTGGTACACTAGGAGTACTATCAAGTCGTCTGGAAGGACATTTGAAAAAAACTACAAATCCCCGATGTTTTAAGCGGCCTTCAAACCTCTGCAATTATAGGTACCACCAACATCCTTAGGAAAACCCTTTGAAGCTCCTGGTTTGAAGCCGGGATTAAGGGAAATCCTCTGGAAATGAATCCCATCCCTTTCCAGAGAGACGTTCATAAACGAAATCAGAATTATTATTATTATTATTATTATTATTATTATTATTATTATTATTATTATTATTATTGTTGTTGTTGTTGTTGCTGCTGCTTTTGTCAAGCTAATATTTACATTCGTTTTACAACCATTACTCTACCCAGCTGACTTTTACATTTTTGTTTTGTTTGTTTAGCTTTAAATTATTTGAAGCTATCTTTATAAAAATCCAGCAACCTACCATAATTAAAATGATATATAAAACCAGTAACAACATGTATAAAATGCTTAATTCTTCTTGTGACGGTAATTTTGGCACCCCGGATTTTAAATTCTTAACGTTTCTCCTTCTGTTCAACTTGTTTGTTTTTTTTTTTTAAATTTTGGATGTTTAACTTACTTTATAAGCGCGTTCCTGGTTTCTTTTTGAAGTTCTATTTGTTATTGTTATTGTTGTTGTTGTTGTTGTTGCTGCTGCTGCTGCTGCTGCTGTTGTTGTTGTTGTTGTTGTTGTTTTTTTTTTTTTTTTTTTTTTTTTTTCCTCACCTGAAAAGAACTCGGCGAAGAATCAAAACCATTAGTGATCCGTATGGAACATACATAAAAATTTTGATTTTGACACCAAAAAAATCATTGGAACTTTAATAAGAAATATAATCAAGTAAAATTTTGTTATGTCTTGCAAGAACGTTATTTATATCGCTTTTAGCTTTATTTTCTCTTGATACATCCCACGTAACAACTGGGCAAGGTTTTCGGTCTTTCACATTTCCATTATAATACATATATATATATATATATATATATATATATATATATATATATAGAGAGAGAGAGAGAGAGAGAGAGAGAGAGAGAGAGAATGAAAGAGAGACAGAGACAGATGGATGTATGCGTGTGTGTATATATAATATTTAAAAAGGATTTATTACGTCACTGACAAACTCAACTCATTATAATATGTGTGTTGTATGTGTGTGTGTGTGAGAGAGTGTGTGTGTGTGTGTGTGTGTGTGTGCATGTGTGCGCGTACGTATATATATATATAATATATAGAAGGCACTCATCACGTCACTGGAAAACTCAACACTATCTAAAATAACCTGGTTTAACTGAAACTCAGTCAAAACAGGGTCTATATCACGTAACAGAGAATAAACCCGCATTATTGTAACATATACAACCAACACTATGAAACAAAGACACGAAAGTGTTCATATTGCTCGGTGAATAGAACAGTAAATAAAATATCGATTGGATTGAACTTCTGACCTGTCGACAATTGTTAGGTATGATGCCAGAAATAGATGCCCGTAACCGACGTCGGTTGCATCCTAATTATAAATATACGGACAGAAGACGGTGTGTTTCGTTGGTACAGGAAATAGTGTTAAAGATAGTCCCAAAGTAATAGTGTTTTTCATGGTAAACAAACAGTGTTTATAACCAATATGTCAATGGTGTTATTCTTATACGGGAATGACCAATAAGCATTTCAACAGGATACAACATATTATCTGTATGTCGTGCGCACATCTGATGTGACAACGAATTTATAGACAGAAGAATACAAAACTGTACATTGTGAGAAAAGGGAGTGTAGAAAAAGGAGCCTGAGTTTAGTTTCATCATCCTCATGAATCTCGATTTCCTTTATTTTTTCTTTCACTGCTTGCATATCGGGAAGAATTGCCGTTTTATGGATCTAGACATAACACACATAGCTTTGGCTAGTGTTGACCTTAACGTGTGTTTTTTAGCTCCTTGCATCGGGGTGCTTCCTATTTTTTCTGAAGTGATTTCCATAAAAAAGATGTGAGACCTACTAAAAGATCTACAGAAACGTTAAGATTTGCAGCATTTTTATTAACTAAACTCTGTAATATATATATATATATATATATATATTTATATATATATATATATATATATATATACATATAGTTTTTTTAATATAATTATCCACTGACACGTGTTTCGTCACGTCTCCTCAGAGTCGCTGAATCTAGCGAGATTCAGCGACCCAACGGTATATATATATATATATATATATATATATATATATATATATATATATATATATCCATATACATATATATATGCCCCCCTCGCTAAACTTTCACGATAAACACTCGTCTAGCTGAAAACACTAATTTCTCCCACTCTTGATCTGTGCCTGAACCTAAACGTAGATTCCATGAACAAAGTTTATTTCTTAGAACTGCACGCCTGTGGAACTGTATTCAGTTTGCCTGCTTTCCAGCTGACTACAATATGATTGTGTTCAAGTCCAACGTAAAAACGTTCTTGATTAGCCGTTCCACTTACGTTAACAAATTTACCGAATTTCCATTACTAACGATTACTATATTGTCCAATTTACTACTGTACACTCTTAACCCTTATACTCGAGTGGCCTCTGGACCTTGATAAATGGTGATATCTATGTAATATATGTATATATATATATGTGTATATATAATTTGTGTTTTTAATATATATATATATATATATATATGATGATTGCAACGTCTTGTCAGACGAGTGCCACTCCCTCAGACATTTAAAATCCATGAGCCCAAATGTCTGAGGGAGTATCTATACAAATATGATGTTACAGAGTCTTAGCTTTGTACGACAGCTAAGTCTCTGTCTCGGTTCAAAATGTTGAGATCCAGCAACAAGCAAGTGCAAGATAGGCAGCAACAAATTAAAATGCAGACCAGCTTAATGCGGGTACTGGTCTTTCACTTTATGTTTTTTTTTAAATCAGAGATTTGCTTCTCCTAGAAAGGTTGCCTTCACCACGGCTTACGGGAGCCCTCTCCACCCCAATATTTATATATATATATATATATATATATATATATATATATATATATATATATATATACACACACATAAAATATTCATATGAAATCAGAGAATTACATCATTAATTTAATTGTTCATATATGAATTACTACCAGGGAGACCCGACATTACACGGGATTGAATGATGATCAGCGAATGTTTCACACTTCCACATTTCTATTGTCATCAAAATCGGTGAAATCGACCATTTTTTAAGTAAATCAATTGATTGCCTGCTCTAGTTGGGAACCTATCCTCGTGTATTGGGAGGAAGCTTAATTGTTTCTCGCAGTGACTTAGTCCACAATTCATCGTAGTTTACATTGCACTGTAGAGAATCTACTTCTGACTTTATACAATTTATATATATATATATATATATATATATAATGGCTTTATTTCAAGTTTCAAATACAAAATTCAAATATCATGCCTCATACATATATTCAGTGCGGCCGTAGCCGAGATTGAACTCACTACAGGAGTTTGTAGTGTAATTCAAATCTTGTCGGTAGCTGAATACTTGATGCTTTATCACGGGTATTTTTTTATCGCAACGCCATCACTAGATGGGATGCCTACCACGGCTTAAGAGAGTCCCATCTATCCTCGAGAGAATGATAGACGCGCCATTTTCTCAACCTTGTATTTTACCTCGCGATGCATACAGCGCCTCGCCTTCCCAAATGGTCACCCATCTGGTACTGGCCAGGCTCAACGTTGCTTAACTACGTTGCTTGTATATTTAATATACAGCACAATCACGTTGTCACACCGGTTCTCGCTAGATAATGCTTCAACTGCGCTCTAAACATAAACATTCATTTAAAACATGCTCCTGTCATATCAAAAACACTACCGTTGATTTTATATGCCTTGCTTTACCGCTTGTGCGATGATAATGGCTTGAATTTAAGTTTAAAATGAAAACGTCAAGTATCATGATGCTGTTGTGCTTTAAACAGCAAAGTTCATTTTAATCGCGCCCCTGTCATATTAAAGAACCTACTGTTTATTTTATATGGCGGGCCTTTCGACTTGTGCAGTAATAAAAGTTCATAAATATGATGTTAGGCTGTGTAAAGTGTTACCATTGGTCAAAATTGACTCTTCTTCCTTTCATCGGATTATTTCGATTATCGATACTTATCGAAGACATTCCGATAAAAAATTAATCTAACAACCTTACCAAGCACATAAATACCTTATTATTAAATTTTTAAAAAGTAGGCCAAACCGTTTTCGAATCTATAGAGAACAACCCCCCCACACACACACACAGGCACACACTATAACCTTCTGTATTACAATCATTTCTGATTAGCTAAAAAAATTACTGTTGACTTATGTATTATAGAATATGTGATTTGTTCCCGCGTTTATTTAAAGCAACGGGATAAGTGAGGTGGTTGGTGGATTTGCTGTTTGCCTTCTTGCTTCCTTTCAGCACTTGAAATGTTTTCATCCGTAAGCGGAAGGCTAGGAAGGGACATGTTTTAACTGGTAATTTAGGCGTGAAAGGATAGTAATTCTTTTTATTTCTATACAAATAAATACACATTGATCTTTATTATAGAATGAAGGCATGGTAAATCATTAAGTCAACAGGTCCAACTTTCTTATATTAAAAATAAAATTTTCTTGGCATCCGCTTAATTCAGATTCACAAATTGCTGACCGCGTCGCCATTTTGGATTTTATTCGTTTTTCATTTCTTCGGAATAAAATTAGTTAAATAATTGGTGTATTTCTGTTATGTACCTTTTTCGAAAGTTATTTTACCGCACACAAGTAAATAGAGGTTAAAGATTCTACCTCTCCAGAAAGTATTTGAATTCTGTTTCCATTATTTCCTTGTATAAGAGTTAGATACGTCATGAGATGGAATACTGTTGCCACACCTTAATAGGTGTGCTTTAGAGCACTCTTTCACGTCTGTCAGAGTATGACTTTGCTATTTTCCCTACAACTCTTTCAACCAGCAAAGGCACTGCTAGTATTTGTCTATTCTATAGCCATGCTTTATTGTCATTGCATAAATGAGCTTTAATTCCTTGTTTCCCTGTAAAATATTTACGTCAAGAACTCGGCTTATTGCAGCTCTGTGCACCTAAAACTACGATGAATGGAGCTTATTTCCAATAATCCCCCACCTTCTACCTAGTTATCTAAAACCTGGTTACATTGCAGTCAAATGTCAAACAAATGAATGCCAAATTATCCTCTTTACGTAATCAGATTCTGCCCATTCCATCCACCGTTCTCAATCATTTCTCATTTGGACTTGCTAACTGTTAAGAATATTAAAAAATTAACTCGCACATTTCTATTTTTCCAATATACCCTTTTTTTTTTTTTTTTTTTTTGCTCTTTACTGTCTTCAGATTTCATCTTACAAATCCACGACTTTCTCCCACTTCCGCACATGCGCATTTTGGTCACTCTATCCTATCACACATGTTTGTATATATAAATAGTATTCATAGTTGGGATAAGTATTTTCAAAAAATAAATTGCAATGAAATAAATTACGTTCTTTCAAAGATAAAAAAAATAATAAATCGCTAGGCTAAATCAAATATCCGATGGTCACATGCATTACTATTTAGGTTCAAGTTCACAATGTGACTGACTTATATAAAATCATTCCAAATCCTCTTCTAGCATTCTTCATCATTCAAACGACAATCTCATCAACTATTATTCTCGAATTGCCTTTAATAGTTGTGCCTATTTAGTTGTTAACTCTTCCACCTTATTTCCCCATTTGATATCTACCTCATTTACATTTCTAATATTAGTGTCTTTCTCATTGATATTTACTTTTTATGATATCGTTTTCATCTTTATCAGCTGTATTAAGATCTTCATTATTGGTATCTCATTTATTGTCATTCTTATTATGCTATCTCACTTACTACAAGGTAAAAATGCGTCTGCGTTTATTTATCAATCCAACTGTATGAGTAATATTGTTAAAGAATAGAGAGAGGGAGAGAGAGGGAGAGAGAGAGAGAGAGAAAGTGGAATTATAGTGTAGACACGTTGACCGGAAGTAAAAGATCAGCTGATTTGATTGCGTGTGAGTCATGTGATCAGGTTAGCTGAATCGTTGAGATTTGATTTGAACTCAGAAGACAACGGACGGCTTCTCGTTTTCTCCTCCTCTTCACTTGGGGGGAGGAACGCTAACGTATGTAGAAGAAGAACCCACACAGGCCGATTTCACTTCGACCTTCTGCAAGACATCTGGGAAAAGTGAAATAAACTATAGAACTAATTCCTTGTCTTGGAGTGATTGAATCTTCATCCAAAAACAGGTATCAAGTCTCCCTCCAGGACGAGAAATTCCAGATGGTCCAACATCGAAGAAGCAGAGGTAGGTTCTGAAAATACATGTAACTCACACACGATTACCTTTATGATACAACATAAATATATAATATAACACGTCATCTCTTCTAATCCATTATTAGAGATGACGCAACAAACACACAACCCTTTATTATAGAGACAATATAACAATATTAATGACATAAAACTGCATCCAGTAGTGAAGCCGCATTTGGGAGCTTTTGGTGAAGTGGAGAACCCTCAGGTTTAGCACTGCTCTTAGACCCATTCGGAAGAATATCACCTGTTAGGTTTTCATCTGTTAGCTGAATACGGTACGAAAATTTTCGACTATTTCTGTTAAGAAATTTAGACCTAATATTGTATATTTCTCCTCTGCGAGGGGAAGACTAATTCTCGTATTATAAGTCTACAAAACAAATTATAGTTGCATATTTTGGTAACTTGAAGCATAAAAGCATTTACAGTTCAGCACTGAACGGCACAAAAGAGGTAAATGTGACAAATTAAAACAACTAACAAATATATTTGCTTAATAATTAACAACTATAAAATATATTTGCTTAATAATTAACAACCAACAAATATATGTGTTAATAATTAACAACTAACAAATATATTTGTTAATAATTAACAACTAACAAATATATTTGCTTAATAATTAACAACTAACAAATATATTTGCTTAATAATAAACCCACCCAACTCACAAGAATGTTAATTATCTTATCACTAATCAAGCAACAGGAATGATCCAAATAATATTATACACGCCCTAAACTGAAATGGAAACCTTTGGACAATCAAACACTATAAAATCAAAAAAAGAAAATCACTCACACATTTTGAATAATATACAAATAATGAAAACTCGCAAGAACGTCTTCATAAAAACGTATCTTTGATATAAATGATTCAATACTGGTTGATAAGCCGTATGAAAAAATTGTTGAAACGAAGGATTCTGTGTTTTTTCTTTTCTTAAGCTAACGCTATAAAACGTAACCAGAAGAGAATTGAAAAAAAAAGATAGTGTGCAGAATGATATAAAAAAAAGTTAGTGTGTAAAAATAATATCAAAATATTTACGATAAAAAAATAAAATTAAATAATTAAAAAGTCTTAAAAAGAACAATTTCCGGAAGAACAAACAAACAATGAGAATAAGAAAAAAATCATAAAATAGAAAATGGCGAATGTAGAAAAGTAGAGTGTTTTGTTTTTTGGGTTTTTTTTTCTTGCTTGTGGCAAAAAAAATGTTCTTTCATGCTTTATTAACATTTCGGCGTTCATCACGAAAAGCTAGTTTGCGCTTACAAATGGAAATTGGAAATATGTGAAGAGGTGTCACAGGCATGTCCAAAAACATCAATAGCATGAAACGAGCTGAGAAAGAGAACATGGCCAGGAAACGAGTTTATAAAACAATATAAAATAAACTTTTTTAAAAAAATACAAATAGATGGGAGTCTTCTCAGAAAGTGAGATAGTGAGTCATCCAATTCACGGGAAATTGCCAATTTTCGCCAATGTAATTTAAACAGAAGCAGTTTTTGTGGCAAAAAGTAAATCGAACATAGCTAGAAAATCCTTTTGTTGTTGCTTCTATAAAAGGACGCCCAATCCTAACACAACATTTAAAAATGGAGAGTAAAAATTATGATGAAATAGATGTTTATAATGGCGGTCATAATTTGTCCGTTTTTTTTTTTATTCATTTATGTTGCAAATAATAATTTATTTTCAACAATTTATTCAATTATAAAATTATAAAATCATAGATTTTATAATTTTATAATCGGACTTTTGTGTGATTTATTAAAATAAAAAGGTGATTCATACGTAAAGTATTTCATGTTTTTAACTCAAAAAGTTTAAGAGCTGTGAAGATGGGAGTGGTGCAATAAAAACGTGCAATCTTTTGTGCTTCAACATTTATATTTCTACACGCTATTCTCAATGTACTTTTACTGTTGATGAACGATGACTGTGCATGGGCGTCCGGAGCAAAAATAAAGCTTTTTTATTTTTTACTCAAAAAGTTGACGGGAGTGGTACCATAAAAACAAAACGAACGTTTAGTGCTTCAGAATTTTTTTTTTTTACATAGTCACCACTATTCTCACTGTTAGAAATCCTATGACGCATTTATGCTTCTGGCGCGGGTTCATAACAAATGTTGCTTTCTTAAAGTCTCATTCCGTCAATAGCTGCAACAGAGAGATTAAACATTCAGGTAATGAATACATAAGCGTAATCATTATAATAATATAATTTGCAATTCTATCTAATTTGTTCAGGTGTAATATTTGTGTAATGTTTCAATATTTATGAAATAGTTTAATTATTAATTATTTTAAAAAGGTATTTTATATTTAAACGTAATAAACAATAATTAATAAATAATAGAATCAAACTGCTTTTATAATTGGAATAATGTTATTAACTAAATATAATTATATTATTATGTACTAAAAAATCTGCGAAAAATCAATGCAAGTAAAAATATAATTCCGACTTCGTATTTGAGCGCCATGACAGAGTGAGATATTTTTATTTAACGAAAATTGCTACTGTTTATCTTTGAAATTGGCTAGAGCCATGCGTGGCTTTTGTAACAGTAGACCTCTTCACTAAAAATTAGGAGACCTGTTTACCTCACAGATGAAGTCCCACGGTCACGGACCTACAGTGCTACACACTTCCTCATGATAGTTATTTTCTATTTCAATTCTCAAAGAAATTACCAATGAATTCCTAAAACATGGTTCAAAATTGACTGCATTTTATTTTCCAAAAGATTTTAAAATATTATTTCAATTTGGACACGTATTTTTTGCCAGGAAAATACGACCAAGTTTTATATTTGTTAACTGAATGTAATTAATAATTCACTTGTGACTTTTATTTTAGGTTAAAAATACACCCGCTTTCAGATAATTTTTAAATAAAATCTTTTTACAATTATTTTTCTTGGTAGTGCAACAATGTTGAATTTATTATTTTAACTGTGTATTTTCTTCTAAAGAAATTCTTTAAAAAGTGATTATTTTGATCAAAAATTGAAAACATCAATTTTGACGGCATATTTGTTCCAGTATATTGTCTTAATTATAAACAAGGTTCTTCACATTATTATTATATATTTTGAAGAGATCTTTCGTTTACAGTATCGGTAGTCAAGAAACGTAGCAAACGTTAGTCTCAAACTGTAACTCGTTCATTTCTCTCTTTTAAATTCATTACACTCTATTAAAACTAATTGTAATAAAAGGGTGTTTCAAGGAAGGTTTTTTGTATAATAATATGCTTAAACATAATGTTTATCTTCGTTCAAAAGTCTAAGTAAAACAAACAAATTTCCATAAAACCCGTGTAAACTAAAACTGTTTATATATTTATTTCCAAATTTTAAATTTTTTGAATCAACACGTTTTATAACAGAAAATTCTGTTCGTATTTAGAATTCGACTTAATTAAAAAGAAAACAAAATACAGAAAAGCCTTTATGCAATCGTCATTCAATGGCATAATGGATCAAGTTTTTCTGTTTGTTTTTAAATAAGAGAATCACAATTTACGATTTTTAGTGAAACAAAATTCTGGTAGTCGGCTTGAGTTGTCTGCTCTATAAAACATGGCGGCTCTCAACTTTCTCGTCTCGTTTGTGATAAAATTTGATTTTCTTATTTGCAAAAAAAAAACTTGCCAATTTACGTATTTTTTTTATTTAGTCGGATTCTAAATTAGAACTCAAACTACATTAATTAATCCGCTTTTTGGTATTTAGAATACAAACCACTCTTATTTAGAAACCCATTTTTAACAAAATTATCCAACATATTTTTCTAAAAGTTTTATTTAACGAGAAATATGTCTTCAGTAATAATTTTGTATTTAAATTATTTCTTTGAAATTAAATTGTTTCCATTTTAAAAATTATTTATCGTTCGATTTTTATTTCCTCGTTTAATTATAGTTTGTTTATTTCCTAAATTTGTAACTCAACTTTTGCAGTATTTAAATGTCATTTGCTTCAAATACACATAATTTTACACACATAATTCTTGATTTGCTTTTTAATTTATATTGAGGAAAGTTCAGTCTAGGAATTGTATTTTATTTTTAAATGCATTTTAAGTAGATAATAAACACACTTTACTTTATACAATCTAAGAAATAACAAAATATTTATTTGCAGAATGTTTTTACTTTTTGCAGAAACAACACACAATCTTTCCTTTTTAAATTACTTCTCATTTTTCTTATCGATTTTTAAAGTAATATGTAATAAGTTCAGTTTCAGTATTAATCGTGTTTCTTGTTTTCTATTTTTGAAGGCAAGTTTATAAGTTTTCTAATGTTTATATAAAAAGCTCTGATTCATTATCGACAGTTTGACTGTTCGACAAATCTTGCTTTACTTTGTAACCTTAGGCGTGATGTCATCTTTCAGTGATTAGGTCTACTATTACGAGGGTCAGGGACTATGTCAGAGGCTTAATCTGTTTCCTCTAGCACCGTTCACACTTATCCTGGCTCCTTCTGTATTCATCAACACCGTCATAATTCTTTTGGCCTCCCGAAAATTTCCAGGTTCTGAATGTTAGAGCCATTTATTTTCTGCAATCGTTAATCGTTATCCTCGAGACGATTCGTTCTTGATACGTAATGCTACATTAGTAAAACAAAAATTTAAAAAAACACTCTCGTTCCGTTTTAAATAAGTAACTAACGCAAGTTTAGTCTAAATCACACGAATGCTTAGTTGTCTGATTCTAGTTTGAATTCTGAAGTCAAGAGGGGGGTATTACGAATATAAACCAAATCCGTGCATCTGTCTGTTTGTGTCCTTACAGCAAAATGGGAGATAGGTCACCATTCACTCGTGAATGAAGTATTGTTGCTACATCTGGTCTGGTGCATCTGACACTAGTTTCTTGCTCTTATGCAGGGTCTAAAAAACAAGAGTCGTAAACCTAATTGGTTCTGCACTATTAACTCAATTCCAATCTCTGTCTTATCGCCGAAATATGTTATCCCTGTACAAGTAATTTTATGGAAGATATTTCGACAAACATAGCACTTGTACCCCCACGATGTAAATACCTTCGACTAATCCAACAAGCAGCAAAATCCTACCCCTACACTGCTGGAAAATATTTTCCTATTAGGGAAGCAAGATTCAGCAAAACATTTGTTGTAGAGTTATGACAGTATGGGAGCTAACTCAGCTGAGCATTTCTTAATTAGTAAGCAGGGATGAAATCAGGCGCACACGCCTTAGATGTGTCTAAGTTTTTTATGATGGCGCGGACATAAGAAGATGTGATTTTTACATAATCTAGTGTGGTTTCAGTCCACATAGAGAAATTTGGGAGGGAGTTGTTTGTTGGCTCTAAGGTGGAGTTTCCAAGTGAACTGTAGGAATTAGTCACACAATCCTAGGGTACTGTGGTAAGGAATATATCTAAAAGTGAAGCTTGCTGGTGTTCACGATCTGGGAGGTGGGTCGGGAACATGATTGTCTGTGTCAGAAGATGGGCTATTGAGAAGCTATAAGTACAGTGTCCAGCTGCATCTGTGTAACTTGAGAAGCTATGCCAATTTTTATGGTGAACATATATTTGGGTTTTACTATCTAAGGAGAATTCTGCATATATACTATCAGACACATAATCGATTAGGATACAGTTCTGAGTTGATGTAGAACGATTGCAAAAATATGACATCGTAATGAAAGGTTAATCGAAAGCACATAAAGTCCTGGTCATCCGATTCAAAATGTTGCTCTCTAGTTAAGGCGAGGGTTCTATGAATATAGACGCTAAGCCTGTGCATATATATATCAGAGTCTTTATGGCAGAGAGGAAGGTATTCTGTCATGTTAAAGTAGTTAGAGGGGATTGAAAATTGTGAGTGTATTTAACTTAATGCTAAGATATCCAGAGAGTTGTTTAAGAAGTAAGACTCTACATCATCTAGGTTACTTCTAAGTCCACAGATATGTATGAATACGAGCCTTAAGGGAGAAGGCGAATTGGTTTTGTTTTGGGTAGTTGTCTGGTTTGATCGTGATGTTTGTTTGGGTTGTCATTTGGGAGGAGAGTGTCGCGCAAAATGGACCAGTTTTGACCCCAAGTATACACCATGAACGACATGGCACTACATCTATCTATACAACTGATGATACAACAGCCGTTATAATCGCTATCAAAGAGTAAGGGCTCCTGTACTATCAGTCGAAAACAGCCAAACTGAAAGACAAGCCTAGGCAAGCCGAGTGCGCGCAAGTGGCATGCAAGCAAACTCAATTTGCTCAGTTTGTTAGAGAAAGAAAGAAATTAGGTATAGGGGAACGGCATTTAATATTCTTGTCAGGAAACAAGGCTACGCACAGGATGGCCTTGCGGAGTCCATGGTATTGTGCCTCTGTGGCTGGCTAATAGTCACAGGAGTGTGAAAGCCGAAAATAGGCAGATCCTATCTACTCCTTAAGCAATTAAGGTTTGCAAACCGGAGGATTTGTTCGTGTCACCAGTTCTAAGAAGGTTGTCGATCATGACTGAGGAAGCAGGGTAGGATTAAAGATAGATTAAGAAGAGATCGTGCATCTATTAGGTATGGTGAGAAAACCCATCTTTTTTTAGTAATTTGTTTTAAAATAACTTAATATAATATTAATAAGTATCTAGATATGTAAGAAAATACAAAGCAACAAGACAAAAGAAATGGTGGGATTAGTAGATAAATGTACTTAGCTTGGTGTTCTTTCGAGCGACCCATGATGGCCTAGCTAGTAGACTATTTTCTCCACGTGGAATTAATTTGGAGTGCAAAGATTACTATCTCTTTGAGAGTAGTGAGACGGAGAGCGGGTCTGCCTTAAGGGTCAAACGTGTTCTTTTGAACAGTTTTATTTCCCTTCTTCTATCACATCTATCCGGCGTTACCCTGGTGTTTTTACTTTAATATTTCTTTCGCTCGTTCCACGTTTTTTCTATAATGTCGTACTTATTATTCACTAGCGAAATATATGTCATTAAAAAATCGATTTGTCAATAAAAAATCGATTGCACGTTTATAAATGAATACTTTCACTTTTTCTTTTAAATTTGCCGTTTATTTTTTTATTTATTTATTTATTTACCAAATGATTATTTTTAAAATAGGACTTTTTTAAGTTAAATTAGATAGAATATCGTTTGGTAAATAAATTATTGATCGAACCAAACTATTATAAATCTACAAATAAATTTGTCTAGAAATTTGGAGCAAGCGAAGTGGAGAATTATACGCAGCACCATTAAAATATAAGCAGGGATCAACATGCTAATTGACGGTGGCCAAGGGTTGAGTACCAGGCGCCAACATCAAAGGTGACTTTACAACTGATTTTGAATCTGTCTACCGGAAATAATTATTATTATTACATGAACTGAAAATTGCGTAAGATAGGTAAAATAATAATAATAATAATAATAATAATAATAATAATAATAATAATAATAATAATAATAATAATAATAATAATTTTTTGATAATAAAAAATATAATTTATTTTTTATTTCTTTATTTTATTTTTATTTATTTGTTTTGTTTTTATTTCTTTTTAACTTCTGTTTATGCGTTGTATGTATGTGTGATAGTACACGATACCTCCTGTATACATGGGAGCCAAACACTATACCTGTGTCAGAACCACAGGTAAAGCAATTCTGGGCTCGGTGTTGCCACAAACACCAAAAATGTCAAGTACAAATAATTCAAACCATGGGACCCAGAAGAAATATCTGGGTGTCATGATCGGCAGGTGCTCCTTCAGTAGCCAGCATGGGGGACCCGGTCGTCATCATGCGAATGTTGGCCAACTTCTTAATTTCAGAAACACAAATAACATGGACGCTGAACAGATAAGCATAGTCTCTAATTTCAAGGAACAAAATGACACCGAACAAACACTGCACAGCCGTGATAATCATCAAAATGGAAAAAACCGGAGAAAGAAATGAACAACAAAAGAGAATAGACTAGTAATGGAAGGCTATTATAGAAATCATCCTGAATATAGATATGGAGGTTATCGGAAACGAATGAAAGAACTATGTGACCTATCCAGTGACCACCAAGCGACAGAACAACGAATTGCGGACCAAGCAAGACTAATACTCAAGAAGGTTGGCTCTCTAAACTAGAACTAGCAGAAATTCAGCGAAAAATAAATGTTAAAACTGAACAAGAAACACCCCCAACGGAACTGTCCGTAGAAAAAACCCACAAGTTGAAGGCTCACAAGTAAAATCACCAAAGGCCCAGGACCTACGAAGACCAAAGACTACAAACGTTGAAACCGAGAACAATGAAACAGAACTAACAGAGAATGAAGCAAATGAAATAAATAAAATAACACAGTTCATGAACGACGTACAAACATCCCAACAAACACACTCACAGACTTAAACAACCTCATTTACTCAGGCGCCAAAATGGTAAATATGAATCTCAAATCAGAAAAACAACCGCGGACAAGCACACCGACAAAACCTGGATGGGAAATAAGACTAGAAACCCAAATACAGAAACACAAAAAAGAAACCAAAATGATCAAGAGGAAGAAAGCAATGGGGAGAAAAGGGAATATTGGAAATGTAACTGGCAGGGAGAGGCTAAACAAGAAACATGAACAACTGGACCAAAAAATAAAAGCAAAAGAAACTAGATTGAGACGATAGAGATATAAATCTAAATAATGCAAACAAAACAGAACATTTGAAACTAATGAAAGACAATTCTACCAAAATATGAACGGAGGAAAAACAAAAACAGAACAACCAAATCCGACGGAAACAAAACTCTACTGGAGTAAAATATGGGAAGAGCGACAAGATCACAATAGAAATGCCGAAAGACATGAAAGAATAGTTACAACAAATAGAAGAAGGAACAGTGAATGAAATCAGCAAGCAAAACCTAAAGAAAATCATAGGCAAACTGGAGAGCATCAGGGCACGACGGGATACATGCATACTGGTTCAAAAAATTCACAACCTTACACGAAAGGCTAGCCCAAAACCTGAGAAGTCGTATACAGGAAACAAACGTGCCAGACTGGATGACAAAAGATATAACCACACTGCTACAGAAAGACAGGGAGAAAGGAACCGTCCCCAGCAATTATAGGCCAATCACGTGCTTACCCACCATGTGGAAGATACTGACAGCACAACTGAGGGAACAAATCTACCACTCCCTGAATAACCTTCGACTCATCCCTGAAGAACAGAAAAGATGCCAAAAAGGAAAAAGAGGAACACATGATCTTCTATATGTTGATCAAAAGATCCTAAAGGAGGACAAAAGGAGGAGGAAAAATTTAGCTATGGCATGGATCGACTACAAAAAGTCGTACGACAGGATCCCCCAAGCATGGATAATAGAATGCCTAAAAATGCATAAAATACCAAGCGCGGTCACCAATGTAATAGAAAATGCAATGAAAACATAGAGACTGGAACTGACAGCTGATAGACAACACATAACAGAAATTAACATACAAAGAGGCATCTTCCAAGGAGACTCATTATCATCACTACTGTTCATCATAATCATGATGCCCTTGAATAGTATTCTGAGAAAGTGCAAAGCCGGATACAAGTTCTCCAATACAGAGGAAAAAATGAACCACCTGATGTACATGGACGATCTGAAACTTTTTTTGCAAGGACGGAAAAGGAGCTAGAGACACTACCTAACACTACGAGGATCTTCAGGCAAGATATCCAAATGGAATTTGGAATTGAAACGTACGCATTACTAGTTATAAGAAAGGGAAAACGAGAAACGACAGGAGGCATGGAACTACCCAACCAAACAGAAATGAGGGCACTACGAGAACAAGACGACTATAAATACTTGGGAATTCTGGAAGCGGACACCATCAGAGCAACAGAAATCAAAGAGAAAATTGGAAAGAAATACCTCAGGACAACAAAAAAACTCATGGAAACGAAATTATATAGTAGAAACCTAATAAAAGGTATAAATACATTGGCAGTGTCACTAGTGAGATACTCTGGACCGTTTATAGAATGGACAAAAAAAGAACTGAGACAGCTCGACCAGAAAACCAGGAAACTCATGACCATGCATAATGCATTACACCCAAAGGACGATATTGACAGACTCTACGTGAAAAGGAAAGACGGCGGGAGAGGACTGATCTGTATAGAAGACTGTGTTAAGGACACAAAAAAAGAACTAGAAATAATACCGATAATAGTAGGAACACTAGGAATAATTCCGAAAAACATGGAAAAAAAGAATGGCAGAAATTGGAATCAGAGGAATAACTGCAAAAATACAACGCCTAACGATAAGGAAAACGGCTGAAATATTAAGGAAAAGCCTTGCATGCGGAGAATAATACAAGATAATATAACGAATAAGCGTTACAGGGAATGAAGAACACCGAAGCTGCAGAACTACATATTCTACACTATACATATATCCCCTCTATTGTTTCACCACCGTTCCCCCAATAGAAAACTGATACCAAAGACCGAGGATGGAGCACTGGCCAGACCTCCGCTGGACAAGTGTGAAGAGAACTGGGATTTTGGGGAGTCTTAATGCCACTCAAATTCCAGTATAAACCAATGGCCACTGCCAGCGAAAAATCAATGGTATGAGGCTGTTGCGATGATTCAAATTCATTTGCAAATTCTATCGAAGGAGGTGGGGAAAGATTGACGTCTGGGGAGACTTGTTGTCACTCAGCTTCGAGAGAACACCACAGGTCTCCAATCAGAGCGTTTGTTGACTTGTGTGAAAGCTCCATGTGAGCTAATAATAATAATAATAATAATAATAATAATAACAATAACAATAATAATAATAATAATAATAATAATAATAATAATAATAATAATAGTAATTGCCTAACAAGGAGCTTTCACACAGGTTATCAAAGATATATCCTTGAAAACAACGTGTGGTGTTCCCTGGAAGCTAAGTGACAAAAATCTCTCCAGATTTCCAGTACTCTCCACCTCTTTCGATAACATTTGCAAATGAATTTGCGTTATTGCAACAGCTGCTTTCCATTGATTTTGTGTCTCTCGGTAAAAATAATTATTTAAAATACAAAAATGTTATATATATTTATATTTTAAACATAAACGTTTATATCACAATCTTTTTGTAATAGCTAGACAGTGTAAGACTATAACTGTAATAACAGTTAGTTTTTTTTTACATAGGCATCACCACTTATCAAGGCCCAGAGGCCACTCGAAGTTAAGGGTTGTCAATTGGACAATGTAGTAATCGTTAGTAATGGAAATTCTATAAATATGTTAACTTAAGTGAAACAGCTCAAGAACTTGTTTATGTTGGACTTGAAGACGACTATATTATAGTCAGCTGGAAAGCACGCAAACGGAAGACAATTCTATCGATCCAGTATATATCTCACTGCTGGACGTACCTGGCTCTTATATAGGTAGAGAATTCAATCAGCAGTGAAATATCAATTGAATCGATAGAAGGATCCCACTATTTTTCCAGCGACTTTGGCAACGGATTTGATGCATGTGTTCCATTTCAGATCAGGAGGAAAAACATTAAGCCTCCCAAAGATGCCAGATGGGGATCAGATTAATAGTTAATACATTTATTTCATATTTGATTAAGGTTTGAAGAGAAATCTATATAGATGACTAACGATAAAAGCAATTATGTTGAATGGTTAAGGAACGATGGTGCGAGCATTCCACGATGTACCGGTTAAAAAGTGAAGAAAAAAAGACATGTCATGGATTACTATATAATGAAACAAAATAGAAAAATAAATGCAATATAATTTGTTCTGTTTGTAGTGTTCCCCTCTCTTTTACGATCACTGACGATGGCCTCTTCAAGAAAAATAAACGCATTTAAAACATTACATATATTTTGACAGTAGGAACAAACACTACACACACACACACACACACACACACACACACACACACACATATATATATATATATATATATATATATATATATATATATATATATATATATATTATCTGACGTTATTGCTTTTCAAAGGTAAAGTAACCAATGAAGTTTTACAAGGTTAATACAAGACTGCCCAATACCGAAGTAGAGCAGAGTATACACTTTATTTGTTTTTACATAAGCAGTAATATGTTGCTACACATTTATAAACATGTTGCGGTCAGTTAGTTAACAGTGACTAGAAACCTCTTGACCGATATAGCTTATACAAAAGCAAATATAATCTACGCAAGCATTAAGTGTATGTAGTTGTAGCGTCGAAGAATTTTTTTTCCAAATGAATTTCAAAATCAGAGAGCTAAATGAAGTCGACATTTTGACTACATGCCGAATGTGTGAATTTGACCTCTTGTTGACCTTTAGCGTAACCACTCTTTTTTTCAAGACGATATTCCAACGCTATTACAGCTAGAGATGAAAGAAATCACAAATGATGAGACATAGGTCATTCTAAGTAACCACAGATTTGAGGGTCGTAAAATAAATGAGTTTTTCCCGTTAAAGAAATTTTATCGACTGGCGGGCGAGTGATTTACGACTTTTAGTCGCCCCAAGAAATTTTCAATCAACTGTGGCGACCGGTCGTCTAAAGTCTCAAAGGCTGTATATATATATATATATATATATATATATATATATATATATATATATATATATATATACATATATATATATATATATATATATAAGTTCTCGCTGTTTCATTAAAAAACTTTTGTGCTAAAACATGTTTTGATATTTGGCAAAGTGTTTTATATCATTAGAAAAAAACTATTCTCTTCTACAAGATTACGACGGGGCGTGCAATAAGTAATGCTCCTGGCCCACTTCCAGTTGTCTGATCTAGCTGAAAATGTGCATGTGCAATGATTTATATCTCTACGGATTATGTGGCAAATTACAGCTCTGAATTAATTTTAGTTTCTGTTTTACAGGTGTTTGAACTGAGTCAGGTGTGAAATGGAGCCTGTTGAATGTGGAGCAGTGATCAGGTTTTTGTATTTGAAAGGACGCGCACCACAGGAGACTTTTGATAAAATGAAAGAAACTTATGGGATAATGCCCTATCATATGACCTTGTAAAATGCTGGCATCGTGAATTCAAACATGGCCGGAAGTCTGTGGAAACAGCTCTCAGACCTGGTCGCCCCCCCCCTTCGGCCATTGATGAGGCATCTGTCCGTCAAGTTGAGGCTGGCATTTTGGAATATCGGCGCATTACTATGCGCCAAATAGCCCAAGATGTCAAGATTATACAGGGTGTGTGGAAACTATCATTCATGACCATTTGCATATGCATAAGGTGTCTGCCAGATGGATTTCCATGTTGCTCACACCATTCCAGGAGCGAGAACGCGTCGAGTGCTCGAGGATGAATTTGGAGGTGTGCCAAGAACATGAGTCAAAGTTTTTCAAAAGACTGATTACACAGGATAAAACCTGGGTCCATCACTATGACCCAGAGACCAAAGCCCAGCCAATGCAGTGGAAGCACTTGGACTCACCACCTTCAAAGGAGGCAAGGGTGCAGCCCTCCGCTTGCAAGGTCATGTTCACAGTCTTCTGGGGCCAGGATGGAGTAGTGATATATTTCCTGCAAAGGGTACCACAATTACAGGAGCCTATTATGCTTCACTTTTAAGGAAATAAAGGAAAGTTACCAAAATCAAGAAGCGAGGCAAGATCAGCAAAGGTACCCTCCTCCTGCAGGGCAACGCTCCAGCCTACAACTCGCATGTCGCCAGATCAGAAACACGGGCGTGTGGTTATGAAATCCTCCTCCATCCTCCCTTCTCTCCTGACCTTGTACCCTCTGACTTTCACCTCTTCCCAGCCATGAAGTTGTTTTTGAAAGGAAAGTGTTTCCCAGATGATACAGCTATGATTTCTGAAGTCACGTCGTGGTTGGAGGACCAACCTGGGGTGTTCTACAAAAACGGTCTCCAGAGCTGCATCAAACGATGGGAGAAATGCATAACTCTGGGTGGTTCCTATGTAGAGAAAGACTAATAACCGTGCCAAGTTTCGTTGCTCTACTACTATGGGAAGTGGGTCAGGGCATTACTTATTGCACGCCCCTTGTAATTGTCATCGTCTTTTACTCATATAATTTTTCTCGTTTTTCAGAACCGTCACATTGACCGTCGAGTAGATAAAAAAATCACATTTTTTACATCTTTTTACCTTTAATCGAGATCAAAAAAGCGAGTGAAGTGACCAAGGATATTTCTGCCGCATATGGAGAAAACGCTATAGCTGAGAATACTGTGAGATTCGTTTACCAGATTCAAATACAATAATTGTGACCTAACTGACGCTCCTCGTTCCGGAAGACATTCAAGATAAACGAAGACCAACTCAGGGTTCTTTTGAAGGAAGGTGGCCATCAGACATGTAGAGAATTGGGTTAAAAGATGAAGGGTGCTTTTGAGACAATTTTGCACCAGCTTCAGTCGATGGGATCAACACAAAAACTTGGAAGTTGGGTCCCACACGAACTTACTTCTAATTTTAAAATTCTTTGATTTTCTTAAAAAAAAAACGAGGGGAACTTCTGCAACAACCTAATATATATATATATATATATATATATATATATATATATATATATATATATATAATTATTTTTTTACTATAATAATTAAATACCTACAGACACTAGTGTTTCATCCTTTCGGGAATCTTCAGTGCAGGGTGTCACGATTACTACCAGTCGAACGATTCGAACCCCGTATCACGAGACATCTCTGGCTCGATTAGCGGAGACCTAATCCCTATATATATATATATATTAATTCGGCGGTTATAGGTTTGATCTACGGCTGGGGAAAGGTGTATGTCTAGCCGCACTGATGAGTTTTGATACAACGAAACAGTACTTTATGTGGATGACAAATAAAAAAAGCCCACCTCTTTGGGTTGAGCACTTTATAAATATATTTTCACCCGACGCGTATTTAAGCAATTAAGCGAAGCCCACTATTAATTTGTTTGTAAACAAACTTATGGTTTGAGCACTGTAAGCGATGGGCGGGTGTGGATTTAATACACGCTCGAGAAGAAATGTTTATGGCACCGATTCGTGACCTGATGGTTGTTCTAGCCGACTTTCAAGTCGACGGTTGTAGGTCCGATCCACGGCTGGGGAAAGGTGTATGCCTGTTTATATTTCAGTTGCGTCTCCTTCAGCTATTGCTTCTTCTTTTTCTATTTTCTCTTCTTCTTTTTCTATTTTTTCTTCTTCTTTTTCTTTTTTCTTTGTCTTTTTCTTCTTCTTTTTCTTTGTCTTCTTTTTCTTCTTCTAACTCTTCTTCTTTTTATTATTATTGGCTCACATGGAGCTTTCACACAAGTCATCAAAGATCTGATTGGAAACCTGTGGTGTTCTCTTGAAGCCGAGTGAAAACAAGTCTCCCCAGACATTCAGCTCTATCCACCTCCTTCGATAGAATTTGCAAATAAATTTGCGTCATCGCAACAGCCTCTTACCATTGATTTCTCGCCGCTGACAGTAGCCATTGGTCTATACTGGAATTTGTGTGGCACTAAGCCTTCCCAACGTCCCAGTTCTCTTCGCGCTTGTCCAGCGGAGGTCTGGTCAGCGCTTTCTCCTCGATTTTCCATCCTCCTTGACCCTTCTCGCCTCTTTGGTATCACTTTTTTTGGTAGGGAAAGATGATAAGACAATGGGAGGGGATGCATGATGGGGATGTAGAACTTGTAGATATGCAGCTTCAGTGTTCTTCATTTCCTGTAACGCTTATTCGTTATAGTCTTCTTGTATTATTCTCCGCATTCAAGGGTTTTCCTTAATATTTCAGTCGTTTTCATTATCGTTAGTCGTTGTACTTTTGCAGCCATTCCTCGAATTCTAACTTCTGTCATTCTTTTTTCAAAGTTTTTCGGAATTCTTCCGAGTGCTTCTACTATTATCGGTACTATTTTGATTTTCTTCATCATCTAAATCCCTTTTAACTCTCTGGCTAGCTCTGTGTATTTGCTTCGTTTCTCCTTTTCTTTCATACTTACCCTGTGGTCAGCTGGGAGAACAAAATCTACGATTTGACAGGATTTTTCTTTCTTGTTAAATATTAGCACATCTTGTCTTCTTGCTTTAATGGGTTTGTCCGCCTGTATGTGCATGGTCCATAGGAATTTGTGGTTCTCGTTTTCAAGTACTGTTGCGGGTTTACCTTCTGTTCCTTTTTGAAAGTTTCTGATACACTTTAGTATTTATTCTCTGCATCGTTCTTCTGACTTTCCTGCGTTTTCTTTTTTCTTTTTTATTTCTTCATATTTTACTACCACTCTTTTTCCTTCTTCTTATTCACATATTCTTCTTATTATTATTATTATTATTATTATTATTATTATTATTATTATTATTATTATTATTCAAAATAAACGGGTAATAATAATAACAATATTAATAACAATAATAATAATAACAATAGTAATAATAACAATAATAATAATAACAACAATAATAATAATAACAATAATAATAATAACAATAATAATAATAATAATAATAATAACAATAATAATAACAACAACAATAATAAGAAATACAATGATAATAATAATAATAATAATAACAACAATAATAATAATAATAATAATAATAATAATAATAATAATAATAATAATAACCTGGAGAAAGGAACCGTCCCTAACAACTATACGCACATTTCGTGTTTACCAACTATGTGGAAGATACTGACAGCGCAACTGAGGGAACAAATCTACCACTCCCTGAATAACCGTGCTCGTACCCGAGGAGCAGAAAGGATGCCAAAAAGGAAAAAGAGGAACACATGACCTGTTATATATAGATCAAAAGATCCTAAAGCAGGTAAAAAGGAGGAGAAAGAATTTAGCATGGATAATAGAATGCCTAAAAATGTATAAAATACCAAGCGGGATTACCAACGTAATAGAAAATGCAATGAAAACATAGAGACTGGAGTTGACAGCCGATCGAAAACACATAAGAAAAATTAACATACAAAGAGGCATCTTCCAGGGAGACTTACTAATCACCACTACTGTTCATCATAGCCATGATGCCCTTGAACAGTATTCTGAGAAAGTGCCAAGCCGGATACAAGTTCTCAAATACAGAGGTAAAAATGAACTACCTGATGTACATGGACGATCTGAAACCTTTTGCAAGGACCGAAAAGGAGCTAGAGATACTAATTAACACTACCAGAATCTTCAGCCAAGATATCCAAATGGAATTTGGAATGGAAAAGTGCGCACAACTAGTTATAAGAAAGGGAAAACTGGAAACGACAGAAGGCATGGAACTACCCAACCAAACAGAAATGAGGGCACTACGAGACCAAGGCGACTATAAATACTTGGGAATTCTGGAAGCGGACACCATCAGAGCAACAGAAATGATAGAGGAAATTGGAAAGGAATACCTCAGGAGAACAAGAAAACTCATGGAAACGAAATTATACAGGAGAAACCTAATAAAAGGTAAAAACACAGTGGCAGTATCACTAGAAAAATACTCTGGAACATTTATAGGATGAGCAAAAGCAGAACTGAGACAACTCGACCAGAAAACCAGGAAACTCATGACCATGCATAATGCACTACATCCAAAGGACGATATTGACAGACTCTACGTGAAAAGGAAAGACGGCGGGAGAGGACTGATCTGTATAGAAGACTGTGTGAAGAACACGAAAAAAGAACTAGAAAAATACATAATGCAAAACATTGAAAGGATAATTATGGCAGCGAGAGACACCGAAAAAAAAACAACAAAACAGAAAACAGAAAGACAAAAGAGAAAACGAGAAAAGAGAAATGGGAAGAGAAACAACTCCATGGAAGATTCATAAGAATGACAAAAGATGAGAATAACGAAAACACCTGGACAAGGATGCGAAAAGGACATATAAACCGAGAAACTGAATCTCTAATAACTGCAGCACAAGATAACTTGATAAAAACCAACCATATCAAAACAAGGATCGATAAAACACAAGAAAACAGCAAATGCAGGCTATGTGGACAGAAAGACGAAACGATAAACCATATAGTAAGTGAATGCAGCAAACTGGCCCAAAAGGAATACAAAAACAGGCATGACTAACTGGGGAGGGCGGTGCACTGGGAATTGTGCAAACGGCTTCATTTTGAGCGTACAGACAAATGATACAAGCATAAACCCGCAACAGCACTCGAAAACGAGAACCAGAAAATCCTATGGGACATGGACATACAGACGGACAAACCCATCACAGCAAGAAGACCAGACGCCATAATAATTAACAAGAAAGAGGAATCCTGTCAAATCGTAGACTTTGCTGTCCCAGCTGACCACAGGATGAAAGAAAAAGAGAAACGAAGAAATACACAGAGATAGCCAGAGAGTTAAAAGGGATTTAGATGATGAAGAAAATCAAAATAGTACCGATACTAGTAGGAGCACTTGGAATAAAAAAAGAATGTCAGAAATTGGAATCAGAGAAATAACTGCAAAAGTCCAATGACTAACGATAATGGAAACGACGGATATATTAAGGAAACCCCTTGTATGCGGGGAATAATACAAGAAGACAATATAACAAAGAAGCATTACAGGGAATGAAGAACACCGAAGCTGCATATCAACAAGTTCTACACCCCCATCATGCATCCCCCCATTGTCACATCATCGCCCCCCCCCAATAGAAAAGTAATACCAAAGAGGCGAGAAGGGTCAAGGAGGATGGAAAGACCGAAGAGAGTGCGCTGGCCAGACCTCAGCTGGATACGCGCGAAGAGAACTGGGATCGTGGGGAGGCTTACTGCCACTCAAATTCCAGTATAAACCAATGGCCACTACCAGCGAGAAATCAATGGTATGAGGCTGCGATGACGCATATCTATTTTTAAATGATATCGAAGGAGGTGGAGAGAGCTGGACGTCTGGGGAGACTTGTTGTCATTCAGCTTCCAGAGAACACCACAGGTCTTAAAACCGATCGTTTGTTGACTTGTGTGAAAGCTCCATGTGAGACAATAAAAACAATAATAATAATGATAACAATAATAATAATAATAACAACAATAATAATAATAACAAGAATAATAATAACAAGAATAATAATAATAATAATAATAACAATAAAAATAATAATAATAACAACAATAACAATAATAATAACAATAATGATAATAACAATAATAATAATAACAACAATAATAATAACAATAATAATAATAATTACAATAATAATAACAATAATAAAAATAATAACAATAATATTAATTACAATAATAATAATAATACCATAATAATAATAACAATAATAATAACGACATTACTAATAATAATAAAAATAATTTCTAGGTTGGCAGTATTTTTGCGCGAACAGTTGGCAGAGTTGGTGGAAATTTTCTGTTTCTATGTCTATCCTTGTAGCCATGTCACTAGTAAGGGTGCTGGAGGTAAACGTTTTGTCTGGGCTGACGTTATCCGCCTGATAGTCAGGGACCCGAACCTTGGATTAACCACTAAGGAGGCTGTCCTATCAGCAGGTGCAAAGTACTGGGGCTGCTGTATTGCCATTTGGTGAATGGAATCTGGACCATGCAGTAGCTTCTGGTGGGGCCTCTCGATGCCATACTAGTGGGTAATTGTTACGGCTTTACCTTATCATGTGGTACAAAAAAAAAAAAAAAAAAAATTCTTCGTTTCTTTTTCTCTCTTAGTTTCCCCTCTCTGTCCTGCTCTAAGTAAATCTGTCGACCTAGTCCACAAATTCCAAAATTTCATCATGACAAGTTTCAAGAAAAAATACTCGATTAAACCCGGTTCTCCAACTTCCAACGTAGACCCCTACTACCATGTCTCCTTCTCCAACATCAGGGGTCTACGTTCTAACCTTCCAGAGGTTGAAACCCAATTACAGGAGACTAAACCAGACCTTTTATTTTTAAGTGAAACTGGCATTGGACAGGCTATTTCCCTTGATGAGTTTGCAATTACAGGATACTCTAACTTAACTTCTAAATCTGACCCCCAAGATCGCCATGGGCATGGAATATGTGCCTATATTAAAGATAGCTTTCCATGTGGGAGGGACATCTCCAGGGAAGATCCTAACTTACCTTATATGTGCTTCCGGGTTGCTTTAGCTCACACTACTGCATTTATATTTACTCTTTATCGCCCCCACAACAGCGGAGTTACTATCTTTCAAAGCATATCTGAGAAAATTGACCAAGTCCTTTCTACTTATCCTTCAGCTAACATTCATGTATGTGGAGACTTCAATGTTCACAACGTCGAATGGTTGACCCACTCAAACAAGACCGATGATGAGGGGAGGTTCTGTCATGATTTCTCCATTGCCTATGACCTCACTCAGATTGTTCAGGAACCTACCCGTGTGCCCGATAATGACGGCCAGTATGCGAGCCTACTAGACCTTTTTCTCACAACTTGCCCTGAACTATGTTCAGTTTCTGTTCTGTCGCCTCTTGGATCTTCCGACCACTCTGTTGTATCAATTAAGATAAAAATGAAATGTAATAAGTCCCCAGACGTACCTCTTCATCGTACAGTATATCGATACACTAAGGCTGACTGGGATAGCTTCCGTACATTTATATCTGATCTACCTCTGCATTCCATGTTTAAAAAGGATGTGTCCTCTATAGTATTAGACCTAACTGAATGGTTAATTGTAGGTATTGACCAATTCATACCCTCTAAAAAGTTTCAGCAAAAACCTAACAGCCAGCCATGGTTCTCTCCAGAATGTGCTGCTGCCATTGCGCACAGAAATCACTTTTTCCACTGCTTCAAACGTAATAGATGTATGGAAACTAAAGCCGTTTTCAGGACTGCCAGCAACCATTGTAAGAAAGTAATAAGGAACGCAAGAGAGTTGTATGCTCAATCTGTTAAGTCCAAAGTAGCTGAGCAGCGGCTTGGTTCCCACCAGTTTTGGCAAATAGCAAACAGAATCCTGAACAGAAGCGTGTGCTCCATCCCAACTATTATCAATGGATCTGAGGTAATCTCGTCAGCATCAGACAAAGCCAAACTCTTTGTCAAGAACTTTGCAGCTAATTCTACCCTTTGCGACCAAGACCGCCAACCCCCAATATTTCCTCTTGTATCAGAAAACACGCTATGTGATATACGTATATCTGTACGTGATGTTGCCAAGCTAATCAAAAACCTTGATTCCAGTAAAGCAACTGGCCCTGATGGTATTCCAATTATAGTACTCAAAAAACTTCAACCTGAACTAGCGCCCATACTTACAAAACTGTTTAAACGTTGTCTTAAGGAGAATAGTTTCCCATCTCCCTGGAAAATCTCATCAGTATGCCCTGTATTTAAGAATTCAGGTGATCGCTCATCCCCCTCTCAGTACAGGCCAATAAGTCTCCTGTGCGTCATGAGTAAGTTGCTAGAATCTGTATTAAATACAGAAGTAATCAAACATCTCAACAAAAATAACCTTCTTAGTGACACTCAATATGGTTTCCGTTCTGCTAGATCTACAGCAGATGTCCTTACAGTTATATCGCATAGGATTAGCAAATCTCTCGACGGTGGCAATCTTTCTAGGGCAATTGCTCTTGACATATCTAAAGCCTTTGATAGGGTATGGCATAAAGGTTTACTTCATAAGATCGCTAGCTATGGTATAGCTGGAAAAGTCTTCTCAATTATTAAATCATTTCTTTCTGATAGATTCATAAGAGTGGTAGTTGAGGGGCAAAAATCAGAAGCTCACAATATTAATGCCGGTGTCCCTCAGGGATCCATCCTGGGCCCAACTCTTTTCCTGATCTACATTAATGATCTTCCAAATCATATCCTTACATCATTTGTAGACATTTATGCTGACGACACTACCATTTATGGTACCACATCTAAGACAGTAAACGAGCAAGTTCTCTCCAATTCTCTCTCCTCTGATCTTGAGCACGTAGTACAATGGGGAAAGGAGTGGCTGGTTACTTTTAATGCATCTAAAACCAAGCTTCTCTCTTTACATCATCAACATTCTAATCCACATTTGTCATCAATTGAAATGAATGGCTCTCGTCTTCAGGAGGCCTCAAGTTTTGACAAGCTTCTGGGCTTGACCATTACTCCTGATCTTAAATGGAACACGTATATCAAATCTGTTGCCAAGGCCGCTGGAAAAATGGTGGGATCTTTCTATCGATCCAGTAGATATCTCACTGCTGATGCTATTCTCTATCTATATAAGAGCCAGGTACGTCCAAGGATGGAATACTGTTGCCACATCTGGGCAGGAGCTGCTAGAAAGAACTTGTCCTGCCTTGATAGAGTTCAAAATAGACTTCGTAGCCTCGTAGGAGATGTCCTTTTCTCCTCCTTGCAACCTCTATCTCACAGAAGAGATGTTGCGAGTTTGTCTCTGATGTATCGTTATTTTCATGGAAAGTGTTCAACTGAGCTTCAATCTATGGTCCCCCCTCGCCAAACTTTCACAAGAAACACTCGTCTAGCTGTAAACACTATCAATAATTTCCCCCACTCTTTATCTGTGCCTAAACCTAAACGTAGATTCCATGAACAAAGCTTCTTTCTTAGAACTGCACGCCTGTGGAATTGTCTTCCGTTTTCCTGCTTTCCGGCTGACTACAATATGGTTTTGTTCAAGTCTAAAGTAAATAAGTTCTTGATGAGCCGTTCCATATAAGTTATTAAATTTACCAAATTTTCACTACTAATGATTACTATATTGACCAACTTCTACTGTACACTCTTTAACCCTTATCCTTGAGTGGCCTCTGGGCCTTGATAATGTGGTGATGCCTTTGTAAAAAAAAAAAAAAAAAAAAAAATAATAATAATATTAAAAATAACAATAATAATGACAATAATAATAATAACAATAATAATAATAAAAATAATAATAATAATAATAATAACAACAATAGAAATAATAATAATTATAAAATAATAGTAATAACAATAGCAATAATAATAACAATAATAATAACGACAATAATAATAATGATAATGATAATAATGACACTAACAATAACAATAATAATAATAATAACAATAATAACAATAATAATAATAATAACAATAATAATAACAGTAATAATAATAACAATAATAATAATAACAACAATTATAATAATAATAATAATAATAATAATAATAATAATAATAATAATAATAATAATAATAATAGCAATAATAATAATAATTAACAAGAAAGAGAAATCCTGTCAAATCGTAGACTTTGCTGTCCCAGCTGACCACAGGGTGAGTATGAAAGAAAAAGAGAAACGAGGCAAATACACAGAGCTAGCCAGAGAGTTAAAAGGGATTTGGATGATGAAGAAAATCAAAATAGTACCGATAATAGTAGGAGCACTAGGAACACTCCCAAAAAACCTGGGAAAAAGAATGGCAGAAATCGGAATCAAAGGAATAACTGCAAAAATACAACGACTAACGATAATGAAAACGACTGAAATATTAAGGAAACCCCTTGAATGCGGAGAATAACACAAGACAATATAACGAATAAGCGTTACAGGGAATGAAGAACACCGAAGCTGCAGATCTACATGTTCTACATCCCCCCATCATGCATCTCTCCATTGTTTCACCACCGTCCACCGCCAAAAAAATCTGATACCAAAGAGGCGAGAGGTGTCAAGGAGGGTAGAAAGACCGAGGAGAGAGCACTGGCCAGACCTCCGCAGGACAATCCAAAGAGAACTGGAATCTTGAGGAGGCTTAGTGCCACTCAAATTCCAGTATCAACCAATGGCCGCTGCCAGCGAGAAATCAATGGTAAGAGGCTGTTGCGATGATGCAAATTTATTTGCAAATGCTATCGAAGGAGAAGGAGAGAGCAGGACGTCTGGGGAGACTTGTTGTCACTCAGCTTCCAGAGAACACCACAGGTTTCCAATCAGATTGTTTGTTGACTTGTGTGAAAGCTCCATGTGAGCCGATAATAATACAAGATTAAAAATAATAATAATAACAATAAAAATAACAATAATAATAATAATACAATAATAATAATAATAACCATAACAACAACAATAATAATAACAATGATGATGATAATAATAATAATAATAATAATAATAATAATAATAATAATAATAATGATAATAACCCTTTATTTTACTATTTTTCGCCTCGTTTTTCTGCTTTCCCTTCTGTCTCTTATTCTGTTTCTTTTACTCCTCTCCATCCTTCTTTTTCTCTTCTGTTTATTATTTTTTACTTCTTCTTCTCACTTTTCCCTCTGAATTCCTTCATATAACAACTGAGTCTCTAATTCCAATGTGTTATTGACCATTTCTCGCATTTTGTCCTATGAGCTTCCATAGAAATACATTTCACCAAAGAAAAATACAGCTTCTGTAATCTTGTCTTTGTTTAACATTGTTCTTTTATATTCATTTTTTTTCAGAGAGCAATTAACGAGTATTTCTATTCGTAAAATTCCATATTAAGACGAGTAGAAACTATTTAAGTTTAAAGAACCACTTATGGTCAGACAAAAAGCTTTTTAAAATAATTCATTTCACTGTTTGTTTCAATGTATTCTTTCGGGTTTTTTAAACGTTAAATTTTATATAACTAAATTTCACTTCAATCAAATCATGTTTAGCATAAAGCTAGATACATTTTAATTTAATTCAAAATTATATGAAGCCGTTAATTATGTACTAAAATGTTATATATATATAACATTTCAATTATATATATATACTAGCAGGGCTACCCGGCGTTGCTCGGGACCGTATAAACAATGAAAAAACAAAAGCAGATATTGAACATATGTTTTATTCTTAGGGGAGAGGAATCTTTCATCTCTATGTATTATTTGTTTTATCTACCCTAGGACTGGTATTGTTCATGTTTTATCCCTAGCATAGGTAATTTACAGCATGTATATGAAATTGTTTTACCTTAGGGAGAAGAGAACGGGTAACATAATGTGTCTATATTACATCCCTGGCAACGCCTAGAAACCAGCTAGAACATGTATTTCAGTCAATCTTTATTACATCCTGGGCTATGCCGGGAAACCAGCTAATCTCTATTTAGTGACTTGACCACCAAAATACCTCCCTAAGTGTGTCCTTTCTTTTGAACTTATTAGATATAGGTATCTAGAAATGTGTGTGAAATTTTGTTGAATGCATTGTTCACTATGATTTTCTTATTGTTCTACACAATATCAACTGTAGCGAAATAACACAGTAAACTTAGTGTAGTGTTAGAATAAAGAGCAAAGGAAAAAATTAGAATCATATTCTGTAATTGCAAATCTAAATTTGCTAGCGTGTACCAGTATTTGCCAGGTTGTGGAAATTTGGAATTTATAACATATGTAGTGGCCTTTTCCTAGATACCTATTGCTAAAAATTATACTTTCATTTTGTTAGAAAAATCTCTCTTCGGATGCCCTGCATCATCCAAAATAAAAACAAATATTTTTATAATTGTTTTAGTACATTGCTACACAATGTGACATTTGTTGGCGTTTGTAAAAAAAAATCATGAATGTGCTTATATTCCAAAAAAGAAAATATCAGTGCACAGTATTGAAAGTGTTTGAGATTCAAAAGTCTGTAACATTTCTACTAACTTCATAAGATGTCATGTGAGAAACTGAATTGAATATCAAGACATTATCTGAAGCGTTTTTATTTTGGTGTAACGTATGTGTTTACAGTGAACCTTAACTTTTAATAAACAGCTTGGTATGCAATGACATAGGCTAAGAATCTTAGACAAAATATATATAAATTGGAAAAATGTGTGAACAAATGAAAAAAAAATGATCCGCTCCACTTGATGACATCAAGCACAGTAATATTTTAGTGAAGAAAATATGAAATTGATGTTCAGTGATTAGTTTGGATGAATGAGAAAATGTAATTGTTTGATGCATAAAAAATAACTCATTTGCTGTATTTGATATTAAGCAGCAAAATATAGTGATTTGAATATTAAGGAAAACATCAAATCAGATTATGTAAAAAGAAAAGATGAAATTAGAAAATATATATTTTCTGTTTATGAGTTTTGCCAATCAAAATTTTGTGGCAGAAATTGGGTGATTACCATGCAATTTTATTTTGGTAAAATTCTTAAATTATTTCAATGTTTATTATAATTTCTTATTAGTGACTTGTTATGATCAAAATCCGCCCCAAAGAGCGTCCTTTCTTTTATTAGGTATCAAAATAGGTATCCAGATTTCTACTTCTATACAAATGTGATATTTCAGATCTGTAGATAAAAAATTTGTTGCATATATAGGTTGAGAATTGTTCTCTCTCATTCTCTCTCTCTCACACACACATTCTCACTTTTATAGATATAATAGATAAATTATGCTAGATATATTTCCATATGTCTGAATACCCTATATACAAATTTTCAAATCTGTAGATAAAAAATCTGTTGAGTATATAGGTTGAGAATTGTTCTCTCTCTCTCACACACACATACACACACACACACATTTTCACTTTTATAGATATAATAGATAGATTATGCTAGATATATTTCTATATGTCTGAATACGCTACATACAAATTTTCAAATCTGTAGATATAAAATTTGTTGAGTATATAGGTTGAGAATTGTTCTCTCTCTCTCTCTCTCTCTCCTCTCAGACATTCTCACTTTTATAGATATAATAGATAGATTATGCTAGATATATTTCCATATGTCTGAATACACTATATAAAAATTTTCTAATCTGTAGATAAAAAATTTGTTGAATATAAAGGTTGAGAATTGTTCTTACTCTCTCTCTCTCTCTCACACACACACAGACACATTCTCACTTTTATAGACATAATAGATAGAGTATGCTAGATATATTTCCATATGTCTGAATACCCTATATACAAATTTTAAAATCTGTAGATGAAAAATTTGTTGAATATATAGGTTGAGAATTGTTCTCTCGCTCTGTCTGTCTCTCTCTCTCTTGCTACCTCACACACACACACGCAAACATTCTCACTTTTATTATAGATATAAGAGATAGATTATGCTAAATATATTTCCATATGTCTGAATATCCTATATACAAATTTTCTAATCTGTAGATAAAAAATTTGTTGAGTATATAGGTTGAGAATTGTTCTCTCTCTCACACACACATTTTCACTTTTATAGATATAATAGATAGATTATGCTAGATATATTTCCATAAGTCTGAATTCCCCTATATACAAATTTTCAAATCTGTAGATAAAAAATTTGTTGAGTACATAGGTTGAGAATTGTTCTCTCTCTCTCTCTCTCTCTCTCTCACAGACACACACATTTTCACTTTTGGAGATATAATAGATAGATTATGCTAGATATATTTCCATGTCTGAATACCCTTTATAACAAATTTAAAATCTGTAGATAAAAAATTTGTTGAATATATAGGTTAAGAATTGTTCTCTCTCTCTCTCTCTCTCTCTCTCTCTCTCTCTCGTTACCTCACACACACACACACAAACATTCTGACTTTTAAAGATATAATAGATAGATTATGCTAGATATATTCCATATGTCTTAATACCCTATATACAAATTTTCTAATCGGTAGATAAAATTTTTTTGAATATTTTCAATCCTTATCCTCGAGTGGCGTCTGGGCCTTGATAAGTGGTAATGCGTATTTAGCAAAATATAAATATATATATAACAAATTTACTGAATTTCCATTACTAACGATTACTGTATTGTCCAATTGACTACTGCACTTTTGAGCCCTTATCCTCGAGTGGCCTCTGGGCCTTGAGAAGTAGTAATTACTAACGATTACTATATTGTCCAATTGACTACTGCACTTTTTAACCCTTATCCTCGGGTGGCCTCTGGGCCTTATTGCCCAATTGACTACTTTGGACTTTTTAACTCTTATCCTCGAGTGGCCTCTGGGCCTTGATAAGTGAAAATGACTAAGTAACAAAAAAATAGGTATATAACAAATTGCCCGAATTTCCATAACTAAAGATTACTATATTGTCCAATTGACTAATGTGCACTGTTCAATCCTTATCCTCGAATGGCCTCTGGGCCTTGATAAGTGGTAATACGTATTTAACAAAATATAAATATATATATAACAAATTTCCCGCATTTCCATTACTAACGATTACTATATTGTCCAATTGACTACAGCACTTTTCAACCCTTATCCTCGAGTGGCCTCTGGGCCTTGATAAGTGGTAATATCCTTGAGTGGCCTCTTGGCCTTGATAAGTGGTAATGCCTAAGTAACAAAAAAATAGTTATATAACAAATTTCCCGAATTTTCATTACTAACGATTACTACTGTGCACTATTCAATCCTTATCGTCGAGGGGCCTGTGGGGCTTGATAAATGGTAATGCGTATGTAACAAAATGTACATATATATATAACAAATTTACTGAATTTCCATTACTAACGATTACTATATTGTCCAATTGACTACTGCACTTTTAAACGCTTATCCTCGAGTGGCCTCTGGGCCTTGATAAGTTGTAATACCATCGAGTGGCCTTTGGGCTTTGATAAGTGGTAATGCCTAAGCAATAAAAAAATAGGGATATTACAAATATCCCGCATTTCCATTACATCCGATTACTACTGTGCACTTTTCAATCCTTATCCTCGAGTGGCCTGTGGGCTATGATAAGTGGTAATGCGTATGTAACAAAATATTAATATATATATCACAAATTTACTGAATTTCCATGACTAACAATTACTATATTCCCGAATTTGACTACTGTGCACTTTTCAACTCTTATCCTCGAGTAGCTAATGGGCCTTGATAAGTGGTAATATATAGTTTGTACAAAGTATATATATATATATATATATATAACAAAATAGGTTGGAGTCGCTGAATAACTCAATCTCCTGTTATAGCGGTTCCATCCTCCTTCCCGAATTTGACTACTGTGCACTTTTAAACTCTCATCCTCGAGTGGCCTATGGGCCTTGATAAGTGGTAATATATATAGTTTCTAAAAAATGTATATATATAACAAAATAGGTTGGTGTCGTTGAATAACTCATCCTCCCGTTAAAGTTGTTCCATCCTCTTTCCCAAATTTGACTACTGTGCACTTTTGAACTGTCATCCTCGAGTTGCCTATTGGCCTTGATAAGTGCTAATATAGAGAGAAGAGAAACAGGGTGAGAGAGAGAGAAGATAAAGAGTGTGAGAGAGAGGCAGAAGAGAAAGTTGTTCCATCCTCTTTCCCAAATTTGACGACTGTGCACGTTTGAACTCTCATCCTCGAGTTGCCTATTGGCCTTGATAAGTGCTAATATAGATAGAATATATATATATATATAACAAAATAGGTTGGAGTCGCTGAATAACTCAATCTCCTGTTATAGCGGTTCCATCCTCCTTCCCGAATTTGACTACTGTGCACTTTTAAACTCTCATCCTCGAGTGGCCTATGGGCCTTGATAAGTGGTAATATATATAGTTTCTAAAAAATGTATATATATATATATATAACAAAATAGGTTGGTGTCGTTGAATAACTCATCCTCCCGTTAAAGTTGTTCCATCCTCTTTCCCAAATTTGACTACTGTGCACTTTTGAACTGTCATCCTCGAGTTGCCTATTGGTCTTGATAAGTGCTAATATAGAGAGAAGAGAAACAGGGTGAGAGAGAGAGAGAAGATAAAGAGGGTGAGAGAGAGGCAGAAGAGAATGTTGTTCCATCCTCTTTCCCAAATTTGACTACTGTGCACGTTTGAACTCTCATCCTCGAGTTGCCTATTGGCCTTGATAAGTGCTAATATAGATAGTATATATATATATATATATATATAACAAAATAGGTTGGAGTCGCTGAATAACTCAATCTCCTGTTATAGCGGTTCCATCCTCCTTCCCGAATTTGACTACTGTGCACTTTTAAACTCTCATCCTCGAGTGGCCTATGGGCCTTGATAAGTGGTAATATATATAGTTTCTAAAAAATGTATATATATATATATATATATATAACAAAATAGGTTGGTGTCGTTGAATAACTCATCCTCCCGTTAAAGTTGTTCCATCCTCTTTCCCAAATTTGACGACTGTGCACGTTTGAACTCTCATCCTCGAGTTGATCCTCGAGTTGCCTATTGGCCTTGATAAGTGCTAATATAGAGAGAAGAGAAACAGGGTGAGAGAGAGAGAAGATAAAGAGTGTGAGAGAGAGGCAGAAGAGAAAGTTGTTCCATCCTCTTTCCCAAATTTGACGACTGTGCACGTTTGAACTCTCATCCTCGAGTTGCCTATTGGCCTTGATAAGTGCTAATATAGATAGAAGGGAAAGAGGGTGAGAGAGAAGATAAAGAGGGTGAGTGAGAGAAAGAAGAGAATTAGGGTGAGAGAGAGAAGAGAAAGAGGTGTAGAGAGAGAGAAGAGAGTGAGAGAGAGAGAGAAATATGGTGATAGAGAGAGAGTTAGGAAAGAGGTAGAGAGAGAGAGAAGAGGGTGAGAGAGAGAAGAGAAAGGGAGTGAGAGAGAGAGAAGAGAAAGACGGCGAGAGAGAGAGAGAGAAACAGGGCGAGAGAGAGAGTGAGAGAAGAGGGTAGATGTGCATCTTTTTTTTTATAGTAGGTAATGCTTGGGAAAATACTGATACCCACCCCTCCCCCTTCCAGTTTAACAGAGTTAGGAAGTAAAAACAAAATGGCTAAAGCTTTGTTTACATGGTAAACTATAGCAAAGAGCAAACTCACCTTCGCCGGTAAAAAACTTCAAGCAAAAATAAAAACATTTTCCCTACGTCAATTTTCGTGTAATTTTGGGATTTTGCTTTTTGGAGTGCGATAAATCCGATGGTAATAACGGTTCGAGTCGAAAACTAATATTTAACTGTGTTATAGTATCAATTACTCCTCGAAGGTAGCTTTAATGTACCTCAGCGCAGCCGACATTTTACTGAGCTGACGTCACGTCACGTGACACGTAATGAATAACGGTAAAATGACAGGTTTTTTGGGGGGCCCCCCTGGGAGAAAAATGATCAGTTCACCCCCTTCTAGTTGTCCGTTTGACGTGAAATTTCGATATTTGTCATCCGGGTGATCAAGGTTCAATATGATACCTAATTTATCAACTTTGGTTGTGTCTGTCGAAAGTTTTAGCGTTACAAACAAACATACATACATACATACATACACACAGATTTTTGGCTTTTATATATATATATATATATATATATATATATTAAATGAAATACAATTATAGATAGTTATAGATATTATACTACCGTAAACATGAAGTCCAAATAAATATTGGCATCAATATTTATAATTCGATCCTAAGCAGATAAAAATTTTAGTATTCGAGATAGGAAAAGAATGTATAGAAAGGATCCACAGTTTTTATAATTATTTGTAGTCTTTTGACAAACAATAAATTTTGTCAAAATTCTGCATAATTGAATAACGAATTTCCACATATATATACATGTATATATAAATAAATATAGTAGAATCTTTATTTTCCCCTGCATCTACATGCTATATACTTACACACACACACACACACACACACACATATATATATATATATATATATATATATAGTAGGATCTTTATTTTCAGTAGGAATATAACCAAGCTATTCATAAACAATTTTTTCACATTTGACACAAACAAGACTACCTAAGGCATTTTCGCGAAGCTGTGTACATTTCCTCTTCATTTAAATATTATTACATTTATTCCTAACACACTCACTCTCTCGCGTACGTATTAAGCTAAAGAAGTTAGAAAACAGTTTCACTCTCTATCCACTGTGCCTGCTCACCGCGCTCATGCACAGTGTTTATTTTTTAACAGGGATAATAAAAAATAATTTTTACGCCACCGCTTATTAATTTCTATCTTATATATATATATATATATATATATATATATATATATATATATATATATAAAGATACCAAAGCTTCACTCAACGAAAGAGTTCTTTCCATCAATCTCTGACATTTTGCTTTCGAAAGAAAGACAACTTCCTTTTCTGATGATGAATATTTTCTGATCTGAAATTAATAAGATGCATCTTAGTTATAAAATTTTTATATTTTTAATTAAGTATTTGCAAGTTTAAGCAGTTTCAAAATAGTTTTTTATTCTTAAAATTTTCAATTATATATATGCGTATATATATATGTGTATATATATGTATATATATATATATATATTAGGGAAATGTTTGATAATTTTCCTTCTAATTAATAATCCAAGCAAGCTTTGTTTCAGAAACGACCATCTAAAAATGTTTAGTAAAACTTGTTTAGATGTCGTATTTTTGAAACTTGAATAAGTAATTTTTAATACGTCATATTTTTTAGCTTTCTAAATTACCATAGATATGTGTATGTGTGTGTGAGTGCGTGAGTGTGTGTATGAACAGTAGATCAATTTATACAAATTAACTTGCGTTTCCTAGCTATACACTAATTGAAGATTAAACCGTCACAAAGTAATTTTAAATTGAAAAATGGAAAATAGAAATCGAGGTTAACAAACTTAATTTTTTACAACGTCAGAAATACCGGAATCAAATGATGACTTTTTAAGCATATCATTTATAATCATCATCGAATAGTAAAAAAAAAGTTATTTACCTATTTGAGAATTATACGTATAACGACAACACACAGTCACAATAAATGTAAGATTTAAAATAATATTTGTTGTATACTTATTTGAGAAGATAATATTGGTGTGCTAGACTGAAAAGTTGGTTTATTAAGATTTGCTTTTTGATTGTTATGGTAACTATATTAAGTCATCTTCTATATAATAAAATGACTGCAGAAATTCTCCTCTGTACGAAAGTCTTGAGGGTTTTCAACAACAGATTCCACATACAAATCCAATACATCTAGCCTAATAGCCATTATCGTATGTAGTTTCGAACACAATTTTAGACACATTCAGTCGTAGTAATAAAATGCTACATTGCATCCGACAGGAAACACTATCACAACCTCAACATCTTTAGAAGAAAGTGTCCCTACTTTCCTCTCTAATTATTTTTCACCGGGGCCAATTCTACATTTTCCACGGATACTGTGATTAAACCCATCGTAACTGGCTCATAAACATATAAAATAACATATTTCCGATTTCCGATTCATAAGTAATAAAAACCGCCCCCCCCCTTTTTACCAAATCCGTCGATTCTGATTGGCAAGTCTCCTATTCCGGAATTCGATTCTTATAAATAAATGAACAGTAACTAAAATTAAAACATGGCGTCACTAAGAAGCATGTTTTTTTCGCACGGCTACAATTTCTTTACATACTTAGATCATGAGAGTCATGTTTGTGTGTGCGCGCGCGCGTACGATACAAATCACTATAATACTTGCTTTAACCTAACTTAGCTACAGAAACGCGTGGCTGTGTACAGCTATTTAAATATAAAATATTAACAACTGAACACTAGTCATTGTCTTATATTTCATTAAATAAATCGTATATGTGATTATTACAAATGGTTCTTATGCACTTATCTTGCCGTGCTATTTTTTTTAAAAACGTACTTACTAGTTATCACAGTCGTGTTTGTGTGTGTTTGTTTGTGTGTGTGTGTGTGTGTGTGTGTGTGTGTGTGTGTGTGTGTGTGTGTGTGTGTGTGTGTGTGTGGATGTGTGTGTGTGTGTGTGTGTGTGTGTTTCTAAGATACAAATCACTCTAATACGTGAGTTAACCAAACACAACAATGCGTTTCCGGGTACAGCTATTTAAATATACAATACTAACGTTCGAACAGTAGACCTTAAAAAGAGGAGCTAAAATAAAAATATTTTTTAATCGTACATACAAGTTGTTACACTCGTGTGTGTGTGTGTGCACACGTGTGTGCACGCGTGTGTGTACGCGTGTGTGCACGCGTGTGTGTACGATACAAATCACTCTAATAGTTGATTTAACGAAACTGAGCCACAACAATGCGTGACTGAGTACAGTTCATAATAATAATAATGAAAAAAAAAGTTAAATGTTACTTCGAATTTATTTCATAAAGCAGTTTTTGTTTTAATATAAAGGTATAATTCTATTTGTCAATTCAAATTTAATGAAAATCCTCTAAAAATAAATGAAAAAATAACCAGACGGGCGGCTGGCGAAATTTGTTACTTGGCTGAAAAAAGGAACTCCTTTTTATTCTTTTTGGCAAAGACAGTTTGCGTATGTGTATACATATATACATGTGCGTATGTTTGTACTAGAAAGGACTGCACTCCCACCCCCACCCCCTTACCCTTACCCTCTACTGACCAACGACCTGGCATTTAACTCAAGACAGGAGCCCAGAAAGGGTTAGGGATTAGCACACTCGCGACAGAAAACCTTTTTAAAGAAACCAACGAAATGTGAGTTTACGTCTTTTTTAAAAAAACAAAAAGAAAAGTTACATGTTTCTTCGAATTTATTTCACAAAGGAGTCTTTGTTTCGATATAAACGTATGATTCTGTTTGTCAATTCAAATTTAATGAAAATCCTCTAAAAATGAATGCAAAAGTAACCAGACGGGCGAAAGGCGAATTATCTTGTTAAATGTTAGTCCGAATTTATAATAGAAACCAGTCTTTTTGCCGATATTGACGTAGAAATTTGCCCCGTCTTTGAAATAGGGAATTAACTACTACCACAGCGGCAGGTAAAATATCCGCCCTTCTCTTTTCCCATACAACATTTCCAGCGGCTAACCAGTATGGTGTTAGGTAGACCTATCAAACGCCTTCTTTCAGAGCATGACTTTCGACTTTTACTAAGTAGAATACTTAGTTTTTTCGGGGGGTTCATGTCCCATATGTATGTTTGATCGTGCAGGATACCTCTTGTATACATGGGAGCCTTACAGTATAACTGCAGCAGACCCACAGTTAAAACAATTCTGGGCTCGGTGTTGACACAAACACCAAAATATGAAAAATGTCAATTACAAATAATCCAAACAATGGGACCCAGAGGAAAGATCTGGGTGTCATGACCGGCAGGTGCTCCTTCAGTAGCCAGCATGGGGGACCCGGTCGTCATCCTGCAAATATTGGCCAACTTTTTAGTTTCAGAAACTCAAATAACATGGACGCTGAACAGGTAAGTATAACCTCTAATTTACAGGAACAAAATCATACTGAACAAACACAGCACAGCCATGATAACCATCAAAATGAAAAAAAAACGAAGAAAGAAATGGACGACAAAAGAGAATAGACTCGTAATGGAATGCTATTATAGAAGTCATCATGAATATAGATATGAAGGTTATTGGAAACGAATGAAAAAACTACGGGGTCTATCCAGTGACTACCATACGAGAGAACAACGAATTGCGGACCAAGCAAGACTGATACTATAGAAAGGTTGGCTCTCTAAACTAGAACTAGCAGAAATTCAGCGAAAAATAAATGATAAAACTGAACAAGAAACACCATCAACGGAACTGTCCGTAGAAAAAAACTCACAAGTTGAAGGCTCACAAGTAAAATCACCAAAGGCCGAAGACCAACAAAGAACGAAGACTACAAACGTTGAAACCGAGAACAATGAGATAGAACTAACAGAGAATGAAGCAAATGAAATAAATAAAATTATACAGCTGATGAACGAGAAAAAACAAAGCTCCCATCGTTAATGAACCAAGAGTAGCAGAAATTAAAAACAGAAACAGAGAAGGTTAACAAGCTCCTCCCACATATCCCAACAGATACAATCACAGACGTAAACAACGTCATTTACGCAGGCGTTAAAATGATAAGTATGAATCTCAAATCAGAAAAACAACCGCGGACAAGCACACCGAAAAAAACTGGATGGGAAATAAGACTAGAAACCCAAATACACAAACATAAAAAAGAAGTCAAAAAGATCAACAGGAAGAAAGCTATGTGGACAAAACGGAACATTGGAAATGTAACTAAGAAGGAGAGGCTAAACAAGAAACATGAAGAACTGGACCAAAAATAAAAGCAAAAGAAGCGAGATTGAGGCAATATAGATATAAATCTGAACAATGCAAACAAAACAGAACATTTGAAACTAATGAACGCCAATTCTACCAAAATGTGAACGGAGGAAAAACAAAAACAGAACGACCAAATCTGACAGAAACAAAACTCTACTGGAGTAAAATATGGGAAGAGCGTCGATATCATAATAGAAATGCCGAATGGCTGAAAGACATGAAAGAAAAGTTACAATAAATAGAACAAGGAACAGTGAATGAAATCAGCAAGGAAACCCTAAGGAAAACCATAGGACAAATGGCAAACTGGAGAGCACCAGGGCATGAGGGATACATACATACTGGTTCAAAAAATGCACAACCTTACGCGAAAAGCTAGCCCAAAAACTGAGAAAATGTATACAGGAAGCAAGCGTACCAGACTGGATTACAAAGGGTAGAACCATACTGCTACAAAAGGACACGGAGAAAAGAACTGTCCCTAGAAATTATAGACCAATCACGTGCTTACCAACTATGTGGAAGATACTGACAGCACAACTGAGGGAACAAATCTACCACTCCCTGAATAACCGTGGACTCATCCCCGAGGAGCAGAAAGGATGCCAAAAAGAAAAAAGAGGAACACATTACCTGTTATATATAGATCAAAAGATCGTAAAGGAGGTAAAAAGGAGGAGAAAGAATTTAGCCATGGCATGGGTCACCTACAAAAAAGTGTACGACAGGATCCCCCAAGCATGGATAATAGAATGCCTAAAAACGTATAAAATACCAAGCGGGATTACCAACATAATAGAAAATGCAATAGAAACATGGAGACTGGAATTGGCAGCTGATGGACAACACATAAGATAAGAGAAATTAACATACAAAGAGGCATCTTCCAGGGAGACTCACTAATCACCACTACTATTCATCATAGCCATGATGCCCTTGAACAGTATTCTGAGAAAGTGCAAAGCCGGACTCAAGTTCTCCAATACAGAGGAAAAATGAACTACCTGATGTACATGGACGATATGAAACTTTTTGCAACGACGGAAAAGGAGCTAGAGACACTAATTTACACTACCAGGATCTTCAGCCAATATATCCAAATGGAATTTGGAATGGAAAAGTGCGCACAACTAGTTATAAGAAAGGGAAAACTGGAAACGATAGAAGGCATGGTACTACCTAACCAAAGAGAAATGAGGACACTAGGGGAACAAGACGACTATAAATACTTGGGAATTCTGGAATCGGATACCATCAGAGCAACAGAAATGAAAGAGGAAATGTAGAAAATGAAAGAAATGAAAGGAATACATCAGGAGAACAAGAAAACTCCTGGAAACGAAATTATATAGCAGACACCTAATAAAATGTATAAATACATGGGCAGTATCACTAGTAAGATACTCTTGACAGTTTATAGGGTCGACAAAACAAGAACTGAGACAACTCGACCAGAAAATCAGGAAACTCATGACCATGCATAATGCACTACATCCAAAGGACGATATTGACAGACTCTACGTGAAAAGGAGAGACGGCGGGAGAGGACTGATCTGTATAGAAGACTGTGTGAAGGACACGAAAAAAGTACTAGAAAATACATAATGCAAAACACTGAAAGGAAAATTATGACAGTGAGAGACACGAAAAAAACAACAAACAGAAAACAGAGACAAAAGACAATACAAGAAAAGAGAAATGGGGAGACAAACAACTCCACGGAAGATTCATAAGAATGACAAAAGATGAGAATAACGGAAATACCTGGACATGGATGCGAAAATGACATATAAACCGAGAAACTGAATCTCTAATAACAAGATAACTCGATAAGAACCAACCATATCCAAGCGAGGATAAAATCCTAAGACGTCAACCCCCCATATTAGTAGGGTTGCCTTAGGATTCTCTCTAAGTCTAGTGTTGAAATAGAAGAGAATAGTGAGTAAAAAGTATCGAATTCACATGTCTCTTCTACGAAAGGATCGTTCATAAAGGAACTGACGAAGTTTGGTGTTAAGTGTTCGTTAGGTTGCGGTTGGTCGATGTCCCATGACGCTGGTAGTAAAGTGAAATTTGCTGGTGATTGTGGACTGTTTGGTTGTTCTGGTGTGATTGTTATCTCGCTGTCTGTTGCTTCTGTTGCAAATTTAAATCTTTTATGTGGACTTAGAGTGTCTATCGCTGTTTGTGTGTAAGTGGCTGATCTTTTTGGTTTTCGTGTTATTATGAGACTTTTTTTGTATGTATTGTTAATTAGTGAGTGTATATGGTGTCTCCAGACAGTTAACCACATTAGCGGGTTTATCTTGCATATTCCCCATTCTTTCAGTATGTCCATTTTTCTTGTCGTTTTATATATGACCATCCGGTGTCGTAGGGGTTGTTCTCTGTTCGGCACTACGTTCCACACGTCTGTGTTGCTTGTTGATAATGATGGCGTGCGTTCTATCAGTCTTTCGTTTTGGTGTTTTACGTTCACCAGTACGCTTGTTCCTTCCAGCACGCATTTTGCCTGCTCGACATTTTCTATTGTGAACCATAGTTCGCCCGTGTAAATTATTGATTTGTCTTTTCTTTTGTGTGAACCATAGTTCGTCCGTGTAAATTATTGATTTGTCTTTTTTTTTTGTGAACCATAGTTCGTCCGTGTAAATTATTGATTTGTCTGCGCAGCTTCCGAAGCAGAAGCTGTCTGATTTTTCTGTTCTTATGGTTCCGCTATTCATCAGCCCTTCCACCACTGATTTTAGGATGTATGATTTACCGCTTGTAGTCGGTCCCTGCAGGTGGAACGCGTTAATTTTGGGCATTATTTTGTGGCAGACGTTGAAGAGGTCCTTTCCGAATTGTTTGGCATCGATTTTGTGGAACGAGCACCATTCGTCGTAAATGTCTAAGGACGTGTTTACGTCCCAGTACGTTGTCCCGGTTTCTGCTGTTAGGTGTTTTTTTCCGATATCTGCTGCCATATAGGTGTGATTCTTGTTTCGGAGTTTATCTCTGCTGCCGCGTCGTTCATGAGTGATTTTATGTTTGGTGTACACCGATATGTGATTGACCATTCTTTCTTTATCTTCGCGTCCGGTTGTTGGTAGACGTACTTCATAATTTTTCCTTGGTCGGTTGCTCCCGCCGCTTTCATCAGAGATTTTATGAATGCGAATTTGTTTTGTCGCACAGTGTCGGATGCCACGTTTATTTTGTAATGTTCGTCGGTTTGATGTTGTACTGAAAAGTCCGTGTCCGTTAACCTGTCCATGAACATATTTTGGGATGGTGTCGTTAGATCGTTTGTGCATAGCAACTGTCTGTGTATTTGTCCTTTTTTGAAATAGTCTATTAAGCCGTCTGGTTTGAAGACCGTTGGACATGTCATGTCGTAGTTTCGTGTCGCCCTTTCCGATTTTAGATAATCCTTCAGTTTCCCGAATGCGTAGTTGCTGGTCGGGTGTTGGCGTGCCCATATTACTATGTGGAAGTGTGGTGTGTCTTGGCAATTTTTGTTGTTTGCGTAGCTCCTCTCGTGGAAGATGCATATTGACGGGAGCTGGCACAGTATTTTCAGTAAGTATTTTAGGTGTTCGTCTGTACCGTGCTGCAGTATTACCGATGGGTGACTGTATTGGCCTGCCTCGATCCAGGTGAAGTCGTCCTCTTTTTGAAATCTGTAAATGAATATGTATGCTGTCAGTCCGTGGTTATTTTTTTGTTCGAAGAAGTTTCCGTTGAATTCCGAGTTTGAGTCTTGCTTTCTTATTGTCGTCTCAGCCATCCTCTCGGGTTGGTCTCAGCCTTGCAAATGTGAATATCATGTAAAGGGAGATTATATATATGCTGTTCATGTGTGTATTGTTTTCTGTAATGAACAATGGTTCGTGGTAGTCAAGTACGTACTTGTTTTGTGTACCGACCGGATGCAGATGTTTTTCAAGTGGGTTTCAAGTATGTTGTTTACGCGTTGCCGTATTCCGATGTGTGCCAACGAAATGGGTCTCCACTGTATATCATGGAGGTCGTTCTAGAGTGTAGGCATTGTTTTACAGCGTTTCTGTGTAAGTGTAAGCCGGGTTGGTTGATTGTGTGTTGTTCCCATTTTGCGTCGCCTGATAATGAAGTGGCCGCGACCTTGCATTGTGTTATTATTTGTTGCGGATGTTCGTATTGGTCGTAGTATGCTGTGACCGTTGCGTCGTAGTCGATTTTAAATTCTGCGTATACTTTATCGTTTTTGTCGTTTGGTCTGTTCAACATGGGCAGGTTGATGTAAGCGTTCTTTGGCGGGTCCTCCGTGGTGTGCAGTTGATAATTTGATAAAGTTCTGTTTGCCACGCAGTAGCTCCCTGTTATTTGGAACCATGGGTTATCTGCCGTTTCTTCTCCTAGAGTTTCGTATCGCGTGACGGGTGTGTAGTTCGTGTTTATGTTACTAACTTCCAGCATATTGTAGTCTTCTGCCTCGTCAGTGTGTATGACCTTGCGTTTATCTCCTCTTGGCCAGATTTTTAGTATTTCGCTGTTGCTAGGTGTGTCGACGTTTGGCATTGTGCATACATTTAAACTGCCGTCTGTCGTGTTACCGTGGTCGTGGTTGTCCTCGTTTGCGTACGATGAGTTGTTGAATATGCTTCCGCAGATTGTAGTCTTTCCTGCTATGGTGACGTTTGTTATAGGCATCCTGAACAGCGATGGGTTTTGCCACCCGTGGTTGAATTCCATCCCTGCCATCAGGAAGATTTTGTTTGTGTTTTGGACTCGCCAGTCGTGTAAGGTTGTCGCTGGTACCTGTGCTTTGTCTTCCTCGTCTTCCATGTGGTATCCTAGCTGTGACAAGTGGAAGTGGTTCATGTTGTATTTATATGTGTACTTTGGTAGTTCTCCCTCGCTAAATTTGCTGGGATTAGCTTTCGTCCACCTCTTATTTGGTAAGTGAGATATGCTATCCAGGTTTCTGAAACCAACGTAGTTTCCCAGATCGATGTACAATTCCAATGCTAACGTGTCATTCTTTATTAATCTTTCTTCTCCGTTCACTGTTACCCATTCGTATATTTTTAGATCGTACAATTTGAATCCAATGGATTCAACTCTGTAGTGTGTAGCGTTTTGGAACATTACTTCTTGTTGTGTGTTTTGTATCCATCCTAGCGTGTGGTATGGTAGTATGTAATCTTGGCTTATTCCGATACCCTCTGCCATCGTGTATGTCCCCAAGTTTAGCAGTCTCATTTTTTTTGGTTGTGGAGAAGTTACCTGCTTTCGGTCTGACTTTTGCCTCTCTTTGTTTCGTTCGTTGGAAATTAATTACACCTTCGTCCATGTTTGTTCCTTTCACAAAGTTATGAAACGTCCTCGTGAAAGTGGTTGTGACCGGCGGTTTTGGTGTTGCGGTCGGTCTCGCTTTTCCCACGACTGTAAACATCGTTCCATTTCCACCTCCAGGTTGGCCTGCATTCTGCGTCGCTCCCGCAGCGCTTGAATTACCTTCTTCAGACATACCGATGCTATCACCACCGTTATGTACCCGGTGAGAAGTATCGGCACCACCTGACGAGTCAACACTTTGCGGACCTCTTGGTCTAAATGTGTCGTCAAGACCGAGCTTGTGTTTAGCTTCGATAGCAGCTGCAGCGGCGACTCCGAGAATTCCAGTTTTAACTGCTTTTTCTTGGAATTTTTTGTCTGCTGTTCTTGTGTCGACTTCCTCGTGTGGTTTTTCGTAGTCTAGATCGTGTTCCTTTGCTATTGCATCTAGTTCGCTTCTAGGTACGTGGAATCGTTTGGCTTCTAGGTCTGTTCCCGGTCCTAGAAAGTCATGCCCTGGTAATGTCCAGTCTGTTGGTGGTTTTGGTAGTTGTTTTTCGTATACTTCTTTAGATCGCTTTTGCTTGGTTTAGGTAACTGCTGTTCGTAATCTACTACTAGTGATTTCTCCTCTGTCTCTTTGTTTTTTCTGTTGTCTAGGAATGACTGTATGTGACTCCCAGGTATCCACGGGTGTTTTTCTTTTAGATCCTCGATGAATTTTAAGTCTGCGTATATACTTTTGGGTATGTATTCGCCTTTGTAGTATACTTTGTCGTCGAATTCTTCGCAGAACTTGTTTTCTGCAGCTGTTCGGTCTGCCTTCTTATCAGCACAATATATTGGTGGCATTTGACTGCTGATTGTTTGTTTTCAGCTATTTATAGAATGATTCAATTGGAAAACATGAGTATTGATTTCTAAGCCTTAGAGGAGAAAAATAGATAATAACGGGGCACTTTTTTTCGCCTGACACTTTAAAGGCTGGCATTAGTAAAATCTACGTGTCTCTGGTTTTACAAATTTAATTTAATTTACAGTACCAGAGACACGTAGATTTTACTAATGTCAGCCTTTAAAGTGTCAGGCGAAAAATGAAACACAAGAAAACAGAAAATGCAGACTATGCGGACAGAGAGATGAAACAATAAACCATGTAGTAAGTGAATGCAGCAAACTGGCCCAAAAGGAATACCAAAAAAAGGCATGACCAAGTGGGGAGGGCGGTGCACTGGGAGTTATGCAAACGGCTGCCTTTTGAGCGTACAGACAAATGGTACAAGCATAAACCCGCAACAGCACTCGAAAACGAGAACCACAAAATCCTATGGGACATGGACATACAGACGGACAAACCCATCCAAGCAAGAAGACCAGATGTCGTAATAATTAAGAAGAAAGAAAAATCCTGTCAACTTGTAGACTTTGCTGTCCCAGCTGACCACAGGGTGAGTATGAAAGAAAAGGAGAAACGAAGCAAATACCCAGAGCTAGCCAGAGAGTTAAAAGGGATTTGGATGATGAAGAAAATCAAAATAGTACCGATAATAGTAGGAGCACTAGGAACAATTCCGAAAAACTTCGAAAAAAGAATGTCAGAAATTGGAATCAGAGGAATAACTGCAAAAGTCCAATGACTAACGATAATGAAAACGACGGATATATTAAGGAACCCCTTGAATGCGCAGAATAATACAAGAAGACAATACAACGAAGAAGCGTTACAGGGAATTAAGAACACCGAAGCTGCATATCTACAAGTTCTACACCCCCATCATGCATCCCCCCATTGTTTCATCACCGCTCCCCCCAATAAAAAAGTGATACCAAAGAGGCGAGAAGGGTCAAGAAGGACTGAAAGACCGAGGAGAGAGCGCTGGCCAGACCTCGGCTGGACAAGTGCAAAGAGAACTGGGACCTTGGGGAGGCTTATTGCCACTCAAATTCCAGTATAAACCAATTGCCACTGCCAGCGAGAAATCAATGGTAAGAGGCTATTGCGATGATGATGCAAATTCATTTGCAAATGCTATCGACGGAGGTAGAGAGAGCTGGAGACTTGTTGTCAGTCAGCTTCCAGAGAACACGACATGTTTCCACTCAGATCGTTTGTTGACTTGTGTGAAAGCTCCATGTGAGCCAATAATAAGAATAAGAATAATAATATAAATATAAATACAATTTCCTACAGTTAATACCTCTTTCCTCTTTTTGATTCAGTTGTTTGTCTGCATAAGGGGAACATAGAATGCATAAATTTTAATTAAGACAAAGAGAACAGGGGTGTAAGAAACTTCTTCAAGGCGCTCCATTTAAGTACAGGTACCTTATTGTCTTAACCTAGATACTATACCTGTTTGAATAATAAACTGTATCTTTTCGTTATTCAGATTACTGAAAGAGAATGCATGTATTCTGTATTCTAGCCTTAAAATCCTGATTTGTTACTCCTATGTAAAATATTTACATACTGGATTGTCTCTTTATTTATTTAATTTTTTTTTAATTTCTTGCGAACAGTTTGGTTTTCAGTGGACAGATTCGCGATTGTGCGATAGCAGAAAAATTCTAGTAAATTTGCAAACGCTGTTCTCGTCTTTATATTTAAATTTATTTATACAACAGCTCTGTTTTAGCTTAAGTAACTTTGAAAAAATATTAATTTTAAATTCATCAATATGTTTGAACTTCATATATGCGTATATACGATTTATTTGTTCTATATGAGCGTTTATGTCGCTACACATTCATGAGCATGTTTCGTTCAGCCAGTTACAAGTAAATTTACGGACTCTACTTTTCTATAAACAGTATCTCCTAAAGAGACTTGACACTGGCTGGCAGAAACATGCTCATAAATGTGTAGCGATATATACACGCTTATGGAAAACAAATAAAAAGTATACCTTGCCTTACGACGGTATTGAGCATTCTTGTTTGAACCGTGTTAAAAATTCATTGGTTGCTTCATCTCTGGAAAATATTAATCTGGACTAATGATATATATATATATATATATATATATATATATATATATATATATATATAACAAGCCTGGGTGCCCGGCGTTTGGAGATGTGTGTTGAGCAAAAAAAAATGGAAAATGGTAGTAGTTATGTAGGCTCGAACCTGTACCGCAAAGGAGGAAAAGAAAGTGAAAAAAGGTGACATCGTTGCCGTTGCGTCCATCGCCAAACCGGAAGTGGCGAAGGTTTAAATTACGGCTAGACAATCGAAAAGAGGAGATTACTTTCGAGATCATCGGCGAAAAAAGCGACCTCTCCCTGTAGAAAAGTACCCAGTTGACGGCGAAGCAATTAATATTTTCAGCCAATTTTTCGATATTTGTCGTCCGAAGGTCGAGCTTCAAAAAGATATCAATCTCCTGAAAATCAGTCGCCTTTGTCGAAAGTTTTAGGTAGACATGAATACATAAATACATACATAAATACATATATATATATGATGATTGCAACGTCTTGTCAGACGAATGCCACTCCCTCAGACACTTAAAGTCCATGAGCCCGAAAATGACTTCCATCGCCACTGGACCATTTTTATAAACAAATGCCTGAGGGAGTATCTATACACAGATGATGTTACTGAGTCTTAGCTTTGTACGACAGCTAAGTCTCTCTCTCTCTCTCTCTCTCTCTCGGTTCAAGATGTTGAGATCCAGCAACAAGCAAGAGCAAGATAGCCAGCAACAAGTTAAACTGCAGACCAGCTTAATGCGGGTACTGGTGTCCCACTTTATGGTTTTTTAAATCAGAGATTTGCTTCTCCTAGAAAGGTTGCCTTCACCACGGCTTACAGGAGTCCTCTCCAGCCCAGCACACACATACGTACACACAAACACACACACATACATACATACATACATACGTTTAAATACAGGTAAGATTTATATTATAGATGGAAATTTTGAATTATATTATACAGATACACAACAAAATTTATTATTTTAGAAGGAATATAAAAAAAAATTTTCATTAATCCATGGATTTTTCAATGGATTACTACATCTATTTTGCTAATAACATTTCCTCCAATGAGATGAGATGAGACATTTATTGAAAGTCCATGGATTAAGGTAAAAACTTTTTAAAATTTGTACTCTTGGTGAAACAATAAATTTTCCTGCGGATCTACATGATGTAATTAACAATACCTACTTGTATATTGAGCTTTCTTTATCTGATTTAAATTGTTTTATAAATATTGATACTAATATTTATTTATCAGTATTATACAATCTGTAATCTGATAGCACTTCTAGAATTTGATTTTAGATTGACTAATTTGTAGTATCCCGAATTATACTGGGTTTATATGATTCAGTAATTGTTCATATACCAATAATTTTAAGCCAAAAAAAAGATGGCTTAAAACGTAAGCTACAAAATTATCATATTTCATAATTGAGCATCCATATACTGTTTTAACCAAAACCAAGACTTCAAAAAAATGGGTTGATAGCAACAAAATGTGTATTTCAATGTTAGCTACAATTGTTTCAAGACTATTTGGACAAATTCAAACAATATGTCGTTTGAATATTTACTCACGAACAGCCTTTTTTCAGCTAAATATATATATATAAGCTGAATGTGTGTGTGTGTGTGTGTGTGTGTGTGTGTGTGTGTGTGTGTGTGTGTGTGTGTGTGTGTGTGTGGTAACGAATAGGCTCCTATATGGTTGACCATTTTAAAAACTGATTACATATAATGATAGAAGATGTATCGAGACACAGGAAGGGGTATGTTTAATCTAGCAGAACGGTGGTTTATTAAAATTGTGGGGTCTGCGTTCGCGCCTGGTCCCCAAAGTATGGAAATAAAAAATTTAAAAATTTAAAAAAACGTTTACAAGTGTTTTTGATATAGATGTACATAAGAATACTTTGATAAGTATGTTTTAACTTAAATAGGGATGGTATAATAAAATTGTGAGGTCTGCGTTCGCGCCTGTACTCCATGCAAATATGGCACAAACTTTAACAAAGACTTTTCATATCTATCTGTGTAAGTATACTTTGATAATTATGTTTCAGTTGCAAGAAATATGGTATAATAAAATTATGGGGTGTTCGTTCGCACTTGACCTCCATAGAATGGAAATATGTCACAAAGTTTAACAAGGTTTTTTAATATAGATCCGCAGAATATTGTGATAAGTGTTTCAGTTTGAACAGGTATGCTATAATAAATTATGGGGGTTATCTATTACATATTTACTTTCATCATATTTAGATTTGGTTTTGATACCCCCAAAATTCGAAGCTATATCTTTACAACCCTTTCTTTTCATAACCTATCATACTTTAATAAATCAGTGTCTATTTTCTGTAGGCTGTTTTTTGGACCCAGTCAACGACGTGTACTTTTGCTATTATATATATATATATATATATATATATATATATATATATATATATATATATATATATAAGCTGGGCCTTAAATTTTAAATATCTTCTAGAATAAAAACATTGCAAGTGATTTTTATCAAAATTAGAATGAGTATTCTAGACATTACATTTAGTATCATTACATCTTGCGTTATATCTTCCATTATGACACATAAAACGGCGTAAAATTGTTTTGCTTGAGGAATAAATTTTACTCATAATGTAATGGATATTCTTTATATCAGTTCATATATAAAATTACATATCGAAATGAAGTCTATTCATAGTTTTTCTAAACACCTGAAAGCAAACGCCCTTACAGCCAGTACTGCAACACTGATGCATTTTTAGTATTTAATATCGAAAATATTGTAAAATGCCGCATGTATACGTATGCAATAAAAGAAACAATAACTTTCTTGAAATTGACGCCATTTTGCTTGGAGTCAGCACGAAATGAACTAACAATTGATTGGACTAATCTATAGAATTTTCAGGAAATGTTTATTTTCATGATTTTTCACCGTCTGACGGTGTTTATTTTATTATTGTCCTCATTAAATGTCGCGAGTTGAACTGAAAATCAAGTGGAAACCGTTTGCTATTTGCTGTGCTTTCTTGGACTGCGTTTTAAATAGACGGTTTCATTTTTTGTCTTTTTATATATTTGTTTCCGTCTTTTCATTAATTAGTTTTCATTTTTTTTTTTAAATTTTGTTGAAAGCGTTCTACAACCTTTCTTTAGTTTTGCTTTTGCTTCTGACATTTAGCGACAGACATTTTTAGATATTTATTAGAGACAAGTGAAGATGATTTCTATATTATATATCATTTTATTCATCTCTATCTCTTTCCATGTACGTGTGTGTGTGTGTGTTGCATAAGCATGAAACACTAGTCGCTGTTGGTATAAAAATAACCGTTAATATTTATTTTCAAAATATTATAGTTATAAAGCCTCTTTAAGAAAATAAAACTCAGCCCGCTTTAAGGAATTAAGTTCAGTATTCTCTTAATAGTTTCTGACTGTTTGCTATTCATTCTCGCTGCCTTGGCATTTATAGGCAGTTACTTTTCGTCGATTCTTATGTGAAGTGGATTGCTCCTCTGTAAAGTCAAACATAACTTTGTGATTGATTTCGAATCTTACGATCAGCAGTAAATATCACTTCCTACACTGAGTATTGCATAAACGTATAATATTCGTGTCTATATGTATAAAAATAATAGTTATATATATATATATATATATATATATATATATATATATATATATATATATATGTGTGTGTGTGTGTAGGTACGTGAAAGAAAATTTCAAAGTTAATATATCTCAAAATGGAACAGCTCAGCAGAAAGAGTATGCAGAGAGCATTCTAATGATACTTGAACCACCTCTGTAGGACAAATAATAAGAAAGTTACAACAATTCTAAAGCTGAAATTTGAGGCTAATTTTTGACAATAGAATCAATGGATTTCCTTAACAAAGTTGTGATCGATATCAAGATTTTTCACAGTTATTTTGTCATAGCTTTCTTATTTCTTGTCCGATTTCAAAAAGACAAATATCACTGGAGAGCTTATTGAATGGAGAACAAGAAAAATATATTTTGAAAGTTTATTAATGAATTATTTACAAGATTAAGAGGTGAAAGGGGATGCTGGGGCGGAAGATGCAGTCAATTACTAAGGCAATATTACATCCCCGCATATGAAGTCTACTGCTAATGCTGATTTTTTATGTCAAAATAAACTGCAGAAGCACCGTTTTTTTTATTTCTCATCATACAAACACCAATAAATATAATTTTTTTTTTACATTTTTCATGAACTTTTAGCATATAAATTATTAAAATTTCTTTTAGCATATAAATTAAAATTTCGAAAAAGTTGTCAAAAAAACAAATATATAACAAATAAATGTTATCAAAGGCAAGATAAGTTACTTTTCTACCTAACTGGATATATTTTTCGTGTTTTTATTCAGCTCGAATACAGTGTTAATCGATGTATTGGAAAATTCAAAATGGCGCCCGACACTCTCTTTAACACGGTAAGTTCAAGAAAAGATGTTATAAATAATAAACTAGACAAAATACTGTTAGAAATTCGCTCATTATATGTTACCGTGACATAAGTTGGCATATATTCGGTGTTTTTTTAATAGTATTTTGTCTTGTTTATTATTTATAACACCTTTTCCCAAACTTACCGTGTTTAAGAGAGAGTGGCCGCCATTTTGAATTTTCCAATACAACGGTAAGCACTGCATGTTTTTCGAGCTGAATAAACATGTTACATTGAATAAAAACAAAAACTGTATCGAGTTTGGTAGAAAAGTAACTTATCTTGCCTTTGATAATATTTATTTGTTATATATTTGTTTTTTGACAACTTTTTCGAATGTGTACAGTAATACAAACCCAAAATTTCTTTTAAATTATTAAAACTTTTAGAATTTAAAGTTTGCAAAATGTGCATACTAAAAAATATATTCATGAAAGTTTTATTTTTTTAATTTTAAAAATAACTCTTGTATTTTTTTAAATTGTAAATTTGTTTATTAGTTTATCATAGAATAAAAAAGCAAAGTAACAAAATGGAAGAAAAAAAAAGCAGCTCGATAAAATGATAAAATAGAAAAAAATACATTTTGCCGGGGAGAAATGTTTTGGTTTAAAGAAAGTAAAATTTAAATCCTAAAAGTTCATTATGCTGAAATAAATTTTAATAATTTAAAAGAATTTTTTTTAGCCAGCCGTAGTTTGGCGTCATTGCCGTTGTTGGAAAATATTTGTAAACAAAGTGAAAGTGCGTAGGTTAACGATATGGCGTTAGTGAAATTTTGAAAATTTTCGTAACGGCTTCTCATTTTAGGTAAACTCAAAACCAATGAAGGTAAAGTCATATAGGCTTCATATTTCGCACAAATAAGGTTTAATATCTATATTAACGAATATATATAGTTTCAAAACTATTACAACTTACCTTCAGGTCTAATAATGATGATTTAAATGACACAAAACTTCACTTCAAAATTTTTTACACTTCTACTGAACGTATGGAAATAATTCAAATACCAGCATGTAGCGAAACATGTGTGCTACCTCATCAGTATCCCTGCGGTGTAGTTAACCCCCCGGATATAGGTGGTAGGGGCCAATTTATGACACATACCTCAGTGCACAGAATTACGGCTTACTCAAGTTACCAATGCCACTTAACCCTCGCAAAAGCCTTGGCATTTTCACATACCTAATATGTGTGTGTGTGTGTGTGTGTGTGTGTGTGTGTGTGTGTGTGTGTGTGTGTGTGTGTGTGTGTGTGTGTGTGTGTGTGTGTGTGTGTGTGTATTATTTAATTTTACCTTCCTGGAGATTGAAGGTTCAATCCTCGGTGCGGGCGATTCAAAAATACGTTGTGCAAATAACACTGGGAAAGATGGGAACAGTAATCCAAAGAATACGAATAATAAATCCTCATCAAAAAATTCAGAACCATGATTTGTATTATTTTGATTCTTATTGATTGTTATTTCCACAACGTTTCTGTCGATGTGACCTTCACCCTTCTTCAGATACATTTTGTTGAACTGGAGAATCTGTACGGAATTCTGAGCAGAACCTTTTATTTAATCCACGGTGTAGCATGGTCTAGGTTCATCAGCCAATAATGGGTAAAAGTCTTAAAGATTGGACCTTCATCTTCCAGAAGAATGTAACTTACCACCTTCTCTTCAAAAAGTATCAATAATCAAAACTCATCTCAAAAATAAAGACATAAGATATATAATTCAAGTGTACCTTTAGTGCGAGACAAACACACACATACATGAAGGTTTCCTCCTATGTTATAAACGGTGCGGTCTCTACCTTCCTGATCGGTAGTTCAATCGCCCCATTTGATCCTTATTATCGTTCCTGAGATCAAACGCGTCTCATTTCCTCTTTTGACTTATTTGAAGATGCCAAGTGTTTGTTTCATATTACGTTTCCCTACAAAAATATTCTATTTTTATCATTAAACACATGGTTTTTAGCATTCCCTAAAGTGTAGCTAATCACATAATTACTGCCATCTTTTCCTTCAGTAGAAGTCTGGGATTTGAGGCTTTGCATATTAACATTCCAAGCTAAGCAAGATAGAATAATTTCCCATCCGTATTTCTGGGACAAGATAGTGTTAGAGGCAAAAAAGTGATGAACGTTTTTTTTTTTCTGTTTTTTTGTTACTTCACCTTAAAATATCAAGATATTCGAAGCGGTTAATATTTCCTCCGCATTTCCTTGTGGTTTTATTTTAAAAGAAAAACAACGATAAAGGTGCAGCAATAAAATGGAAGTAAAACATTTATAATTGAAGAATGAAATATTGAGCAACATTATATAACAACATTATATAACAATATTATATAACAACATTATATAACAATATTATAAAGCAATATTATAACATTTTGTTTGCAAAGAAAGGGCAAATATTTAAACGACAGCAGAGCCAAGTGAGATTTTTTACCTTATTGCTATGAAAGCTATTCTGATCAAATGAAGAGGGGAATTCGCGCCGTTTCCTTATATATAAGATAAATGTTGTCGACTGATTTCCATTAATAAATGTTTGCATTTATCATAGAAATATGCATGAAAATTTCTTATCTTTTCTTTTTTATCAAAACGATTTTTAAATCGTTTAAAGATATATTGATTTTCCTATTTTAAAATACATCATTTAAAATTGATATATCTCTTAAATTATCTTCTGGCGAGTTTCGGTCTGACGTCATAAAGATTTTGATTTTTAGTTTTAATTTTTTGATTTTTGTACTCATATTTTCCTTTTCTTTGAACATATAATCATAAGATGCGTTTTCTAATATGTCTATCGATCTGTTAGACTATATGCTCACACACACACACACACATATATATATATATATATATATATATATATATATATATATATATATATATATATATATATATATAATTTTGTATTTCTTATTTGTTCTATGCAATAAATAGTCTATATAATTATTTTGGGTGTTGTAATAATTGCAACTGGAAAGGATTTACTAATATTTTTCAGACCTTTACAGCCTGCTTTAAAAATATTATCTATAAATGTACATCACCTATATAAATATAGTAGTATAATACGCTTATGACAAGAAAGCTACTCGAGGACATTTTTTAATGTATCTTACTTGCCATGAGTATAATTTAATATTACTACTAAATACTAGTCACGTGCTGGTCACTGTTTTAATAAATGCTTAAAATATAGATACGTGATATTCATAATATGCGTCATTACATATATATATATATATATATATATATAATATATGTAATTCCATATATATATATTCCATATGTATGTAGATATGAAATATGTATTCCATAAATATATGTATATATAACATATATATATATATTAAACAGCAATAAATTATATATATTATATATATATATATATATATATATATATATATATATATATATATATAAAAGAGTGTAGCCATCAACAATTGTGGGTTTTTTAGCCTTTTATCATATTTTTATTTTAAAATATTTTTATTGTTACTGTCTTTAATCTTTATCAGTATATCTAAAAAGGGTAATTCTGTAGAGTTTTGTTCTATGGTGAATTTAATTTTTGGGTGTAGGTTTTGGAGTATGGTGTGTAAGTCTGTGATGTCCCCCCATGTGGGTTTCTACAGGATGAAGCAGTCATCAATGTATCTTTGCCAGGATTCTATAAACAGTTTTTTAGTGTTGTGGCCAAATTTTTGTTCTATATTTTCATATAAGGGTTCTTCTAGGTAGGCTAATGTAAGGGTTGCGTAAGTCGGTGCCATTTTCGTTCCCATTGCTGTTCCTAGTGCTTGGATGTAGTTGCCATTGTTGATTTCGAAGGAATTATTATTTAGGATGATGTCTATACTATCGATAATGAATTGCTTTGTGAATCTAGGATGTAGTGTTTGTGCGTGTCTGTTGATCCAAAATGTTATTTCTTCTTTTCCTAATTCTCTTTGTAAGGAAACATCATCTTGTTGGTCACTCTTGGCTACGAATGGAAACAAAGTTGATATAAAAAAATATATTTTCGCGAAAATTATCTTTACTTTTATCATATTTTGCTTAGAAAAAATTTTTGAGTATCAAAACCTATATCTTTACAACCTCCTCCTTTTCATAACCTATCATACTTTCATCAATCACGGTCCATTTTTTGTAGGCTGTTTTTGAACCCAGTCAACGACGGGTACTTCTGCTAGTATATTTATACATATATATATATATACTAGCAAAAGTATCCGTCGTTGACTGGGTTTAAAAACTGCCTACAGAAAATGGACTCTGATTTATGAAAGTATGATAGGTTATGAAAAGGAAGCGTTGTAAATTTGGGTTGAATTTGGGGGTATCAAAACCAAAGCTGAATATGATGAAAGTAAAAATAAAATAGATAAACCCCATAATTTATTATAGCATACCTGTTCACATTGAAACACATATCACAATATTGTGTGTATCTATATTAAAAAACCTTGTTAAACTTTGTGACATATTTCCATTCTAGGGAGGTCAGGTGCGAACGAACACCCTATAATTTTATTATACCATATTTCTTCAAACTGAAACATAATTATCAAAGTATACTTACGCAGATAGATATGAAAAGTCTTTATTAAAGTTTGTGCCTATTTCCATTCTATGGATGCCAGGCGCGAACGCAGACCTCATAATTTTATTATACCATCCCTATTTAAGTTAAAACATACTTATCAAAGTATTATTATGTACATCTATATCAAAAACACTTGTAAAGATTTTTTTTTAATTTTTTAATTTTTTTATCTCCATACTTTGGGGACCAGGCGCGAACGCAGACCACACATTTTAATAAACCACCGTTCTGTTAGATCAAACATAGCCATTCCTGTGTCTCGATACATCTTCTATCATTATATGTAATCAGTTTTTTTTAAATGGTCAACCATATAGGAGCCTATTCGTTACCAGACACACACACACACACACACATTCAGCTTTATATATATATATATATATATATATATATATATAAAGATGAACGTCTCTGTGTGTGTCTGGTCACAAATAGGCTCCTGTATGGTTGACTATTATAGAAAACTGATCTCATATAATGATAGAAGATGTAACAAGACACAGGAATGGGTATGTTTGATCTGGCATAATGATGATTCATTACAATTGTGTGGTCCTGCTTACGCGTCTGGTCCACAAAGTATGGAAATAAAAAATTTAAAAATTTAAAAAAAAAAAACGTTTACAATAAGTGTTTCAGTGTGAACAGGTATGGTATAATAAATTATGGGTTTATCTATTTTATTTTTACTTTCATCATATTTTGTTTTGGTTTTGATACCCCCAAATTCGAAACTATCTCTTTACAACCCTTCCTTTTCATAACCTATCATACTTTCATAAATCAGAGTCCATTTTCTGTAGGCTGTTTTTGAACTCAGTTAACGACGGGTACTTTTGCTAGTATATATATAAGGCTATATTCTCCGATAAACATGACGGAAAAATATTTACTATTTATGTGTTTATAAATATTACTCCAATATTTAAATAAACCAATAGAACTGAGTCAGTAATTTAATTGTTGAAATATAAAGTATTATCATTTCCGAAAATCAAAAGAAAAATCACTCACCGTTACTATCGTATTGCAAAGTTATGGGGGATCTTTTCCGGCTTATTTGGTGCGGTTGAGTAAGTCTGAAGTGGTTGTATGACTTTTTTTCTCTAGTTTCCACCACGAATTATTTCATTCAGAGTATAGAAATCGGCTGGTGACTTAATCACTAACTTTTGGGTCACGTGACAATATATATATATATATATATATATATATATATATATATATATATCACGTTGACACACCTGTTCTCGCCAGATTACCGAAGTTAAGAAACACAGAGCCTGGCTAGTACCGGATGGGTGCCCATTTGGAAAGTCTAGGCGCTATGTGTACCGCGCCGAATCGTAGAAATTTCCAGGTTGGTATCTGAAGGCGCATATATTCACTGGAAGAGATGCGCCTCCAGTCTTTGTTAAGAAACGCATCTACGAAAATGTTAAGTCTGATGTAAAAGCCTTAAGTCATCTGCACCGACAAAGATGAGCAGTAATATCAAAAAGTGTGGTTGGTTCTACACAAAGCCTTACCCATTATAAACGAATCATCTGTGTGGATTTCCGAGCAACTTAGTTGTTGTGGCTGAACCTCATACATCGAAATCGACAAGAGAATATATATATATGTGTGTGTGTGTGTGTGTGTGTGTGTGTGTGTGTGTGTGTGTGTGTGTGTGTGTGTGTGTGTGTGTTTAAATGATGCATGCACATTATGCTTTAATGAAAAGCTAGACATTTTAAACCTGAAAGATGTAAATACATTAGTCAATAAAAATAGCGAGATCGCTTTGAATTGTAGACATAATTTCATAGATTTCACCATGGAATAACCACTTATATTTATAAAATAAGAACTACGCTTTAAATAACTTTTAAAGGGTGCAAATCGTAAACTAGAAATAAAAGAAATGCTTTAAAATGTAGTGGAAGTAGTATATTTTAGAATATATTGCATGTTCCTGTGTTTGAACTTATAATGTAAACTTTATTAAAATATTCAGGATGGATCCTTCTTTGCTTTAAAGGTGAAAGTGGTCAACATAATTCAATGTGAGGAAAAGCAGATTGCCTCTGTGAAATCGACAGGTAAATTGATCTCATACAACTGTTTATTATAACTATAGTACAATTACTATGTTTTCTATAGTATATCAATATATATGTTTGGGGGTGGTTATAAATACGTTTTGGTGTAGCTTTTACAAGTATAATTATATACACAAATATAATTAGTAGAAACCCATCATAGAACAAGTATTGAAAACGGTGCATATCTTTATATAAATGTATCTATGTTTATATGTTTATATATTTGTATGCATAGGATTCTCTCCTAAAATAATTCACCGATCAATACAAGTTTTTAAAAACGCAGTTGACATGCGTAAAGCCTAGTAGTATATACTGTGTAGAGCTTCACTTAGTTCATGCATAGAGGAGGATGAGGAAGTGGAAGCTCGGCATACAGATCCTGACTGAACTTTAAGAATAGTTATTAAACATTTGCTAATAAATATTCATTATAACTCAATGTTTAATATTTTAAAAGAGTATTATGAGGGACAATATAGGCACAAATTCTGATTTGTACATTCGAGTATTTAATATTTGTATTTAATTGGATCCTTAAATTAAACAAATTCTGCTGAATTTACAATTTCTCCCTGAGAATCCGGAAATGATTGATAAATGTTAAAAAAAAAATTTTAAATCAGAACAGTGTAAAAAAACTTTTTAATGAAAATTGGAATAAGAATGCCAAACATCATTTTTAGTATTATTACATCTTGATATTGTTCTAGTTGAATGGGCATAAAAGTGATTCAAACTCTGTTGTTCGAGAATTAATTTTATCCATCCTGGGACGAGTATTCTTATGGTATATAAATATTTTTTTGTTTGTAAACGTTTTGTTTTTTTTTAATTTTTTAATTTTTTATTTCCACACTTTGTGGAGGAGGCGCGAACGCAGACCCCACATTTTAATAAACCACCGTTCTGCCAGATCAAACATACCCATTCCTGTGTCTCGATACATATTTTCTATCATTATATGTAATCAGTTTTTTTTTTAAATGGTCAACCATATAGGAGCCTATTCGTTACCATTCATTTTATCCATCCTGGGACGAGTATTCTTATGGTATATAAATATTTTTTGTTTGTAAACGTTTTTTTTTTAAATTCTTAAATTTTTTATTTCCATACTTTGTTGAACAGGCGCGAACGCAGACCCCACATTTTAATAAACCACCGTTCTGCCAGATCAAACATAGCCATTCCTGTGTCTCGATACACCTTCTATCATTATATGTAATCAGTTTTTTAAAATGGTCAACCATATAGGAGCCTATTCGTTACCATTCATTTTATCCATCCTGGGACGAGTATTCTTATGGTATATAAATATTTTTTTGTTTGTAAATAAACAAACAAATCGAGCACTGTAAAAGCGTCAGTGCAATGATTATATAAATAAGCATTTGATGATATCGTTTGCACCGATCCAATTGAGTCAGAGTGTAGAACTGCAGACTATCTCCTAGATGGTTGCAAGTTCGATCTCTGGTTTGGAATGGCTGCTAGTTTAGCCGTACTAAAGAGTTGTGATACAGCGAAACAATCTGTCTGTGGATGACTATATACACACACACACACACACACACACACAAATGTATATATATATATATATATATATATATATATATATATATATAATCTTGGAAGTGTTTTAACTTTTAATTAAAAAAAAACTTATTTAATGTTCATATTTTCTATCATTCCTTAGAAAACTATTTGGTTTGTAAGTCATTTAATCACTGGCAACCACTGCATCAACTTGTTCTCTCGAATTCACTATAGTCCTAATGTTAATTTAAGGGATCATCAGTTGTTTACCATGAAACACATTCGGGAATTTAAAAACAAAATAGTATATTAAATCATGGCTCTATCAGTGTTGATCAAACACCACCTCCCTTAATCTCAAGAACAAAAAAAAATATTACAGATATAAAATCTAGTTTCCTACTCTTGATTAATTTGTCTAACCTATTCATGTTATAAAAATGTCTTTCTTACCTGTTTCCAAATTCAAAATAGATATACTTTTTTATTAATATATTATATATATATGTGTGTGTGTGTGCGTGTGTGTGCGTGTGTGTGCGTGTGTGTGTGTGTGTTTATAATTGTGAACGTGTCTTCCTTTACAGGGGTGTATTTAGACAATAATTCTTTGCTTTTTTTTTTCTTTGACGTAATTTTCGATGTTTGAATTTAAATCTGTCTACATGTTATTTTCATTACGTAAAACTATTACATCCGCACACTTATGAATTTTGTTCAGATATTTTTTATTTTCATTTTTCCATTAATTTTCGTTTTGCGAAATTAATATCAATAATTTTAGTTTCATAAAACGCTGTATTACTTTTTGATTTTCAATACAGTTCAATATCTATTCAGGTTCGAAATGTTAAATAAGATGCAACTACATTTGCAATTCAGTCCTACCTTACGTCAGCATATTCGGATATATTAAGAAGCAGATAATTTGATGGCTTTACATAGACAAATATTACATAGTCGCTACATTGAACATTCTAATGTTTAGGACAATTCGTTGGCATGAATCAAAAGTCCTCGTCAGGCGACGTAATAACGCTTATGTGCCACTGAATGCATCTGGTTCTCAAATGGAAAAAAGAAAATATATATTTTTTATTTATAAAAATAAAATATTAAAACGCTAAATTTAAAGGGGAAGAGTGGTAAATTAAATGACCTTTTAGACTCAGAATGGAAGGCGATAGGAGAAAAGAGAATGACAAGACTTAACAGGGTACATGGGAAGAATAATAAGGGAAAGGAAAAGAAGAAAAAACAGAGAGACGGAGAAAGGGAGAAGGGGTCGGCATGATCACATTACTATAAAGAATGCGAAGGCGGTGAAAACATTTGAAATCATCTTAGAGTTTGAAGTTAACGTTGTCTAGAATAGAAGAAACATAAAGAAGGAAAGGAATGAAGAAAGAAAGAAAAAGAAATATATATATATAGAGAGAGAAATAAAAAGAGGAAGTCTCGAAATAAAGACGAAACGTTGATGAACACATAATACGGTTTGTTCCTTTTTATTTCTCTATTTTGTCGGAATACTATTTCCATTATTTTCATCACATATATATATACTAGCATGAGTACCCAGCGTTGCCTGGGTTTACATACAGTTCCGTTTGGGACACGCCTGCTACACTAATCATTTTCATCATGGGTAACATGGATACCCTCACAACAATTCCATAAATAAAAGAACGGATAAAAGCATGTAAATTTAATCGTTCCTTAAAAGAAGAAGTAGCTGATACCCTCTCCACCAGATATTTCGGCAGAATGGATACAGATAGAAGAAACTATTTCCCGGATATTCAGTACTATAAATACCCACCCTAAAAAATAAATAATTAAAAATAAATCATTAGAACTTTTGTTTCACTAAAGATAACAGCGAATGCCCGCGTGATCGCATAAATAAATAAATAAATAAAAATAACCAAATAGATAGAACTCCTAAAAAAATGAAGATCTATCAACAATTAATTTCAAAACAATTAAATTAAATTTTTCATCATTTTATGCTTCTAATGTAATCTCCCTCCAAAATAACAAAAATGAATTTGTCATATGTTGGGGTTCATTTTGTTTATAAAAGTGTAAGGTGAAAGTACAGAATGGTGTCATAAAAAATTATTAAATTTATAATTATTTTATGTTTCAAATGTAATTCCCACGCCCACCAAACAAAAAAACTGTATTTGTCATGTTTTCCCCATCATCTCGATCGCTAAATTTGAAAAAAAATGCTAGAGATGATATATCTCGTTAAATGCTTTGTGGCCAAAAATGGGTGTTCATTTTTACGTTAAATTTTTATAGAAAAGTGATTCCCCACTTTAAAATGTTAATTTTCTTTTTTTCGAAATTACTTCTTTCATATTATTTATAAAGATTGTTTAAACGTATTAGGGCCCAAAAAAGTAGGTCCTAATTTTTTTAGGGGTTAAAAGACGCTGAGTCACGTCGTAAAAATTTACCTTTTTTTAAATTAGAAATTAAAGTTTGTGATCGATGAGATTAACGTGAAAAGAAAAAGAAAGAAAAGTGTAAATTGTGGAATTCAGAGGGGGGCAGTAGATCCTATTTTTTTAGGTATTAAACAACGATGGGTCACATCGTAAAATTAGCGATTTCTGTATAGCTGTTTAAAGAATAATAACAACAAACAAATGAAATGATCGGAAGATTCTAAGGGGCAAATAACTCTAAAAGTTTTTTAAATATTCGATGTTGAAATAATAATTCCCAAAAAAATAAATATGTTATCAATATAATTATTGTTTAAAATGTATTAAAAACAATTTTAAATAAAACACTGAAAACAATTCTCTCGCTAGAAACATTAAGATACCGCTATTTAATAAAATCGATTTTTCTTAATGTCATATGCAAATGACATAATCTTTTTATTGTATCTAGTTTCCAAGAATGAAGCTATATATAGAAATAAATAAAAGAGTAAAGTAAGGAAACTTTTGTATATATTAATCAAATTGTGAACAAATAAACAAACAGACAGGATTACGGATTTATATATATATATATATATATATATATATATATATATATATATATATATATATATGAGTTTACTATACAAATAGTAAGTTTCACCTCGTACTTCAAATAGATGCAAAAGGAATCAATTTCAAAATTGTAAAATGAATTACAATAGTTAGACTTTTAAAAAAGAGCTTCAAATAAATTATTTATTAAATTCAAAATTCTACCATCCTATTCGGAAGAAAATAATCTTTTGCATATATGTCTAAAAGTAGTTGAATGTCACCAAAGTAAATTCAAGAATGTTTTTCGAATTAACAGACGACCATCTAAAATACTTGAGTGTAAGCAGAGATAATTCAAGCATTTTACTTCAAGCTAAATTTTCGCATCATCAGAAAATCGGACAAAAGATACATTCAAATGCAATCAGTATGATAAAATCAGGAATATCCCATGGACAATCAGCAGTTAATTCTCTCCACGGGCGTTGCCGGAAAAATCGATAAACCCAATGCGTCCACACTTGCTTTAAAACTTATATAAATAATTTTCATTGATATTTTACTCGAGTTTTTTAGCTATAAATATTAATTGTAGTGTTCTGTAATTATAATGTTACACACGTTTACAAGCGTGTTAATATGTAGGAAGTCAACACGTTGTAGACTCCGACGCAATGGAGGCCAAGACACTGAACAGGAAGGAGATTCAACTAGCTGTTCCAGGTTTTAAGCAAAGGCGTTTATTCCTCATTCTCTCTCCATGCGTGATTTCTCATTACGGTTGGTTATGACGTCACCCAAGTCTCTAATGCGATCGTGATCCTCTCAACCGTGATCGTCGTTCATTTTAATAGTATTTTCTTTTTCCTTACCGTGACGTCACTTCGCACACGGCTCAGCATTTGCATACATTTGTCATACGCTCGTCCACGCTATGTTGCATAATTATTAAATTTATGAATAATAATGAACATTTAAACATTCGTATTATTTCAGAATTATGAATGAAAATCATCATAGAAACGTAAGCAATGAATTAATTTATTTTTTAAAGTAAAAAAAAAATATCTTTTTGCACAAACATTGAGAGGAAGTTAGTATTTAATACGAATCAAAAAAGAAAAGTCGGAAACAATACATGCTCTCCATTAAACTTATCATTCACTGTATGTTTTGGTGGAAATATCAATCGTAAATAAAATTAGCGAGACCTGTGGAAATTCCACGGTGACATCTTTCATGTGTAATATATTGCTGATGGGCATTCTGTGAGCGTTCAGCGTGAATGGGTACAGTTTGTTAAAACGGTAAAAGTATTTATCTAAGGAATGTAGTGTCACAATATAAATGGTTATTACGATTTATCTCCAATATCCTTATAGAAGTCTATGACATATTTCCATTGTATGGACGTCAGGCGCGAATGGATACCCCACGCAATCATTATATCATCTTTAAGACAGAGCAGATATTACTCTTAGATCTTAGCCAGTACACTAAGAATGTATATTTTAGTTTCACATACGGTCCAAAAGCGACCTCATTTTATTTATTTATTCATTATACATTACGTCTTTTGTGAGCAGGAGATCCTATTTATTAACAAGGAGAACAGTGACTGATAACATACTACGAACATTAAATTAGAGTATCTATAAACTGATTTAATTTTCGTTGCCTAATATCACCTACTATCCTTCTTTTTTAATAGATACGGGATTCCAGAATAATTTATATTCTGGAATACGTGGCACACGTACTATGTTAAAGGTACTACGATATTAATATATAATTTACCTGCCCGTAAATTAATATTTACAAAAAAAGCACATTATCTCAAGCATTACTTAATGAGAAACGAATTACCTCCCTTTGTAGTCGCTCTTTATCAGTTAAAATTATTAAAACCATTTACTCTCCAAAAATTTTTTTAAAAAACATGGCTGTCTGTTTACGGTTTCAAATTGACTATTTTATTTTGTAATTAAAAAAGCCATATTAAGAGAAGATTGTGAGTTTTTTTATTGTACTTTCTTTTTTAAATCTCAAAAAATGTGAATTGACATCTGTTTCTTTATAACTTATAAAAAAATTATTCAGAAAAAAATAACAAATCAATGTGTTGTGTGGTGAATTTTCATTGAAAAAAATCTAAATTTTTTTCATCAATTCTTTTTAGCTTAAATAGGGTGAAAACTAATTTGCTAAAAATGTTTTAAATTTGTCGTTATTTGTTTTTTTTTCTATTCATGTTATTTATAATGTGTTTCCACGGGTTCTGCTAGTATATATCATTAAAAACATTCCGCAAACTATGGATTGGGTCAATGTAAAAGCAATGGCATAACGGGCGAGAGATAAATATTGTCTGTTATGTGTAGACGAATTGCAAACTATTTTTTATTTATTTTTTTTAAATATATATAATAAATACATATAATAAATACATATAATAAATATAAAATAAATATATAATATATATATAATATAAATATATAATAGATATAATATAAATATATAATATATATATATAATATATATATGATATATATAATATAAATATATAATAATATATATATATATATAATATAAATATATATAACATAAATATACATAAATATACATATAATAAATACATATAATAAATACATATAATAAATCCGAAAATATTTCATAATATACTCATCTATACTAGAAATCAACAATAAAGATGATTACTTGTTTCTGGAATTCACTTCTATTTTCCATGTTTATTTAATAAATAAAGGATTTTACACACAGTTAATTTTATTCTTGTTCGTCGCAAAGGATGCATGTTACTACTTGAACGTAAGAGGCTATTATTTCGGACCATGTTTACTGGGAACTATGTGAGGAGATGAGCGAAATGTCTCTTCGCATTACATTTTAAAGTTTTGGATGTCAGTACAGTCATGAAAGCAGGTAACGGGGATGGAATTCCAAAGTCTAGCAGTTTGAGGGAAGAAGCTATTAGAGTGAAGGCTTTCTGACATCTGGTGATCTTTGCATTTGGGAAGTAGGATTTTACTGCTAGATTCGTTGGTCGGGTGCATGAAGGTCGAGGGATACAAGTGTAATGTGTGTTAGAGCACATTTCGTTAACCTACTTATGAAACAGTCACAGGGATACAATATACCGGCGGTGAGACAGGGGTTGGATCTTCGCTGATAGTGTTTGACCTATTATTGTGGTTGGTGCAAAAATAATGTCGTTTTTTACGTTCAACGTTTTTTTACGATCAAAACTCTTTTCGTAAAAAAAACTTTATTAATCGAAATAAGCACCATTACAATCAACACATTTTTGCTAACGAGATACAAGTTTATTTATCCCATTAGGATAGAAATCCATAATCCTGGAAGCAATGAAGTCATTGAAGCCCGATTCGGCATCGTCTTGGCTTTTGAAGCATTTTTGCACAGGAAGTTATCGAGATGATAAAAAAATGATAATCTGGGCAAGAGGTACGGTGAATATCGCGGATGAAGCTTCTACATCATCCAACCACTGTACCGAACGTCGCCGGTGGTCATAGAGGATTCACTTCTCATCACACGTCAAAATCCGCTCGAGAAATTGGTCGTTTTTGTTGCACAGAAGGAGCGTAGATGACACTTCAAAACGACGATCTGTTTTACTCAATTGATGCGGCACCTATTTATCCAACATTTCTGACTACACTATTTGCTTTAATTGAAGAGATTGGGAATGGTAACGAATAACACGATTCTATGGAGTGAAAAACGCGCTTCAAAATAATATAAAACATGGCTATATATATCAATGAATTCATTCAGAAATCATATGTAAAAGTGAGAAAGTAACATTCGTGAGAAAACGATATTATTTTTGCACCTAAAAGATTGGAGACTAATATTTGGACCGTGTCTGAAAGAGATTAGTGAGAGATGCACCAATCCAGATGTGGCAATGATACTACGTGCAAAATGGCAATTGGTGACTTTGCAGAGATAGAGGACACTCTATGGGTAATATGTGGGTAATTTTGGGACGGTAGAGGACACGCACCTTCTTTGCGGAAGCATTTGCAATGTCGACAAATTGAATTAATGTTGTCTATAAATGTTAAGCCAAGAAGTTTGAAGGATGAGCTCTCATATAGGGTGTTATTAGTTATGGAGATAAGTGATTGAAAAGGTTTACTGTAATTATTAAAGGAACAAGGTTTAGTTATTAACAATCACATGATCAAGCGGATTCCTGTGCAGAAAGTAGATTAAAAATATTAGTGCAAAAATTAATCTCACAGATAAAATATGAAACAATATAATAAAATAAAACAATATATATATATATATATATATATATATATATATATATATATATATATATATATATATATATAAAAACAATATTGAAACAATATAATAAAATAAATGTAGGGGATACGTTTAAAAATCAGATAAGCTTAATAAAAAATCTCTCTCTCTATCTCCCTCTCTCTTTTCTCTATCTCTTCTACATATATTTCTTTCGCTTTTTCCACCTCTCTCTCTCTCTCTCTTTCTCTTTCTTTCTTTCTTTCTTTCTTCCTGTATGCAAGTTACGTTTGACTTAAACTCCCCGCACAGGAATTGCTGTAAAAACTAGTGTGAGAAATATGCATGCTCTCTCTTTCTCTCTCTCTCTCTCTCTCTCTCTCTCTCTATATATATATATATATATATATATATATATATATATGTATATATATATATATATATATATATATATATAATTATTTGGGGGGTATAAAACTATATAATAGCTGTTATAAAGGAAGACTGAGTTTTTTGTATCCATGATAAAAAAAAAACGTAAGGAAAACATTCAATGGAGGTTAAAAAAAAATTGCACAAATAAGGTAGAAGAATCGGCCGACCAGGTTTCGCCCTTATTTTTCACAGCGAAACCTGGTTGGCCGACTGAAGCCCCCTTTTTATGTAACTTTTTTTTTTTCTTTTAACCTTCATTCAATGTCTTCCCTCCGTCCTTCCTTTTTTAATATATATATATATATATATATACATATATATATATATATATATATATATATATATATATATATATATATATATATATATATATATATATATACTAGGATTTCAGCCCGGCGTTGCCCAGGTGTTTTGATGTATGTGTTGAGCAAAAAAAAAAAATAAGTGGTAGTAAGAAGGCAGGCTCAACCCCGTCCCGCGAAGGAGAAAGAGAACGGGGAAAAAACTGACGTCATTGCTGTTAGGACTACCACTAACCGGAAGTGACGTAAGTTTTAATTAAGTCAAGCAATCGAAAGGAGAGGATGACTTTTAAAAATATCATCGAAAAAAGCGAGCCCCCCCCCCGTAGAAAAGTGCCTAGTTCAAGGTGAAGATATTAATGTTTTTACCCAATTTTTCGATATTTGTCGTCTGAAAGGTGAAACTTCAAAACGATTCTGATCTTGTGAAGATCCGTCGCCTCTCTCGAAAGTTTTATGCAGACATGCAAACATACATACATACATACATTTATATATAAGTAACAAATATTTTTCGACCCAAACCGATTACAAAGCTTACCCTATTTCTGAATAATCTTTATATAAAATTTCAAATGTTTAGAACAGAAATTTGGTAGAGATCGCAGAGGTCAAATTTTTAAAATTTTTATCCCTATTATGACCCCTTAACATTTGTTGTTTTGGGCTCAAATCACGTTAAGTTAGATCGATGTCCAAGGAACCTATATCTAAAATTTCAAGTGTTTAGATCCAAAATTGTTGGAGGAGTTTGGTAGGGTTCTCAAATGTCAAATCGTTGAACTTTGACCCCTTTATCACCCAAATTTCTGGCCGAAAACGGATCAGAAAGATTTTCCCAAATCTCCGCACCCTGTATATAAAATTTCGAGTCTGTAGACTGAAAATTGACAGAGTTATTGCGTTAGAAAATGTACAGACACACAGACACACACACACACGTTCACTTTTATATATATACTAGCATTTAGGCCCGGCCTTGCCCGGGTGTTTGGATGTGTGTGTTAAGCAAAAGAAAAAGTGGTAATAGGAAAGCAGGCTCGAAACCGTACCGTGAAGGAGGAAAAGAACGGGGAAAAACCTGACGTTTTTGCTGTTACGACCACCGTCAAACCGGATGCGATTAATGTTTTAATTTAATGTTTTTCCCAAAATTTCGAGTCTGTAGACTTAAAATTGACAGAGTTATTGCGTAGGGAAATGTACACACACACACACAGCAACGCAGACACGTTCACTTTTATAGATATACTATATATATATATATATATATATATATATATATATAGAGAGAGAGAGAGAGAGAGAGAGAGAGAGGGGGGGGAGGGAGAGGGAGAGATAAAGAAGGAGAGAAAGCGAAAAAGACAGGTAATTACAAAAATAGATCTCATCTTAAAATTGGAACGTATCAAGATAAATAAAAAAGATCACAAGATCAGTACCGTTTTTAAGTTCGACGTTTCAGACGACAAATATCGAAAAATTGGCTAAAAACATTAATATTTTCACCTTCAACTGGGCACTTTTCTACTTGGGGGAGGTCGATTTTTTCACGGATATTGTCGAAAGTCATCCTCTTCTTTCGATTGTCTAGACTTAATTTAAACCTACGTCACTTCCAATTTGGCGGTGGTCGTAACAGCAAGGGTTTCGTTGTTGTTTTATTACATCGGTGCTAAGACACTTAGTTGTTTTTTGTAAATTCTCGGATCGTTCGTTCGTCAATGTTTTACCAATACAGGGGTATTTAAACTCGGGTATCCTTCGTAAATTCTCGAATCCTCGTTTCACCAGTGTTATACCAACGCCGGATTAGTTAAACTCATGAGTTTTTTTTAATCCATGCTAGTCAGTGTTATGGTTCTGTTTAGAGGTTTACAAGGAAGTAGGAATACGGGAATAACAAGAACATAAAAAAGTGTGAGTTGTTCGTCTAGCCAACAAACAACCTCAGTTGGTTCACCACTATCGACTCTGCATTGATGCCTTGTCTTCCGGTATTTATTGTGTACGGGTCAGTTGTTTCGTAGCTAACGCAATTAATTCCGCCACAACAGAAATTAAAAAGTCACATGCAGCAACATGGGAAGACTAGAGAGGCCGTTTCAATACGATAGTGTTATGTTTATTCTTTGCTTGGTAGTCATCGTATCGTCATTACTAAGTGTTCATAACTGAACGAGCTGAAGCACAAAATCATGTGCAAAATGGTTGCAAAAAAAATTCAAAGTACATTTATTTACTACCGACAATTTAAAAATAACATATTTAGTTTCTGTTTTTGTTTTTGTTATTTGTTTTTAAGATGAGGAAGGTTATTCGTATTATTTGAATTCTTTCGAATTACTGCTCTCATCTTGAGTGTTATTTTCACAACGTTTCGGCAGATGTAACTTTCGCTCTTTTTCGGGTGTATCATAGTGAACTTGGGAATCTCCGTCAAATTTGGGAACTTTCACAGAGTTTCAAACGGAAACTTTTATTTGACCCACCAAAAATGTGAAAATAACACTCAAGATAGGAAGAGTAGACCAAATAATCTAAACAACACAAACATATAACATCTTTTATGCGACCATTTTTTCTTCATACCATGTGTTTTTGCAAATGCACGTAGTATGAACATCATCCAGTTGTAAAGTAGCCGAGGCATTCTACAAGCTTCATAGTGTATCCATTTTGTCACGATATTTTGCTGATCAAATTTCTGTAGTCGCAGTAATGATGTGGAAGCCGAATTCTTATGTTCTCTATTTTATCATTATAAGCATATTCTTACTTTTTATGATTATTTCTAGTAAAATATATTAAAATGAGAACAGCACAAATTCTTTAGGTTTCAACAATCTGTTTGGGATTTTATTGTTTTTTACATATAGTATACATATAAACTTAAAACTAACCATCATATTGGTGTTCGACTGAGCTCTAACTCCTGCTTTCTCCTTGTAAAACATTCACAAGAAACCGTTGGCTACAACTACAATAAATATTTTTCCTCACTGTCCGTATCACTCTCTCTTACACTCACCAACTCTCTCTCTCTCTCTCTCTCTCTCTCTCTCTCTCTCTCTCTCTCTCTCCGTACCAAAAATCAACATTCATGAATAAAGTCTCTTTCCTAGAACACCAATCTGTGGAAAAAAAAACACGAGCTTGCTACTCAACCGACTGCAGCATGGTCATTTTCAAGTCCAATATAAACAAATACTTTTCGAGTTGTCCTCTTGGAAAATCAAATCATCTTAAGTAATCTTCTAATGCAAACCGATGCTGACACACTCCCACTTTAATATTATTACACGGTTACTCATTTCCACAGAAAGAACTGAAACATCGTCACCCCCGGACTAACAAAAGGCGACAAAACGCATTGCCCTTACCGAAACACAAATGGAGTTTAAAAGCGATGCTATAAAACTGACGTGTGTTCATTACTTCAAAGCTTGAAGCAGTTGAACCAGAGAAATGGTATTTGGAGAAAATGTGTATATGCATGATGATTGAGTTGAATGTTTCTTGTCCATGGTAGAATGTTTGATAATTAAAGCAAAATACATTTTCAATCATATTTACATATAGCGCACTCTCAGTTGACATTAGGCAAACAGGTTTGACTTGTTCTTCGTTTGAAAGAGACACTGTAAGTTAAAATCATAGTAAGACCGAGATTAAATTAAAAAAATATTTTGATTAGATGTTTTGATTAACTCAGAAAGAGGAAGAAAGGAAAGAAGGAAGACGTGATGTAAGTGAGGAAAAAATGAAAGAAAGAAAGAACGAAAGAAAGAAAGTGCGATCGAAGTAAGGAATTAAAAAAAGAAGAAAATAAAATAAAGAAAAAAACAAGTGAAGCATGCATGGTCCCCCGGGAGTGCACAGTGAACGAGTCATAAAAAATGACTAAGTTCAGCATTTGCCGCCGCCCCCTTCAAATCCTGGTGAAAATTAACAAACGGCGCAGTTTTAGATCTTCAAATATCTAAATTTGAGTTCTGCACCATGCGAAAATAGAAATGACTAGGTCCATCATTTGCTCCCCCCGACCATTTAGCCTCAAAATTTCCCAAGGTCGTAACATATTTAAATTTGAGTTCAGCACCATGCAAAACTGCGAAATAGACATACACAGGAAAATTTTGACAAATATGGTAAAATACGAGAGTGTGCAATAAGTAATGCCCCTGACCCACTTCCCATAGAAGTAGAGCAACGAAACTTGGCACAGGTATTAGTCTTTCTCTACATAGGAACCACCCAGAGTTATGCATCTCTCCCATCGTTTGATGCAGCTCTGGAGACCGTTTTTGTAGAACACCCCAGGTTGGTCCTCCAACCACGACGTGACTTCAGAAATCAAGGCTGCATCATCTGGGAAACACTTTCCTTTCAAAAGCAACTTCATGGCTGGGTAGAGGTGAAAGTCAGAGTGTGCAAAGTCAGGAGAGTAGGGAGGATGGGGGCGATTTCATAACCACACGCCCGTGTTTCTGATCTGACGACATACGAGTTGTGGACCGGAGCGTTATCCTGCAGGAGGAGGGTACCTTTGCTAATCTTGCCCCGCCTTTTGATTTTGATAGCTTCCCTTAATTTCCTCAAAAGTGAAGCATAATAGGCTCCTGTAATTGTGGTACCCTTTGCCAGGAAATCTGTCATCACTACTCGGTCCTTGTCCCAGAAGACTGTGAGCATGACCTTGCCAACGGAGGGCTGCACCCTTGCCTCTTTTGGAGGTGGTGAATCCAAGTGCTTCCACTGCATTGACTGGGCTTTGGTCTCTGGATCATAGTGTTTCATCCTGTGTAATCAGTCTTTCGAAAAACTTTGACTACTCTTCTTGGCACCTCTGCAAATTCATCCTCGAGCACTCGACGCGTTCTTGCTTCTGGAATGGTGTGAGCAACCTGGGAATCCATTTGGCAGACACCTTATGCATATGCAAATGGTCATGAATGATAGTTTCCACAGACCCTGTACAAATCTTGCCATCTTGTGCTATTTGGCGAATAGTAATACGCCGATATTACAAAATGGTAGCCTCACAGATGCCTCATCAATGATAGAAGGGGAGAGTACGACCAGGTCTGGGGGCTGTTTCCACAGACTTCCGGCCATGTTTGAATTCACGATGCCAGCGTTTTACAAGGTCATATGATGGGGCATTATCACCATAAGTGTCTTTCATTTCATCAAAAGTCTCTTGTGGTGTGCGTCCTTTCAAATACAAAAAACCGGATCACTGCTCGACATTCAATATGCTTCATTTCACACCTAACTCAGTTCAAACACCTGTAAAAAAAACAGAAACCACAATTAGTTCAGAGCTGTAATTTGCTACATAACCCGTAGAGATATAAATCATTGCACATGCAAAATTTCAGCTGGATCAGTGGGTCAGGGGCATTACTTATTGCACGCCCCTCGTAGTTCCAAAAATGTAGTGTTCTAATAAAACACTCCATTTTGGGGACTGTTTTACCATATTTGTCCAAAATTTCCTGTCTATGTTTATTTAAAAAAAACTCTGGAGCACACCCAAGAGTTATCGGGAAGCATCATTTTTTATCAGCATAAAAGTGTCAATTTTAGCCATTTTTAACCCGAAAGGCACCCCTAGGGACGGCAACCGGAGTTTTCCCGGAAAATCCGTTCTGTTACTTTTTTACTCATATTATGTTTAATGTTTGTGCAAAATTTCAAAAAATTCCAAAGCGTAGTTATTGAGAAAAATGCGGACAAACGAACGAACGGAGAAGGGTGAATTTACAGGTCCACTCTCCTTTTGTCGAGGAATCAAAAAAGAATAGAAAGATTGGTGATTTAATTAACATAAAGTAAAAATAATTAAATGCGATCTTAGTAAGGAAGTAAAAAAAAAAGATTCTTATGCAGATTAAGTATCGTGTCATCGTCGGAAATTTCTGAGCAGCTTTTATAAAATGCCGAGTTGTGCCGAAACGCTAAGCCAATGAAATCACAGGAACCAACGTCATTTAAGAAAAAATATATTTCCTATCATTTTGTTTGTTATAAATTTAAAACTAAATATTTATCTCCATTTGAACAAAAGAAATCATTAAAAATTTATATTAAAGACATTTTTTTTCTATCAGGTGTTTGTTATTCAAAAAATAAATATTTATTCATGAAAATTAACTTCACAATGATATTTTTTTTTCTATTTTTTTACAAATAGGTCACCACTTGTCAAGGACCGGAGACCACTCGATGATAAGGATTCTTTTAGCTTTCAATCACTGAGTTAGTAAACAAATTGGAAACAATTTTCCTCTCACCCGTTGACCATTTAAATATGTTATAGTATGTCTTCCTTGTACTCTCTTCGTTTTACTGGATTCCAGAAGAAAAATTCTTTTAGTCTGGTGGAGTATCCAGCTTCGTGCTATTACTTGAGATAACATCGCTCGGAGAAGATGCACCATTCCTCGTAAAAGCCAGTGTAGGTTAGCCAAAGTGAAGAGGTTCTATTTGTGTCGCGAATACTGTGTTATTTGGAATATGTAGTCAGGGTTTGCTTCCAGGCAATACTGCATAATCACGTTCACACATCGGTTCCCGTAAAACCACCGAAGGTCACCAACGTTGAAGCTGATTATTAGTAGGGTTATGACAACAGCATATTCTTTTCATTGTTTTGATTCTCATATAGATATCCATTGATATCTTATATGCTTCTTATGTAGAGTGACGTGGTCCTCGGTTAGATAATTGTTTCTAACTGTGTCGGATATATACTCGAGAGTCAAAACAATGACAAGAATATGCTGTTGTCATAGCCCTAGTTATTAGTACTAAAATGGGTGATCATTTGGGAATTCAAGTGTGTTGTATGTGCTCTCCGCTTATCTCGACATTGTTCCCAGTCGTCCTGGACCTCCTTGACACTGGACTGAAGCAGTTCCGATTCAGGAAAGATATGGTTAGAGATTACATCTATTCTTACATGGGCTATCCATTGTATTTCGGTACTAAACGGAGGTCATGATGACGATGACTCTCAGAGAAAGTATCTAATAGGAATTCAAATTTCTCTCCGGTAGGAATTATATCCAGAAAGGAATGTGCTTGGTGGAAAAGACAGCTACAGGTAGTGGGCGGTATAAGAAAGAGAAAAGATAAAGATTCAAGAAGAGAGAGAGGTTATATATATATATATATATATATATATATATATATATATATATATATATATTCAAATATTAATTATTAATTACTACGTGCATAAAAGTAAGTCATCCATATACATTCATGTTTCGGAGTTCACTCCTCATCAGTATAGCTAGACATTTATTGACAAGGATCGAACCTACAACGGCTCGATAAGTAGTCGGGTGTTTTACGACGGGACTACTGGACCTTAATCATATTTTTGCACGATTTTTATCGCTTATAAATCGAAGATTTTTTTAATTTTTATTTATTTTTTATTAGCGATTAATTTCTTTATTTCGCTCCCTGCGTGTGAACGTTTATATTATAAGAAAGGAGTTATTTGCCCTTTGTTTTCATTTTTCTTCGCCTAAATCTTAGGACGTTTTTACTTTCCTATTTTTTATTTAAATATTAATTATTAATCATTAAGTATAACTAGACTTTTATTGACAAGGATCGAACCTATAACGGCTCGATAAGTAGTCTGGTGTTTTACCACGGGACTAATAAAAAAGGTAAAAACGTCCTAAGATTTGTATAATAAGAGACAACGATAAGGGAGCAAACTAAATAAATTAATCGCTAATAAAAAATAAATTTAAAAATTAAAACAATCTTAGATTTATAAGCGATAAAAATCGTGCATAAAATTGACTAAGGTCAAGCCGTTATAGGTTCGATCCTTGTCAATAAAAGTCTAGCTATACTGATGAGGAGTGGACTCCGAAACATGCATGTATATGGATGACTTACTTTTATGCACGTAGTAATTATTAATTATTAATTAATATTTATTAATTAATAATTAATATTTAAATAAAAAAGTAAAAACGTCCTAAGGTTTAGGGCGAAGAAAAGTGTAAACAAAGGTTAAATATCTCCTTTATCAAAGTATTATTATGTACATCTATATCCAAAAACACTTGCAAACGTTTTTTTTTTTAAATTTTTAAATTGTTTATTTCCATACTTTGTAGACCAGGCGCGTACGCAGACCCCACAACTTTAATGAATCATCATAATGCCAGATCAAACATACCAATTCCTGTGTCTCCATACATCTCCTATCATTATATGTGATCAGTTTTCTATAATAGTCAATCTATATACGAGCTTATTCGTGACCAGATACACACACAGACGTTCAGCTTTATATTATAGACTAGCAAAAGTACCCGTGGTTGATTGGGTTCAAAAACAGCCTACAGAAAATGGACTCTGATTTATGAAAGTATGATAGGTTATGAAAAGGAAGGGCTGTAAAGAGATAGCTTCGAATTTGGGGGTATCAAATCCAAAGCAAAATATGATGAAAGTAAAAATAAAATAGATAAACCCCATAATTTATTATACCATACCTGTTCACACTGATACACTTATCACAATGTTCTGTGGATCTATATTAAAAAACCTTGTTAAACTTTGTGACATATTTCCATTCTATGGAGGTCAGGCGCGAACGAACACCCCATAATTTTATTATACCATATTTCTTCAAACTGAAACATAATTATCAAAGTATACTTACGCAGATAGATATGAAAAGTCTTTATTAAAGTGTGTGCCGATTTCCATTCTATGGAGGCCAGGCGCGAACGCAGACCCCACAATTTTATTATACCATCCCTATTTAAGTTAAAACATACTTATCAAAGTATTAATATGTACATCTATATCAAAAACACTTGTAAACGTTTTTTTTTTAAATTTTTAAATTTTTATTTCCATAGTTTGTGGACCAGGCGCGAACGCAGACCCCACAATTGTAATGAATCATCATTATCTCAGATCAAACATACCCATTCCTGTGTCTCGATACATCTTCTATCATTATATGTGATGAGTTTTCTATAATAGTCAGCCATATAGGAGCCTATTCGTGACCAGACACACACACAGACGTTCAGCTTTATATTATAGATAAGTCTATGTAATTGTATATTGTGCGTTGTATCTCTCTCTCTCTCTCTCTCTCTCTCTCTCTATATATATATATATATATATATATATATATATATATATATATATATATATATATATATATATTACATATATAACATTTTTTCACTTTTTTATTTGGCAGTTTATAACTACAGTAAATTGCGGTTTCATTTAATGCCTTAACTTGCAAATTCTAGCATTGCTACAAGTATAATTTGCTGATTTCTTTATGTCCTCTCATGAGAAGAATAAAAAGAATAGCATTCTTTGAAACTCCGCGGAATAAGGACTTCGTAAATTGTCTTTTGAAGTATTCAGTCGAACCATAAATTTTGATTGTAAAGTTCAACTTACAGTTTTTAATTTTCTTTCTCTTATATATATATTGAATAGAGAATTGGCTCTGCAATAATCAATAGGAAATCTGCATGAATGAAAATATGTTTAAGCGTACTTTACGATTGAGCAAAGCGAAGTAAATACATGGAATTTTTTTTACTAAGGTAGGTCACTGCTTATCAAGACCCAAAGGCCTCTCGAGGATAAGTGTTAATGAATGTAAAGTAGATTGTGAGGCGACAGCATGATGATCAGTAATAATAGAACTTGAGTAGAATTTTATTATTTAATAGGACTATTCAAGAGAACTTATTTACATTAGACTTTAAATTGCTGGGAAGAAGCCACGTGCTTTAGATTTCCACAGGCGGACCGTTCTAGAAAATAAAAGTTGTTCATGGAAGTTTTATACGTAGGTAGAGAGTAATGGAAATCGGTAACAGTTGCTGTAGCTAAACGAGTATTTGTTGCGAATGTTTTGCAAGGCTGGCACTATTTATTGAAGCTCAGTCGAGCACCTGGCATAAAAGTAACGATAAAGAAGAAATAAATTTGTAACAAATGAATATGGAACATGGAATAAGTTACTATAATACCAATAATTGTAGGGCTGCTCTGATCAAATTGGCATCAGAGAATAGATGCCGCTGACGAAAGCAGCTTGAATATTAAGGAATAATCTCGAGTGAAAAAAAAATATCTCCACACATAATCAGTTAAAACCGGTCAATGATTATGAAGAATAAAATAAAATGAAAAACTCGACAAACCAGATCCACACCGGAAGAGGGCAGTATTCTAAAATATTAGAATCATTTATTTGCACTTAAATTACAGAGAAAGTCAGCGGATGCTGCCTGCGAGAAAACAATGGTAAACAACTGTTGCGATAACGCAAAGTGATTTGCACAGTTATCAGCAAAAGCGAAGAGTGCTGGAAATTTGGGATATTTGTTGTCACTCAAAGCTTAAACTCTTATCAATATTTTTGTGAGCACCACATACACTGCATACACCCGCATACATTTCCAGTGATATATACATATGCAGATCAGCTGACGCACATATACATACATGAATCAAACAAGTGTTGGACAGACACGTTGTCACCTGTAATCTAATAAATTCACCCAGTCCACGAGGGAAAATGTGGACGCTAGGTTGTTGTTTTTTAATGTGGGCTAAATTCAGCTCCACAAAAAGAGGTACACTGCATAGGAAGAAAAGATACCTGCACAATTTTGTCGGTAGTACCTTGCGAATCACTATCTGCTTGTCTTCCCTCGAGAGCAAAATTAGACATATTATAGATACGCCAATCAAGAAGGATTTCTCCTTCTCTGATTGAGGAGAGAACAAATATTACACTTTGATTCGAACCCGAAGGTCAGCGCATCGCGAGCTAGCTGACAAGAAATAAACCCATCCGCTCTACGAAATGAGAAAATAAAGCCTGGTAGAATAGTTTTATAAGAGTAAAGATGCATTAAACTTTCATCAAAGTAAAAGTTGAGATGAAAATGTGATATTGTGCCGGAATTTTTTAGATGAGGATTTACTCTTTTGGTTATTTGACTCATTCGTAGTACTGTTCTTATCTTGGTTGTTATTCGCACAAGGTTTCTGACGATGTAACCACCGATCTTTATCATGTATATTTTGCCAAACTTGTGGCGAAATGGATAAAAGTTATAAGTTACGATCTTTTGACAGTGACAATCTTCTGGAAGATGAAGGTTCAATCCTCGGGTTAGGTAGAAATCTTAAATAATTACTTAAGACTTCTACCTGGTCATAATTAGGACTAGGACAACAGCATATTCTTTTCATTGTTTTGACTCTCGAGTGTGTATCCGTTGATATATTATATGCTTTTATATAGAGTGATGTGGTTCTCGGTTGATTAACTGTGTCTGTGTCGGATGTATACCCAAGAGTCAAAACAATGAAAAGAATATGCTGTTGTCATAGCTCTAGACATTACTTACGAAACGAGAGCAAGTTGTCCCCGTGTATGGCATATAGAGTTCCGTTTGAAATTCTGTACACATCCCCGAGTTCGACATAAAGATTCCCGAGTTCAGACTTAAAGATTCTCGAGAAATTTTTTGAGAAAAGCACTCAAGATTAGAATAGTAGGTCGAATAATACAAATAATACAAAACTGTAAAAGCTTCAGTCCGCCTTTCGTTGGTTCAAAGACTATAATTTAATTGGACAAGGTCTATTTATGCTGTGCCATTCGAAAACCCAGTGAAATTGGAGTCGCTTTCAACAGCTTTCGAGACCGCTTAAAGGCGTCCCATTTAATCTGTCAACTTTAAAACAAACAAAACGTGTTTCTGGGGAAACTGTCCATCACTCCGTGTTTGATTGACGTTCGTTTCCTTAACCGATACCGACAAAAATAATGCGAATAGCGATTTTAGCTTAAAATAAGCATTTTTCTGCAAATGTTATTCTCAGTGCTGGCAGGTTACCCAACAAATACAGCCGGCGAAAATTTAAAACTAGTTGTAAATAAAAAACGAAAACAGCAACGTTGATTGTAGTTTGTTGAAGTTAGGTAGTAACGTATTTCCCACTGTCAGTATCGCAATTAAAGTAAAACAAATAAAAATAATAAACTGACTCCATTTTATATGTTGTATCATACTGCACACACACACACGCGCGCGCACATACACACGCACACGCACACACATACTACTTCATTTAATCACATAAATTAATATACGAAAATATAATTTTATGCGTAAATTTTCAGTATTTACTTCAACAGTGCCCAATACATAGATAGAGCTAGGTAGCAAGTTATATATTTCCATATATATTTTTATAACTTACTATATATATATATATATATATATATATATATATATATATATATATATATATATATATATATATATTTGATTGGCAAAATTTTAGAATAATTATAAAGAAGTGAATCATCGCGTTAATTCAATCAACTAAAATAGGATGGAAAACGGGGTGAGGAAAAGGAAAAAGAAATGGGGCAAGTTACATGTAACACATGTACAATTCAATAAAATAAATAAGTCGATTAAAAACAAGATCGTTAAAATACACCCGAAGCGCTTTTCGTTCAGACTAACATTTTCAAGGGTCATAAGTCTGAAAATTATTATTTTTTAGAATATTTGGTAGTGGTATGGAGTAAGAGCGGAGAGGAGGTTAAAAAAAAACCCTAACTACCCAAATAATTCTAATTGAAGCCGGAGGTTTCTCTGCTTGCACAAAGTAGGGGAGCTGGCAATGATGGCAAGTGCTTCGAGGACAGGCAGGTGGAACTTTGTACGTCCTCGGTACAAAACAGAAAAACACTCCGGAGAAAAAACAAGACCGCACTCCTTTTTATCGACCAAGTGTTGGCCGATGGACGATTCTATCAGTTGAGATTTTCTGGTGATAGGTTGATGATCTCGGATGAAACGGGGAACATGTTGGACGATTCTGACCTGAAGACGCTGGGTCGTCTTGCCTATATAGACGGCACCACACCGACATTGAAATTTATAAATACTATTACTTGTTTGAGAGATAGGCAAGACATCCTTACGAAATGAGGGAAAGGCGGTTTTTGTGGAAAAAACAATACGGAACGATAGAGCACCAAAATTAGAAGACACTAGAGAGGAAATCTTATCACCAATAAGTTGGCCTTCAGGTTCAATCCAGGGTAACTTTAAGTATACCGGAAATCTACATGGACCGTATTTTGGTAGCTCAGAAAAGGATTGAATTTTCTTATTAATAACTAAGTTAACTAATGGAGGTGGGTATCCATTCGTAATAAAAATCCTTTTAATGTTTTCAATTTCCACATCAATAAAAGGTGGGGAACAAATAGCAAGTGCCCGATGGGTTAGGTTTCTAATAAGATTAAGTTTCCTGGTTGTGGGTGCAAAGGAATCTCAACTGAGATAAAGACCAATGAAAGTGGGTTTTCTATAAATAGATGTCATAAAGGAAAGCCCACGTTTAGAAACTAACACATCAAGGAAAGGAAGGGAGTTATCTTTTCCACCTCCATCGTAAATTTGAGAGAAGGGTGTAAATTATTTAATAAGTGGAAAAAGGACACAGCTTCATCATGCGTTGCGAAACAAGAAAAAGTGTCGTCAGCATAACGCATGTAAAATGCTGGTCTAGGGCACTTGTCAAACAACATCTGTTCTAAAAAGCCCACAAAAATATTGGCCAAAGTTGGGCCAAGGGGAGATCCCATAGAAATACCGTCGAACTGGTGATACATCACATCGTTGAAACTAAAGGAAACTGACTTCGTAGCAAGTTCCATAAGTTCAACGAACACCGCCTCAGGAAAAGAGGGGAGTGGGCCAGGGCCTCTATAAAGAAAATCCGCACATATGTCAATGACCTCGTCAAGAGGGACATTGGTAAACAAATTGCTAATGTCAAAGGAGACCAAATAACAGTTGTTAATGGTAAGAGGAAGCTCCTTGATAGTCGATGCAAAATGAAAAGAATCAGGTGTGCAATGTGTTGAATAAAAAGAACAGACTGGTTCAAGAATTAAAACCAGCCATTTAGCCAGATTGTGTTGGGCCGAACCTACCATCGACAAAATTGGTCTCAATGGAGTATCAATTTTGTGTACCTTAGGCAATCCGTAAATCCTGGGGCGTTGAGAGGCCACCGGTCGGATATTATTATAAACTTCCTTAGATAGATATTTAAGTTTATGCCATCGAAGTAGTTTATTTTGAAGCTTGGTTTCAATTGAAGGAGTGTCATCAGAGTCCAGGGAACCTAAACAGATAAATTTGCTATCATTGTTAAGAATAGAAAGAATTTTTGCAATGTAGTCTTGACGGTCAAGGATAACTACACCGTTGCCTTTATCTGGGCGAGAAATGTAAATCTCATTATTGCATTTTAATTGCTTAGCCGCAATGAAATGATTACTTTGCCAAATAAAATGGCGAGAAGAAATATTGCATTGACTGAATTTATTGGCTAATTCAGTCAAGCGAGATTTAATAATATTTAAGTTGTCACCCGAACCATTATTTTTTATTTGTGAAAATAAAATCTCAAATTCACTAAGAGTTTGAGTTACGTCAATCTGGCGAGGAGGGACACAAAATTCAAGTCCCCTAGACAACACAAACGTATCGACTTCTGACAATTTGAATTTAGAGAAATTAAATATATGCTGATCCGAGAATGAAGGCTCGCCAAATTTATTTTTAATCAAAAGGTTTAAGAAATTAGTAAATGTTTTATTATTTTTATGACGACACTTAACATCCTTGGCTGAAAGTAGCTTAGAAAATCGAAGTTTATCAAATGGAGACAACGTTTTCCAAGCGAGAGACCAAACCGAGTAATGTTTACTCTGTAAGCTAAGAAGCACATCAGAATAAAATGTTATTTCGTCTTTTAAAAAGGCCACCGTAAGGTTCCAAGAATTCCCACATTTAATCTTGGAAATGCGTCTGCAGATATAGCCCGGTGCAACATAATTCGATAGACATCCACGAAGGAACTTGATTTTACATTTGATGGAGGGATATATATATATATATATATATATATATATATATATATATATATATATATATATATATATAGTCATCCACATACAGTACTGTTTCGCTGTTTCACAGCTCATCAGTGCGGCTAGACAGGCAACTACCTCACGCCAGAATTGAAACCCGACCGTCTGTACGACAGTCAAGGCTCCTAACCATTAAGCTATTCGCGGCTGCTGAGCGAGTAGTGAGTATAACGATGTTTTGACATCGTCCGAAATACCTCCGCTCGATTTGTTTACACAAAGAGCGTCGCTTATATGCTAATGGTAATTCGTGTATCACTTTTCAATATGCTCAACTCAAGATGAGGAGCATTATAGTCATCCACATACAGTACTGTTTCGCTGTTTCACAGCTCATCAGTGTGGCTAGACAGGCAACTACCTCAAGCCAGGATTGAAACCCGACCGTCTGTACGACAGTTAAGTCTCCTAACCATATATATATATATATATATATATATATATATATATATATATATCAACACTATAAAATAATAATAAAATGTAAAATTCAAAAAATGTGCGGTTTAAAAATGAATAATTATGTAAGCTGAAAGCAAATATAAATATTAATATTAATATTTATACCAGATGGAAATGCTCAATATTTGAGATAGAGCAATGGCATAAATGGAATTTACAATGTGTAAATTAAAATTTACAACAAATTTATTATGCACCTCGAAATAAAAATTAAAGATTTAAAAATGTTTCTTATTCCATGGAGTTTCAATGAATGGTTTATATCCCCAGAGGAAAGCTATTAGCAAAACGATATTCATAAGCAAGCTATAAATTTTGATGGTAAGCACATGAATTGAAAACCACAAATTATGAAAGAAATTATATTTGAGTTGAGTGAAAATTAATATTTTTGTCTAAAATTTGATATGGTGTGGGGCGTGCCTTTTCTTAAGGGTTCGAATATACATAGAGAGCTAGGTTTTAATAGTCAAAGCAATGAATATGTACATTAGTTCTCTCCTTGATTTGTGATGAAGTCGAGCGGATGTGAGTTTTTTTATTACTTTGGGGCGGGTCATCGCGGAGGCCACTTTAGGATAAGTGTTATTAATTGTTAGAAAAATGGTGAGAGAACATTATCAGTAATGGTAGAATTCGGGAAGGGATTAATTACTTAAGAGGAACATATTTAAAATTAGATTTGAAAATGGCCATGTTATAGTTAGATGAGAAAGATCCCCATGGTATTGTGTTCCACAGATGGACACTTCTAGGAAAGAAAATCTACTCATGGAATTTTCGTCTTTTTTAGGCACGAATGGGAGAAATTGTTAATGTTTATTATAGTTGCAAGATTATTTCGCGAACAGAAGGACCATAGGATACGAGTATTTGTTTTCCACAGGTCCATTTTGTCAAACTTGTGGCGAAATGGATAAAAGTTATAAGTTACGATCTTTTGACAGTGAAAATCTTCTGAAAGTTGAAGGTTCAATCCTCGGGTCAGGTAGAAATCTTAAATAATTACTTACGACTTCTACCTGGTCATAATTAGGTCTAGGACAACAGCATATTCTTTTCATTGTTTTGACTCTCGAGTGTGTATTCGTTGATATCTTGTATGCTTTTATATAGAGTGATGTGGATAGATTAGAGGGCAGTCGAGTCAGAGTGTTTCTATTAGTGGTACTCCTATTATCATTGTTGATATTGCTATTATCACTACAATTGCACAATATGTTTCAATTATTAACATTAATATGATTATTAGTCCTATAGATAGTGGTTTTTGTAACGAAAGTAATATTGTGGCTATGGTTTTTACTATTGCTTCCATCTTTGACGACACATTTGTCAACGAGATTATTGTGCACACAATCATTTCGAAGGGGGCAGTTAACCGTTTTTTTGTTTGTTTGTTTTTTTTTTGCAATTGTAACGTGAATACAGTTACTTGAAACTGTTTAATTTTATTTTAATTGGATGGAATATTATTCAGTCTAAAATTCTGAGCCGTGTAATAAGAAAATTTAATTGTGTTTTTGTTAATAACCTTATTATAAAGGGCGTCCAAAAATTCATTTAAAAGTTTTGAACTTACGTAGATTCTTTAATTTTGATGATATATTTCTGCAATTTTAACACAATCGGACTAAGACGTTGGAATTTACTTTTAATGCAAAATTTCTAACAGTGTTTATTTATGAAAAATAATGTCTTTTAAATCTTGCCCATTTTAAGCTTCGCATATTTGTGCTTTCCAAAATATTATTCATGACAGATTACAGAATCTCTGGATTGCGATTTAACTCCCTTAATTTTGTTCCTGGTGTTTTCCTCCAATTCCTGCATGGCTTGGGGTTTGTTAACATAATGGCGCACAATGTTTTGAATTGTGTTGTAACTTGGGCTATCTCTTACATGAAAATGCCGTCGATAAACTCTTTGAGTCAAAACAATTGATCCCTAATTTTGATAAAACAATTTCACAACTTTCGTATGTTGTCCAATCTTATACTTATCCATAATTAATTTGCAAAATATTAATTTGCATAATTAATCTGTAAAATATCTGGATAAACGAAAAGAAATAATCATTAATGGTAAAAAAAAAGATTTTTAACCCTTCAGTTACTTTTTGGGACAAGCTGTATTTATAGTTTGGCAGCAAAGTTATCCATTATTTCTTCAAATCTTTCAGAATATCTGTTTAAATACTAAGAAATAATAGAGACTTTAATTATACAAAAAGGATCGCATTTTAGATATTATGAATAATAGCCTTTTAGTGTGCTTAATGGTTAGATTCTCTCTGCACATAAGCAAAAGGTTTTGTTAAGCTTATTATATCCTGAATTGAAATGATTAAAATAGGCCTGGGGTAACATCTAAAATGTTTATTTATGGTATTTTAGTGCAAATTACTTTAAAAGCTTATATACTCTTTTAGCCTGCGGTCACTTGTATTTACAGTAAATATTTCATCGTCATTTGTATAATCCATAAAGTACATAAGGTTAGTATGTATAAATCATATTTTAAAAAAGAGAAAACAAATCATATCCGTTGTAAATGCTGAATCTGTCGATCCAACCAGATTATCAAAATTGTCGCTTGTATATTTACGTTTAATAGTCACAATCAAATTGCGTAAATTGTCTCAAAAAGTGTACACACACTTTAATTGTAGATAGCATGCTGCTTTTTGTATTGTAAGTGTAATTAATAACTCACAGGAAGGAAATGAAAGCCGAGGATTGAACCTAGAACCATCGCGTTGATAGTCGGCAGTGCTACCCATCGACCCACGGGAGCGGTGCCCGCAAATAACCTCGTCAAATTTCTATTCAAACAAACATTCGTCCACCACTTTTACAGTGCTCAAACCGCTTATTTATAAAAAAACAGCGAGCCTCGTATTTTTCAGCCAATTAAGTAGGGGGTGAGATTATTTACGACAGTGCTCTACTCAAAGAGGGAGGGGGGCTAAAATATATTTGTAGTCTTCGACATACAGTAATCTTTCGTTGTATCACAACTCAGTGCTGCTGTTTGAAAGAGAGGAAGATTTCCTAAAATGTTATTAGAAAACCGAAAACGCATGTCTATGAACTATTATTCTATCACCACAAAAATCACTTCGACAAACCGATCTGGAAAACAAAAAATAGCGTCTATCGCATCATGAAGCGACTGCATTGGAAATGCTATATTTCGACACTAATCCATGCTCTCAACAATGAGGACCCTAGTCGGAGATTTCAATTATTTGAATCGTATATGGTAAAATGTGCAGAAGATGCAGGGTTTACAGATAAAATTGTGTGGAGCAATTATGCAATCTTTAAATTATATGGCGCCATTAACCGCCATAATTGCACGTACTGGGGTTGTATAAATCCTTATGTAACACTTGAGTACCATGTAGATTTGACAGGTGTAATAGTGTGGTGTTGGATATTCACATTTGACCATCGTAGGACGATTTTAACAGAATTGTCACTAGTGAGACTTACCTCAACTTGCTTCAGCAGGTTGTCGGTCTACAAATTTCAGAGATGCTGATTATGGTGGAATTCACTTTTAGCTTGATGGAGCACCTCCCCACTATATTGCAATGTATGAGCTCACCTCGATGCAGTTTTTTTTTGACACATGGATTGGACGAACGAGTATCATTGAATACTCTCCGCGTTCCCGACACCTCACGCTTATGAACTTCTTTTTGTTGAGATTTCTTAAAGATCAAGTTTAAATTTGGAAGCTGATTTATGGACTTCTTTTTGTTGAGATTTCTTAAAGACCAAGTTTAAATTTGGAAGCTGATTTATGGACTTCTTTTTGTTGAGATTTCTTAAAGACCAAGTTTAAATTTGGAAGCTGATTTATGGACTTCTTTTTGTTGAGATTTCTTAAAGACCAAGTTTAAATTTGGAAGCTGATTTCTGGACTTCTTTTTGTTGAGATTTCTTAAAGACCAAGTTTAAATTTGGAAGCTGATTTATGGACTTCTTTTTGTTGAGATTTCTTAAAAACCAAGTTTGAATTTGGAAGCTTATTTATGGACTTCTTTTTGTTGAGATTTCTTAAAGACCAAGTTTTAATTTGGAAGCTGATTTATGGACTTCTTTTTGTTGAGATTTCTTAAAGACCAAGTTTAAATTTGGAAGCTGATTTATGGACTTCTTTTTGTTGAGATTTCTTAAAGACCAAGTTTAAATTTGGAAGCTGATTTATGGACTTCTTTTTGTTGAGATTTCTTAAAGACCAAGTTTAAATTTGGAAGCTGATTTATGGACTTCTTTTTGTTGAGATTTCTTAAAGACCAAGTTTAAATTTGGAAGCTGATTTATGGACTTCTTTTTGTTGAGATTTCTTAAAGACCAAGTTTGAATTTGGAAGCTGATTTATGGACTTCTTTTTGTTGAGATTTCTTAAAGACCAAGTTTAAATTTGGAAGCTGATTTATGGACTTCTTTTTGTTGAGATTTCTTAAAGACCAAGTTTAAATTTGGAAGCTGATTTATGGACTTCTTTTTGTTGAGATTTCTTAAAGACCAAGTTTAAATTTGGAAGCTGATTTATGGACTTCTTTTTGTTGAGATTTCTTAAAAACCAAGTTTAAATTTGGAAGCTGATTTATGGACTTCTTTTTGTTGAGATTTCTTAAAGACCAAGTTTAAATTTGGAAGCTGATTTCTGGACTTCTTTTTGTTGAGATTTCTTAAAGACCAAGTTTAAATTTGGAAGCTGATTTATGGACTTCTTTTTGTTGAGATTTCTTAAAAACCAAGTTTGAATTTGGAAGCTTATTTATGGACTTCTTTTTGTTGAGATTTCTTAAAGACCAAGTTTTAATTTGGAAGCTGATTTATGGACTTCTTTTTGTTGAGATTTCTTAAAGACCAAGTTTAAATTTGGAAGCTGATTTATGGACTTCTTTTTGTTGAGATTTCTTAAAGACCAAGTTTAAATTTGGAAGCTGATTTATGGACTTCTTTTTGTTGAGATTTCTTAAAGACCAAGTTTAAATTTGGAAGCTGATTTATGGACTTCTTTTTGTTGAGATTTCTTAAAGACCAAGTTTAAATTTGGAAGCTGATTTATGGACTTCTTTTTGTTGAGATTTCTTAAAGACCAAGTTTAAATTTGGAAGCTGATTTCTGGACTTCTTTTTGTTGAGATTTCTTAAAGACCAAGTTTAAATTTGGAAGCTGATTTATGGACTTCTTTTTGTTGAGATTTCTTAAAGACCAAGTTTAAATTTGGAAGCTGATTTATGGACTTCTTTTTGTTGAGATTTCTTAAAGACCAAGTTTAAATTTGGAAGCTGATTTATGGACTTCTTTTTGTTGAGATTTCTTAAAAACCAAGTTTAAATTTGGAAGCTGATTTATGGACTTCTTTTTGTTGAGATTTCTTAAAGACCAAGTTTAAATTTGGAAGCTGATTTATGGACTTCTTTTTGTTGAGATTTCTTAAAAACCAAGTTGGAATTTGGAAGCTGATTTATGGACTTCTTTTTGTTGAGATTTCTTAAAAACCAAGTTTGAATTTAGAAGCTGATTTATGGACTTCTTTTTGTTGAGATTTCTTAAAGACCAAGTTTAAATTTGGAAGCTGATTTATGGACTTCTTTTTGTTGAGATTTCTTAAAGACCAAGTTTAAATTTGGAAGCTGATTTATGGACTTCTTTTTGTTGAGATTTCTTAAAGACCAAGTTTAAATTTGGAAGCTGATTTATGGACTTCTTTTTGTTGAGATTTCTAAAAGACCAAGTTTAAATTTGGAAGCTGATTTATGGACTTCTTTTTGTTGAGATTTCTTAAAGACCAAGTTTAAATTTGGAAGCTGATTTATGGACTTCTTTTTGTTGAGATTTCTTAAAGACCAAGTTTAAATTTGGAAGCTGATTTATGGACTTCTTTTTGTTGAGATTTCTTAAAGACCAAGTTTAAATTTGGAAGCTGATTTATGGACTTCTTTTTGTTGAGATTTCTTAAAGACCAAGTTTAAATTTGGAAGCTGATTTATGGACTTCTTTTTGTTGAGATTTCTTAAAGACCAAGTTTAAATTTGGAAGCTGATTTATGGACTTCTTTTTGTTGAGATTTCTTAAAGACCAAGTTTAAATTTGGAAGCTGATTTATGGACTTCTTTTTGTTGAGATTTCTTAAAGACCAAGTTTAAATTTGGAAGCTGATTTATGGACTTCTTTTTGTTGAGATTTCTTAAAAACCAAGTTTGAATTTGGAAGCTGATTTATGGACTTCTTTTTGTTGAGATTTCTTAAAAACCAAGTTTGAATTTAGAAGCTGATTTATGGACTTCTTTTTGTTGAGATTTCTTAAAGACCAAGTTTAAATTTGGAAGCTGATTTATGGACTTCTTTTTGTTGAGATTTCTTAAAGACCAAGTTTGAATTTGGAAGCTGATTTATGGACTTCTTTTTGTTGAGATTTCTTAAAGACCAAGTTTAAATTTGGAAGCTGATTTATGGACTTCTTTTTTTTGAGATTTCTTAAAGACCAAGTTTAAATTTGGAAGCTGATTTATGGACTTCTTTTTGTTGAGATTTCTTAAAAACCAAGTTTGAATTTGGAAGCTGATTTATGGACTTCTTTTTGTTGAGATTTCTTAAAGACCAAGTTTAAATTTGGAAGCTGATTTATGGACTTCTTTTTGTTGAGATTTCTTAAAGACCAAGTTTAAATTTGGAAGCTGATTTATGGACTTCTTTTTGTTGAGATTTCTTAAAGACCAAGTTTAAATTTGGAAGCTGATTTCTGGACTTCTTTTTGTTGAGATTTCTTAAAGACCAAGTTTAAATTTAGAAGCTGATTTATGGACTTCTTTTTGTTGAGATTTCTTAAAGACCAAGTTTAAATTTGGAAGCTGATTTATGGACTTCTTTTTGTTGAGATTTCTTAAAGACCAAGTTTAAATTTGGAAGCTGATTTCTGGACTTCTTTTTGTTGAGATTTCTTAAAGACCAAGTTTAAATTTGGAAGCTGATTTATGGACTTCTTTTTGTTGAGATTTCTTAAAGACCAAGTTTGAATTTGGAAGCTGATTTATGGACTTCTTTTTGTTGAGATTTCTTAAAGACCAAGTTTAAATTTGGAAGCTGATTTATGGACTTCTTTTTGTTGAGATTTCTTAAAGACCAAGTTTAAATTTGGAAGCTGATTTATGGACTTCTTTTTGTTGAGATTTCTTAAAAACAAAGTTTGAATTTGGAAGCTGATTTATGGACTTCTTTTTGTTGAGATTTCTTAAAGACCAAGTTTAAATTTGGAAGCTGATTTATGGACTTCTTTTTGTTGAGATTTCTTAAAGACCAAGTTTAAATTTGGAAGCTGATTTATGGACTTCTTTTTGTTGAGATTTCTTAAAGACCAAGTTTAAATTTGGAAGCTGATTTCTGGACTTCTTTTTGTTGAGATTTCTTAAAGACCAAGTTTAAATTTGGAAGCTGATTTATGGACTTCTTTTTGTTGAGATTTCTTAAAGACCAAGTTTAAATTTGGAAGCTGATTTATGGACTTCTTTTTGTTGAGATTTCTTAAAGACCAAGTTATAATTTAGAAGCTGATTTATGGACTTCTTTTTGTTGAGATTTCTTAAAGACCAAGTTTGAATTTAGAAGCTGATTTCTGGACTTCTTTTTGTTGAGATTTCTTAAAGACCAAGTTTAAATTTGGAAGCTGATTTATGGACTTCTTTTTGTTGAGATTTCTTAAAGACCAAGTTTGAATTTGGAAGCTGATTTATGGACTTCTTTTTGTTGAGATTTCTTAAAGACCAAGTTTAAATTTGGAAGCTGATTTATGGACTTCTTTTTGTTGAGATTTCTTAAAGACCAAGTTTAAATTTGGAAGCTGATTTATGGACTTCTTTTTGTTGAGATTTCTTAAAGACCAAGTTTAAATTTGGAAGCTGATTTATGGACTTCTTTTTGTTGAGATTTCTTAAAGACCAAGTTTAAATTTGGAAGCTGATTTATGGACTTCTTTTTGTTGAGATTTCTTAAAGACCAAGTTTGAATTTGGAAGCTGATTTATGGACTTCTTTTTGTTGAGATTTCTTAAAGACCAAGTTTAAATTTGGAAGCTGATTTCTGGACTTCTTTTTGTTGAGATTTCTTAAAGACCAAGTTTAAATTTGGAAGCTGATTTATGGACTTCTTTTTGTTGAGATTTCTTAAAGACCAAGTTTAAATTTGGAAGCTGATTTATGGACTTCTTTTTGTTGAGATTTCTTAAAGACCAAGTTTAAATTTGGAAGCTGATTTATGGACTTCTTTTTGTTGAGATTTCTTAAGGACCAAGTTTAAATTTGGAAGCTGATTTATGGACTTCTTTTTGTTGAGATTTCTTAAAGACCAAGTTTAAATTTGGAAGCTGATTTATGGACTTCTTTTTGTTGAGATTTCTTAAAGACCAAGTTTAAATTTGGAAGCTGATTTATGGACTTCTTTTTGTTGAGATTTCTTAAAGACCAAGTTTAAATTTGGAAGCTGATTTATGGACTTCTTTTTGTTGAGATTTCTTAAAGACCAAGTTTAAATTTGGAAGCTGATTTATGGACTTCTTTTTGTTGAGATTTCTTAAAGACCAAGTTTGAATTTGGAAGCTGATTTATGGACTTCTTTTTGTTGAGATTTCTTAAAGACCAAGTTTAAATTTGGAAGCTGATTTATGGACTTCTTTTTGTTGAGATTTCTTAAAAACCAAGTTTGAATTTGGAAGCTGATTTATGGACTTCTTTTTGTTGAGATTTCTTAAAAACCAAGTTTGAATTTAGAAGCTGATTTATGGACTTCTTTTTGTTGAGATTTCTTAAAGACCAAGTTTAAATTTGGAAGCTGATTTATGGACTTCTTTTTGTTGAGATTTCTTAAAGACCAAGTTTGAATTTAGAAGCTGATTTATGGACTTCTTTTTGTTGAGATTTCTTAAAGACCAAGTTTAAATTTGGAAGCTGATTTATGGACTTCTTTTTGTTGAGATTTCTTAAAGACCAAGTTTGAATTTGGAAGCTGATTTATGGACTTCTTTTTGTTGAGATTTCTTAAAGACCAAGTTTAAATTTGGAAGCTGATTTATGGACTTCTTTTTGTTGAGATTTCTTAAAGACCAAGTTTTAATTTGGAAGCTGATTTATGGACTTCTTTTTGTTGAGATTTCTTAAAAACCAAGTTTGAATTTAGAAGCTGATTTATGGACTTCTTTTTGTTGAGATTTCTTAAAAACCAAGTTTGAATTTGGAAGCTGATTTATGGACTTCTTTTTGTTGAGATTTCTTAAAGACCAAGTTTAAATTTGGAAGCTGATTTATGGACTTCTTTTTGTTGAGATTTCTTAAAGACCAAGTTTAAATTTGGAAGCTGATTTATGGACTTCTTTTTGTTGAGATTTCTTAAAGACCAAGTTTAAATTTGGAAGCTGATTTATGGACTTCTTTTTGTTGAGATTTCTTAAAGACCAAGTTTAAATTTGGAAGCTGATTTATGGACTTCTTTTTGTTGAGATTTCTTAAAGACCAAGTTTGAATTTGGAAGCTGATTTATGGACTTCTTTTTGTTGAGATTTCTTAAAGACCAAGTTTAAATTTGGAAGCTGATTTATGGACTTCTTTTTGTTGAGATTTCTTAAAAACCAAGTTTGAATTTGGAAGCTGATTTATGGACTTCTTTTTGTTGAGATTTCTTAAAAACCAAGTTTGAATTTAGAAGCTGATTTATGGACTTCTTTTTGTTGAGATTTCTTAAAGACCAAGTTTAAATTTGGAAGCTGATTTATGGACTTCTTTTTGTTGAGATTTCTTAAAGACCAAGTTTGAATTTAGAAGCTGATTTCTGGACTTCTTTTTGTTGAGATTTCTTAAAGACCAAGTTTAAATTTGGAAGCTGATTTATGGACTTCTTTTTGTTGAGATTTCTTAAAGACCAAGTTTGAATTTGGAAGCTGATTTATGGACTTCTTTTTGTTGAGATTTCTTAAAGACCAAGTTTAAATTTGGAAGCTGATTTATGGACTTCTTTTTGTTGAGATTTCTTAAAGACCAAGTTTAAATTTGGAAGCTGATTTATGGACTTCTTTTTGTTGAGATTTCTTAAAAACCAAGTTTGAATTTGGAAGCTGATTTATGGACTTCTTTTTGTTGAGATTTCTTAAAGACCAAGTTTAAATTTGGAAGCTGATTTATGGACTTCTTTTTGTTGAGATTTCTTAAAGACCAAGTTTGAATTTAGAAGCTGATTTATGGACTTCTTTTTGTTGAGATTTCTTAAAGACCAAGTTTAAATTTGGAAGCTGATTTATGGACTTCTTTTTGTTGAGATTTCTTAAAGACCAAGTTTTAATTTGGAAGCTGATTTATGGACTTCTTTTTGTTGAGATTTCTTAAAAACCAAGTTTGAATTTAGAAGCTGATTTATGGACTTCTTTTTGTTGAGATTTCTTAAAAACCAAGTTTGAATTTGGAAGCTGATTTATGGACTTCTTTTTGTTGAGATTTCTTAAAGACCAAGTTTAAATTTGGAAGCTGATTTATGGACTTCTTTTTGTTGAGATTTCTTAAAGACCAAGTTTGAATTTAGAAGCTGATTTATGGACTTCTTTTTGTTGAGATTTCTTAAAGACCAAGTTTAAATTTGGAAGCTGATTTATGGACTTCTTTTTGTTGAGATTTCTTAAAGACCAAGTTTAAATTTGGAAGCTGATTTATGGACTTCTTTTTGTTGAGATTTCTTAAAGACCAAGTTTGAATTTGGAAGCTGATTTAGAATATCGCGATATTTCTACTACGTAAAGTTTGCGAATTTTTTAGTGCGCGTTATCAACGTCGTCAGAACAATAATGGTCATCAATTTGAACATTTACGAAAATGATTTTGATTTCATTTGTTTTCTGTATTCGAAACTACTTTATTTCACTCCACGTTTATAAAAAAAGTTTTATCGTCATTCAAAGGGTAAGTACATTTTTAGACACCATATAGAATTCTTAGTCAATGCTGATCTTTAAGCAAGTAACGTCTGTTCCTCTCCCAGCCATAAGTAGGTTTATTTAGAGGATTTGACGAAATAGATTGATAGTACAAAACTATATCAAATGCCAAAAAATTCTATTCGTTGTTTGTTTATAAAACTGATCGAAACCCGTTGCCCAAACGACAGTCGGAGCTTCTAACCGTTGCGCTATAAGGCTGCTGCTATGCAGGCAGTGAATTAACAATGTTCTGACATTGTCCAAATACCTAAGCTCAATTCGTTTACCGAAGGAGCATTGCTTCATATATATATATATATATATATATATATGTGTGTGTGTGTGTGTGTGTGTGTGTGTGTGTGTGTGTGTGTGTGTGTGTGTGTGTGGGTGTGTTTTTGTGTATGTGTTCGTATGTGTGTTTGCATGTGTATAAATATATATATATATATATATATATATATATATATATATATATATTATGATGACTATCTCCATATTCATGTTCCAATTAGACTCACTTGAGGCCATTGACTAAAAAAAAACTTGGGTTATAATATTTACATACACTTATTTCTCGATGTTGTCTTAATTGTTCGCTTTTACTTAAAATCCGTCTGTTTTTTTTTATATAAAATTATTCATTATTCATCTCTTAAATTGTTATAGAAAATTATGTTGACCATTCAAGCATAAGAATCTATGACACATGAAACCAAAACAAAATAAAAAGAAAGATATCGAAATAAAAAAACGATATTCGAAATGGACATTTTTTAACATTTGTTTATATTCCTAATTCTACCTAATTTTGAAGTACTAACATCAATTGATGAAAAGGAATGAAAGGGGAAAGGAAAGAAGATTAAAAGAAAAATGTAGTAATTCGACTACCTCCAATTTTTCTCTCTCTCTCTCTCTCTCTCTCTCTCTCTCTCTCTCTCTCTTTATATATATATATATATATATATATATATATATATGAGAGGGGTTGTGTCTGTATTTCTCTTCCTATTTCCACAATCAGACAAATTCGCTCAAACCATGGAAGCTGTACGTAGACTAATTGCTTAGGGGCCAGAGTGTTCGGCTCGGATGTAAGTAACTCAGATCTCAAATCATGTTCGGGTACGTGCTACTGATGAAGCCAAAAGAGGGTGAAACTCGAGTCTTGTACTTCCGGCATGCGGCTTTCATGGTTTATGTGAGTTGTGGCCTCATCTAATTGTCATAATCATAAATCATCACACACGCATATATATATATATATATATATATATATATATATTACAATGTCCAGTTGTTCGCAAGCAAATGGTTCAACAGTACCGACTTCTCGCAGATACGACAAACAAGTCCCCTTACTTCTGTTTGCCTATAGCTATATTATACTCTTGTTCGATATTCGCGTATTTGGTCTATTATTTTCTTATCAATTTAGTCAAGCTTGGATAGGGCATCTAACTGGATGCCAGACATTCACCCGCTCTCTTATACATTTCAGTCGAGAGATTATTTTAAGATTCTAAACTTCCCTTTAAGTGCAATTATTTAAGGGTATCTTATACTTGGTTCATCGGGTATATTTGCCAGGTAGATTTTAATTTTTTTTTTTTTTTGATAAATCCTGTTGCTCCTATAATTACTGGAATTAAAGAAATCTTTCTAAGATTCCAATGTCTTTTCATATCGTCCATAACAGCTTAGAATTTTGTTAGAGTTTCCCTCTTAGCCCTCTTGAATCCAGCATCATTGGAGACAGTAACTTCTACTAAGGTTGTTACTTTTACCTCATTGTCTGATATCGCTATATCAGGTTTAATACCTCCGTCTTCTAGGTACGTAGCTGTAGGAATTGTATAAACAAAGTGGATGGTGAATGACTTATTTCCAACTATATCTTTCTGATATATGTTCCCAGGTCTTCCTGTTGCACTCGATATTCAGCTTTTTATAGATTGTCCAATGGAGATATTTCCACACTCCATTGTGTCACATTGTATAGTAGCCGTTTCCTGCCAGAACCGTACAACTGTATACTATGTACATCACACTCTCTATTTCTGCTTGACTTGTTATTGCTGAGACCACTCATATTCTTAAAAGAATTGATCATGAAACCACGATCTTGTGTACATTGTTTTCAGTTTTCTTAGCATTTTGTTGAAGCTGGGGATGGGTGATCCTACCGGATCCTATGAATAGTAAATAAATGAATGAAAAAAATAAAAATAACATCAATATATAAATTAAAACAAATGTCAGGCATCAGTCTCGATCGATACTACACAAAATAGCTGTGAAAAGTCAACGGCTATGAAAAGAATAAGCACTAGAGCAGTAATTAGACCTCCACTGAAAATGTGCGAAGAGGGCTGGAAGCTTGGGTAGATTTATTTCCACTCACACCTTAATGAAAACCATTGGATCCTGCCAGCGAGAAATCAATGACAACCAGCTGTTGCGATAACGCAAAGTCATTTGTAGCTCTTATCGAAAGAGGTAGATCCTATTGAAAATCCGGGGAGGGATGTCCCCAGATCTCAGAGAACGCCACCGGTTATTATCAGTGTTGATGACAAGTGTGAGAACTCCTAGTAAGTAAATAATAATAATAATAATAATAATAATAATAATAATAATAATAATAATTGTCAACCTAATACCAGTAATTGTATGTACACGAAAATCATGGAAAAAAGACTAGGAGAAATTGGAATCAAAGGGAAGACTGAGACTATACAACGGATAGAAGTGATAAAAATAACTGATACCTTAATGACAAAATAGTTGAGAAGGGTCAAAGAGGATGGAAAGATTGAATAGAGGGAGCGCTGACTAGACATCTTATTGCCACTCAAATCTCAGTAAAAACTAATTGTGGTTGCCAACGAGAAATTAATGGTCCGCAGCTGTTGCGATAACGCAAAATCATTTTCAATAATTATCGAGAGTGATGGAGAGTGATGGAAATTTAGAGAAACTCGTTGTTGCCCAGACTCCAGGGAATACAATTAACTACAATCAGCGAGTAATGAAACTCCAACTTTCTCCTGCACCTTTTTAAGTCATTAGGCTAGGATGAGAATTTCTAATAAGCACAAGTAATAAGAAGAGGAGGAGGAGGAGAAGAAGAATATAGAAGAAAAGATGTATTATTTTTAGTTATGCAAACGTAATGTCTTATGACATAATCGTTTAGAAATTTTTGAATGAAATCAAAGTAGAATAAATATTGGTAGTCGTTAAGGTCCAACCGATTATTCGCACGTTTAGTCCTAATTTAACTCAAAAGACAAATAAAAATAAGTACAATAATTTACATAAATAGTTTTCAAGTTCGTAGATTTCTGACAGACAATTTTTATTTTTATATACAGCGACGTGGATTGCGACTTTAGAGCTAAATTACTTTTTCAACTCTCCGTGTTAGCGGTGTTTCTTGTGGTTCTTGCTTAAAATTGTGTCGGTCTACGCGAGAACTGCATGGTAGCCACATCAAAGCCACATTCGGTGGACCATACAGCAATAAAACGAAACATGTTACCAGTCTTCCACAGAGACGCTAAACTCTTTTTAAAGAACAGCTTGTTGCCTGTGCAACAGTAAACTTGACAATAAATGATTTCAATCTGTCTAATTTATACACAAATTCGACCTGGGGCCGTTCAACAAGCAATTTCGCAGACATTTTACGCTTGCTAATGTCCGAGAAGCGAGCTTCGTGGACGCCATGACATCTTGCTGTAAACGAGTCACGTTCTCGCCGGTCGACGTATTCAAGTCTCGTCGAGATATACAATATGGCGTTTTGGACGGCCATTAAGTTGGTGAGGTGTGTTAACGGCCAATACAGTAACAACGTTGGGGCTATAAATAAAAACTCTCCGAAGACATTTCTTCTTTTTTATCTATCATTTAATTTAAGAATGTACAGTAGTGTTAAACAGAAAAGCACTTATCAATTACCAACATTTTCAACGTTACATTTCATTAAACTCATACAACATGCGCGCATGAATATATGCGCTACGCGTTCTCTTTTTAAATTGTTAAATATCTGCGTATAGTTTGCATAAATTAACTATAATTGCGCAATATTTTGGCTTGTGTTGTTTAAGGGAAAGCTATTCTAATGGTCTAAAGCCGTGTATGCCACGAATATATATGACATAATCACCTTGACAAACCTGTACCTGTTAGATCACTGAAATTAAGCAACGTTGAGTCTGGTCAATGATAAAATTAGTGACCATTTGGTAATACCAGTTTCTGTATGTGCTTTGAGGTTTGGAGAGAGGTTGGCGACGCTGGGCTATTCTTGCCTAAGACATGCTGTGTGAAATAATGCAGACCCTTGCTATTCGGAATGGTTAAGGGACTTTCGGATCGAGTCTCGGTTGCCACGGATGCATCCCTACGGCTCGTAATGATCTTTAGGAGAATTCATTTAGAAGTAAGATGTCATTCCTACCACATTTTACGTCCTTCGGATTAAATAATCTAACTCTAATTGGCGATTATGATCGCATGCGCATATATACATTCATACACACGTATACGAATATATGTTCGCTAGTAAAGCCAAACATCTCTTAATAGAATCTTTTCCACTGTCATTGCGTTTACGATCTTTTTTATAAAAGTCGGTTCCACATTATTATACAGATTGTGATCCCTCAATCCCGTTACCTATTCTCCGAGGACGGGTCCAATAGCTCATAAGTTCTAATCAATGCATGAAAATACATAAACATATTTGTTATCGAATACCAATCACAAATTCACAGTAAACGATTAACGACACGGAGAGAAAACCTGGGTGGACCAAGTTCGAATCCAGTTGGTTCCACAGAAACAATGTCATCAAACTAGTACCTGACCTTGTGCCTAGCCTCCTGGAAAATAGGTAAATAAAATACCAACACGATTAAATTCTCATTCGTGTGACTACTCCTCCCGTGATGGTCATCTTCATGGAGGTTCGTTGTCGGCTGGAATCAATGTCTCACAACAACAACAACAACAAAAAGAATATTCTGAGTTTGGAAGACATAATCACTTATTGAACTGTTTGTATCGCCTTTTCTGGTAGCGGCGGAGGGCGTTTCGAACTACGGATACCTGAAACTCTTGACTCTTTAGATTACGATCGACTTGTAAGTTAATCTTTACGCATAGTGTTCACTTCCAAGCTTGTAAACTAACTGTCCTACCTTTCAATTTTAGCCATGTAACGCCGCGCTCATCTATAGCTACAACAGAATGACCTTGCATTTGATTGCGTAGTCGCTGGCCAAATGATCCGCTTGTTTGCATACGCTCCAACGCTGACCCATGAATATATATATATATATATATATATATATATATATATATATATATAGATAGATAGATAGATAGATAGATAGATAGATAGATAGATTGCCTGAAAGTACTTCTTTTAAACTCCTCGGCCTAACGTTTACAGGGAATATAAACTGAAATAGATACATTGAGAGCATTGCCAAGGCTGCTGCAAGGAAGGTTGGCTCCATCTACCGTGCTAGAAAACTAGCCTGACATTATCCTGTACCTCTATAAGGCCGCCATTCGCCCATGTATGGAGTATTGTTGTCACATCTGGGCTGGTGCATCTGCTGCTTGTCTCTCGCTTCTGGACAGGGTTCAAAAGAGAGTCGCCAACCTGATAGGTCCTGAACTGTCATCTAGGCTTCAGCCTCTGTACCATCGACGAGATGTTGCATCCCTCTGCCTGTTCTACAAATACTTTAATGGTGAATGCTCTGACGAACTGCTAACACTTGTACCTCCTCGACATAACTACCTCCGACAAACCCGACAAGCTACTAAGTTTCATCCCTTTACAGTAGAGATCCCTATGTGCAAGAAGGCCTTTTACTCCAATAGTTTCTTCCCCAGAACTGCAGGTCCTTGGAACTCCCTTCCTGGATTCTGCTTTCACAACTGTACTGATATGCAGAAGTTCAAGTGTAATGTGAACAAACATCTTTCTACTCATCTCCCTTCATAATGCCCCTGCTAATCAAGTCCCTGATAGTAGCCCCCTGCTTCAAAGTGGCACTGTGCCTTGTTTAGCAAACATACGCTTTACTATTTAACATCTACTGAATTGTGTTATTTTTATGATTATATAAGAATTTAACTTGATCTAATTATTTTAGAACAAGTGGTGCAGTGAAGTATTACGAACGTACACAATCTCGATCGTTTAAAATTATAAGCAACACATTCGCATGTTTGTTTATAAAAACTGACGAAATCTGTGTAACGTGGCCGTTACTTTTTTAACTGTGTCATTATATTTCAAACTTATCGGCCCAGTACCGTCGCAAAGGGAGAAACAAATTAAAAAGGAAAGAAATAAAAATCCGACTCAGCATTTTTTTTTAAGTGCAAATGAAATGCATTTATTCGTGGTTCTTCCAAAACAACGGATTTCATTATATTCCCAAAAGTCATTTCGCACCGAATGTGTTTTACAACGCTGTGCCATATAACATGTGCTTTTTAAAAGTCTCTGTTCCCGCCACCTGACGCCGGCCTTAGCCATCGCTTTCTTGCCCTCAACTTTACACGTCCATCAAAAAGTGAAATTGTGTACTCAGCAAGCTTAATTTCACTGTATAATCACACGCAGGTATCTTTAAGAGTTTCACTTTTTATGTGCATTCTGTTCTTGATACACCAGAGAACAAAAACTGAAAACAGCCATCATATATATGTATATATATGTGTGTGTGTGTGTGTGTGTGTGTGTGTGTGTGTGTGTGTGTGTGTGTGTGTGTGTGTGGAAGAGAACCCTAGCAAAGAAAATTCGATATAAGAGTATAGTATTTATTCAAATTTGTTGCAGAAGGTCAGAAAAACATCGGTACCGTAGGTTACAAATTCGATATAAAAGAGGTTGACAGTTAAAAACAGACAATATCGTCACACCCGGAGGCAGAATCGATAAATTCATACTGGGTATGCATATAATTCTTTTTTAAATAATTTGCAAAATGTTTTTTTGCTGTTTATTGTCTATTTTTATTTTCGACTTTTATTTTTATTTATACTTCTTTAAAATTATATATATTTTTTTAAATTACATTTTCACCCCAAACAAGGCACATTGACACTGTGGTGTAGGGGGCTACTATACGGGGCAGCAGCTACTGGGGCACTATGTTGGGATCTGGGCAGCAAGATGTCGGTTCACGTTACACTTGAACTTCTGCATGTCAGTACAGTTGGGGAAGCAGGGACCTTGAATAGAATTCCAGAGTCTAGCGGTTCTGGAGAAGAAACTACTGGAGTAGAAAGATCTTCTACATCTAGGGATCTCTACTGTGTGGGGTGGGATTTAGCTGCCTGTCGGGTTTGTCGAGGGTGTCTACGTCGTGGGGGCACAAGTGTCTGCAGTTCGTCAGAGCATTCACCATTAAAATACTTGTAGAACAGGCAGAGGGATGCAACGTTTCGTCGATGGGACAGAGGCTGAAGCTTAGATGCCAGTTCAGGGCCTATCAGATTGGCGACTCTCTTTTGAACCTTGTCTAGGAGCGAGACGGTTAACTTAAAGTTAAAAATTGTTAGCAAAAGATTCCTACGTTTTTTATTATTTTGAAACTCCAAATTCCCCTGTACCTGCCATCCCAAACCGAGACTGCCGAGAAAGAAAGCTAAGGCATTAATCGGCTGAAATAAAAACAATTTTAAAATAGATAAACACATACAAATAAAAATAATTTAAAAAATAGGTAAACACATACAAATAAAAATTAAACAAAGAATAAAATAAGATAAAAACGAATACGGTAAGAAAACAGAAAAAATGAAAAGAAAAAAGAGTAACATGAATTGCTAAAATACAAAAACCCGCAATCACTATTTCTAGTGAGAACAGATATAAACAGAGGCAGAAAAAACGTTCGATATAATCGACCGTAAACTAGTTCCTTTTGTATCGGATTCTAAACCAACGGTACCGATGTTAATCTGCCTATCTATAACATATTCAAATATATATCTATATAAGTGACCTTGTTTCTGTGTGTGTAGAACCGTCTCTACAAAACTGCTCTGTCAAGTTTTGGTCTACAGACTTGGAGCTTGATATATATGGTGTTCGAACCTGTGGAACAAATACGATTTTGCTTTTAGACGGAAAGAATTGCTGCTAAAAGGACAACATTGAAAAATATCAACTCGGCAGGCGTATGTCAATCAAACATGTATCTTCTACGCATGCGCAAATATATATTTATGCGTTTAACTATGTAAATTTTAAAACTATCTGAGCTAATCCATGTGCATATGGATTAAGCTCAGATACAAACGAATAAAATTGAAGAGCTACATGTTTTGGTTTCAATTCTAGCTGATGGCTTCCCAATCATATTCTTAAACTTTTGAAATCACTGCTATATATTGGGTACAGTATTGGCACTATAATAATAAATACGATACAATACAGTATTGGTACTATAATAATAAATACGAAATCTACAAAAATTAAAATATCATATTTTTATATTTAAGCGTAGTTTACAACCAGGCGACGCCAGGCGACTAGTACTATATATTGGATGTAATATACTAATCAATAGAGAATTAGCTCTATGAAAATGAAGAAGAAATTCGCATAAATTAAAATATCATATTTAAGTGTATTTTAAGACCGGGCAACGTCGGACGGTTTGCTAGTATATATATATATATATATATATATATATATATATATATATATATATATATATATATATATATATATATATATATATATAATTCTTGGTGTTGTCGATCTTGTAGTTATAATTCTGCTATTGATTTGATGTATTTCGTGGTATATTTTCTTTTTTGGTTACTTGTTTTGATATTCAATCCTTATTGGTTGGCTGCTTAACTATATATAATGTTTGTTTAAGTTTGTTCTTGCGAGTCTTTTGCGTTGGAACGCTTCAGGTCCTCCCTGGTGTTTATCTTCCATTTCGAATCGTAATCGACATCATCTTTTTGCTATTTCATTTTTTGTTTGTTTGTTGTCGTTGTTCCTGTAGAAATACACCGCGGTTCTCTTCCCTCCCTCGCCCTCTTTCTCTCTGTCACACAAACTCTCTCTCTCTCTCTCTCTCTCTCTCTCTCTCTCGCTCTCTCTCTGGGACACATACACACACATTTATATATATATATATAAATATAAATATATATACATATATATACATATATATATATTTTTTTAATGCAAGTTATTGAACAGTGCAGTAAGATTACTATGTGTCTGCTTGAAAACTACATAATAGTGTTTATATTTATTCTCTTTCCTTATAGTTGTTTATGTTGACCTCGTTAATTAAGATGTTCAGATTTGAGCTAGAAGGCGCATGTCTGTTCGAATCGTTCCCCCAGCTGAACAGAAATTTCTATACTGATGATTCCGCAAGGATGAAACGTCTGCATGTGTGAATAATACAATTATTTAATGATAAATAATAATACTTATATATACTTATTTAATGATTATTTATTTATGACACATTAATAGACATACTAGTATATATATATAAATATATATATTTATATATATATTTATATATTTATATATTTATATATATATATATATATATACTTAAATGTCTATTAATATGTCATGAATAAATAATTATTACATATTATTATAATACATTATTATATATACATTATTATATATTATTGTATTATATTACATTATAATATATTATTATAAAGAATTATTATATAATATTATTATATTACATGCCATATATATTTTTATAATTTACTATATACATATATATATATATATATATATATATATATCATATTTTAGTAATTTAAATTTTATGATGTTAAATGGTTGAATTTAAAATGTAGAATTTTTATTATGCAAGACAAAGAGTACATTTCAATAAATGTATCTCCTTAACCTATAGATTTTCAATCTTGACCCATCTCCTCAGAGGAAAAATATTGGCAAATATTATAAATGGTTTAAACCTAATTTTCTAAATGCAATAAACATAGAAAATCATAATTAAAAGTTTTTAAAGTTTTTAAAGCATAGAATAACGGAAAGTATATATTGGTTCAAAATAAAAAGGATATTGAACTTCATATCCAAATTTTATGGTAAATCCCGAAGTGAGAGTATTTGGTAGCAGTGACATAAAAGGATCTTGATTCTTCCACGGCACAAGATAACAATCCGAAGTAGGCATGATTCCTTGGTATCCCCTTTGGTTCGATGAGATATCCGGTAAATATCTTATTATATAAGTCCGGTGAAGATGTTTTTTTTTTAACATTTAATTGTTTTTATATTTATTAAATATTTTTTTTAATATATGAGTTTCAAAATCCACTTCATAATATTTGCTAATATTTTTCCTCTGAGGAGATGGGTAAACATCGAAAACTTATAGGTTAAGAAAATATACTTATTGGAATGTATTCTTTGTCTTGCATATAATAAAAATTCTAGATTTGAAATTTAACCATTTCACATCATAAAATTTAAATTACTTAATTATGATTTATTTGCTCTATCTGGTATATTGAGCGATTTTTATTTAGCTAGTATTGTCTTTATAAAATATTACAGCCAATAATATTTTTTAAGACCGATAATCACTGAATTTGCATACCAGTAGATTTATTGCATTACATTATTCTGAAGTATATATATATATATATATATATATATATATGCATATATATATATGCATATATATATATGTATATATACATATATATATATGTATATATATGTATATATATATATATATATATATATAAAGCTGAATGTATGCGTGTGTGTGTGTGTGTTCACGAATAGGCTCCTATATGGTTGACTATTTTAAAAAACTGATTACATATAATGATAGAAGATGTATCGAGACACAGGAATGGGTATGTTTGATCTGGCAGATCGGAGGTTCATTTAAATTGTGGGGTCTTCGTTCGCACCTGGTCCACAAAGTATGGAAGTAAAAAATTTAAAAATTAAAAAAACGTTTACAAGTGTTTTTGATATATATATATATATACATAAGAATACTTTGATAAGTATGTTTTAACTTAACTAGTGATGGTATAATAAAATTGTGAGGTCTGCGCTCGCACCTGGCCTCCATAGAATGGAAATAGGCACAAACTTTAATATCTATCTGCGTAAGTATACTTTGATAATTATGTTTCAGTTTGAAGAAATATGGTATGATAAAATTATGGGGTGTTCGTTCGTACCTGAACTCCATAGAATGGAAATATGACACAAAGTTTAACAAGGTTTTTTAATATAGATCCACAGAATATTGTGATAAGTGTTTCAGTGTGAACAGGTACGGTATAATAAATTATGGGGGTTATCTATTTTATTTTAACTTTCATCATATTTTGCTTTGGTTTTGATACCCCAAAATTCAACCCAAATTTACAACTCTCCTTTTCATAACCTACCATACTTTCATAAATCAGAGTCCATTTTCTGTAGGCTGTTTTTGAACCCAGTCAACGACGGGTACTTTTGCTAATATATATATATATATATATATATATATATATATATATATATATATATATATATATATATATTGAAAAAAATTCATATTATGTTTAAAAATGTCATTTTTCTGAGGAATTTATATGCGTCTCTGATGAAATTGGTGAATCACTACCATTCAAAGAAGCACGTTTAAAACGCATTATACCAGCATTAAAGTAATATAAATGTTAAATAAATATATATGTGCTTTTGGAATGTTTATTAACGATATATATGCTCTTTAAATTTTCATAGAGCTTAATTAATTGTGGCAATTTTGAAATAACGGTATTTAATATATGTATATATTAAATGCATATATCTTTTACTAACGAACGTATATATACATATATATCTGTGTTTGGTAGTGTGTTTATATATGCGTATATGCTTATGAATGTGCGTATATTTTATTTTATATCGTGTAAAGTGCTTTATATGATTATAATAGAAAGGCATGGATCATTGTGTTAGTTATGCATTTCAAGTTATTTTAAGTTTTGTTATACGAAATTTCAATTCAATTGTTTTGTTTTGCACTCATACACATTACTAATTTCTCGGTTATGGAAAAAAAAGTGGATTTGTTTTCGCTAGGTGGCAGTGGCACTCGCAGAGAAATAGATTTGTTTGTCGCGCGTGCGTACAAACATGGCGGCCAATTGTGTTTCAATTCAAACATTTAGGAAATTGATTCCCATGCAGTTTTTTACCTTGATAATAAACCGTCTCATGTTGGTTTTTACGTGTTTTTTTTTGTTTGTTTGTTTGTTTGTTTTCATCGTATTGTTTGGATATTGAATTCATATTCTGGTGAGGAATCGAGTTTAATCTATATCATATTTCTTTTTGTCTGTTTATCTATCTGTCTACCTATCCGTTCCACCTTTTCGGAAACTACTAGCCGATCTGGCTGAAATTAGGTATTTACCTTTAATATGATAAAGCGCAGCGAACTAAGTATTATGGTATCGGTTCGATGCACACTCTAGGATTAATAGTGATTAATAGGGATTAGCATTTAATGAAAAATTAGTACAAATTTAACCATATTCAAAAATCAGTTTGGCATTAAAAGAAAACCTATTCTGAGTGAACCGGCTAAAACTTTTGCCCGTTTTTTTTATTGTCTAAATGTCTAATAATTAATGCTGTTCATTGATGTGTTTGTTGAGAAAATTTCTCTTGTGATTTTCTTCTGTTTTAGGCGCGAAATTTGAAACTTTTCCCACTATATTGTATTATTGCATTTCTGTAAGGCACTTATGGAAAAAAATATGTGTGTAAATAACTTTATCTCATACAGAAAAGGGAAAGCATATGCATAAGTTTGACTACAACGCTTTTGTCGAGGAGGTTAATTATGCACGTTTCTTACAACAGCGCCATTTGTAAACACCTTACAAACCAACATTTTTGTCCTCCACCTACAAGTTCGAAAACATTTTTAAACAACACATCTATATTTGACCATACTATTAACTACCATCTACTTCCATACCTTATAAGCATCACTAATTCAAACTAAAGCGCAAAATATAATTAAAATAAATTTCAATAACAGTGATAATATTCTTAAATACCTTTAAAAGTGATATGAGTGATTAATATATTCAATAATGTGTGAGAAGGAAAAAAAAGCAGCACACGCCTATAAATATCATAAATATCCTAAAATGTGTTTTATTATGGATTCGAACTGAGCTGAAAATACTCCTGCCAAATCTTATTGTGGCAGCTACATCAGCCAGTTATTGTTTGAAACAAAAACTAATAATAAGAAAATTAGAAAGGATAAGAACCACAATAGAAAGACACGGAGTGTCCATATTATTTAATAAAACGTGCCAAAATAAAAGAATGCTGCCTAAATACACACACACACACACACACACACACACATATATATATATATATATAGTAAAAAAATGATTATATATATATATATATATATATATATATATATATATATATACAGGCATACACACACACATACATATATATATATATATATATATATATAGAGAGAGAGAGAGAGAGAGAGAGTGAGAGAGAGAGAGAGAAAAATGAAGAGAGAGTTAATTTGAATTTCTTGCCACGTGAAATCATTCCAAAATGGTTCTTGCCAAAGATCATTCCCCATTATATGCCATCTAATCAAAATAATTCTCAAAAGAATTCGAGAGCATCATTGCTCATTTAAGCAAGCCGTTCGCCTTAAAACTTCTTTCTATGGGAATTATTTCTACTTCGCAAAACATGGAAAGAAACCATTGAAATGCATTGGAATACAGCAAAACGATCTTATTTAGCCATCCCTCGTTCTATAATAAAGATCAATGTGTATATATTCGTATATAAACAAATAAAAATGCAACCCGCTGAACAGAATTAGCGAGTAAAAACGTTCATTTTTCTAGACAAAAGCTTTCCCAGTTGTGTGGGAGATCGGGAAAACAAATAATAAGTTTAAAACAAAAACGCCGCCTGAAATAAGTCGAAAAGAAATCCTTCATTTTAAATAAAGAGAAAATGCTGGGTATTTTTTATGCCATCAAAAATTATGTTAATAATAAATTATATATAAAATTATTACTGACGTAATACTAAGATATTATAAAAATACTAATTGGCCGCCTAGCGTTGCAAGGTCGTAAAATATACATAATACTATATTTTGATTAATGCAGAATTTTTATTTATTATTAGTAACCTAAAAATCTTGCGTTTTGGTGGTGATGAAGTCGCTGAAAGCGTTTTTTTGATATTGTTTAGGTTTTTGAAACATTTTTCACGTACAATTTTGTCGAGATGTTTTAAAAAGTGGTACTCGGTAAGTGAGAGGTCTGGAGAGTATGGTAGATGAGATAAAGTTTCGTAGTCCAAGTCATTCAACTTCTGTAGTTTAGCAACGTGCGGTCGGTCATTGTCACCGAGGAGAATTGTTTTGTTTTTCTCTGTTGATTTATGCTGGGTGTTGTTGTCGAAGTTTCTCATGCATTTCATCCATTTGTTGACAGTACTTCACCGCCGTAATGATTTCGTCTGCATTAAAAAAAACTGTAATGGATAGTACTGGTCGCAGACTACCAAACAGTCGGCATGGTTTTCTTTTGATGCAACTCTGGCTTCGGGAAATGTCGTGAAGCTCCGTCGGCGTCTAACCACTGAGCTGAGCGTCGCCGGTTGTCGTAAATAATCCACTTTTCATCGCAAATCACAACCCGGGCGAGAAAACAGGTCGTTCTTGTTGCGTAAAAGAAAAGAAAATGACACTTCATAATATCGTTTCTTTTGGTTGTTCAATTCGTGAGGCACCCATTTATCAAGTTCTTTTTGTTTTTCCAATCTTCTTCAAGTGGTTGGAAATCGTCATATAGTTTCGTTGTAATATATACTTTCATAACTTACTACCTAGCTCTTCTCAACGTTGAGGTAAATACTGAAAGCCGATGCATGAAAAGATTATCTCCTAATAACATTTTATGAAATAATATTTTTATATATTTATATGTGAAGAATTCAATCTGAGACTAATTAACCGATATTTTGAATTTTTCGAATATAGTTCGAGTGTCCTCATTCATTCCCGGGCAACGCCGCGCGAGCATGTTGGTAATAAATAAATGCATTCTTAAAAACCATAGCGAGGTGTTGAATTATAATTTATGAGGTAGACAGGACAACAAAATCCGGCCACAACTGATTTATCTGCCAACGACGAAACTAAAGGACAATAATACGCGAGATTCTGTTAAAGGAAGCGAAAGAACTAAATTAACTTTTAATAACTGAAATCATTTATATGAACAACTTATGCGTCACAGCCTAATGAATATCTCCTTCCACCTCTCATATTTCGAAATCCGAGCATTATTTTTTTTTAATATCCTTGCTTTCTTCCGGTTTTCTCGACTTGATATCAATTTTTGTTTTCAGTCATTAATTTATTTTTGTCTTTGTTTCTTTCACCCTTCATATAAATCATCCGTTTTTATGCATTTTCGTTTTGCCTTCTTTTTAAAACCATCAATTTATGTGCATTTTTCTCTTTTTTATGGTACCAGAATTTGTCGTTGTTATCGTTTGCTTATTACAAATATAATATTGTACTTATTGTTCTTGTTTTTTTGTTTTTGTTTTGTTTTTGTTTTTGTTTTTTTGTTTTTTCTATTTCGGATTTTCTGTTCACAATTTGTTTTTCTTCGTTGTTTATTAACAACAACAAAAAAAACAGAAAATAAAAAGAAAGACACCAGTATTTTTACACTGCGATAATTCAATCTTTGCATTTAGCATTTCCAATGCTAAATGAAAACTTAAGCGAGACAAACCAACAAATAAGATACATCTAACTTAAGCGGAAATTATCGATAAAAATCCTATATCAAACTTGGTTCTAGCAATTCTATTTCAGTTTTTACAGACTGACAAAAATCTTATTTCAATTTTAAACCCTGGCAGACCGACGAAAATTATATTTTTACACTTTAAGTATAGCGGACTTGTAAAAATGCAATTTCAAAATGTCTAACTTAAGAAAATGCTATTTAACGCTTGCCAGAGACTGACGAATGTGCTATTTTATACACACTTATATTTATATAGACTAGACGTATATATGAGGGGCATGCAATAAGTAATGCCCCTGAACCACTTCCCATAGCAGTAGAGCAACGAAACTTGGCACAGTTGTTATTATTATTATTATTATTATTAGCTGCAGCTCTGGAGACTGTTTTTGGAGAAGACCTCAGGTTGGTTCTCCAACCACGACGTGACTTCAGAAATCAAGGCTGCATCATCTGGGAAACGCTTACCTTTCAAAAACAACTTCATGGCTGGGAGAGGTGAAAGTCAGAGGGTGCAAGGTCATGAGAGTAGGGAGGATGGAGGACGATTTCATAACCACACACCCATGCTTCTGATCTGGCAACATGCGTGTTGTGGGCTGGAGCGTTGCCCTGCAGGAGCAGGGTACCTTTGCTGATCTTGCCCAGCCTCTTGATTTTTATAGCTTCCCTTAATTTCCTCAAAAGTAAAGCATAATAGGCTCCTGTAATTGTGGTACCCTTTGCCAGGAAATCTGTCATCACTACTCCGTCCTGGTCCCAGAAGACTGTGAGCATGACCTTGCCAACGGAGGGTTGCACCCTTGCCTTCTTTGGAGGTGGTGAGTCCAAGTGCTTACACTGCATTGACTCTAGATCATAGTGATGAACCCAGGTTTCATCCTGTGTAATCAGTCTTTTGAAAAATTTTGACTCATGTTCTTGGCACCTCTCCAAATTCATCCTCGAGCACTCGACGCGTTCTCGCTTCTGGAACGGTGTGGGCAACCTGGGAATCCATCTGGCAAACACCTTATGCATATACAAATGGTTATGAATGATAGTTTCCACAGACCCTGTACTAATCTTGGCTGTTTGGCGAATAGTAATGCGCCGATCTTCCAAAATGGCAGCCTCAACTTGACGGACAGACGCCTCATCAATGGCAGAAGGGAGGCGACCAGGTCTGGGAGCTGTTTCCACAGACTTCCGGCCATGTTTGAATTCACGTTTTACAAGGTCATATGATGGGGCATTATCGCCATAAGTTTCTTTCATTTCATCAAAAGTCCCTTTTGGTGTGCGTCCTTTCAAATACAAAAACCGGATCACTGCTAGACATTCAACAGGCTCCATTTCACACCTGACTCAGTTCAAACACCTGTAAAACAGAAACCACAATTAGTTCAGAGCTGTAATTTGCCACATAACCCGTAGAGATAGAAATCATTGCACATGAAAAATTTCAGCTAGATCAGACAACTAGAAGTGGGTCAGGGGCATTACTTATTGCACGCCCCTCGTACACTCGTTATATACAACCCCACAATTATACACAATCTTTAATGTGACAGACAGACAAAAATGTTACTTGATCTTCAGTGTGACAGATCAATAGAAATGATATTTCAATATTAACTGACATTGACCAAATCAAATGCTATCTCAAACGTGACATACAAATCGATGGACATAGCATTTTAAGAGATGCTTGGACGCATTTCAAATAAGATTTATCCATTGAATTTGCGTGTGTAGAGAAGGTAGTTAAAGAAAGAAAGAAAGAAATTGAGGCTACTTTTTGTGGATTTTCTTTGTCGCAAATGTTACTCCGGAAACAATTCGCTTCGTGAAGCATCCATCAACTGAATTATGGCACGTTGGACGCATATTAAATCTCAGCTGTCGTCGTTGAGCGCAGAATTCGACGGGCAATGGTGAACGCAGGGCACAACTAAAAAGAATATGAAACTACAAGTCAGAGACGAACATCAATCTATCTCTCTACTCCTTCACACTTTATTGATCACTTGTCTGCATGCGTTAATCTCCCTCTTTCCTTTTTCTTCTCTATCTCTCTTCTTCCTCTCTCTTTCTATCCATTCATCTATCTATCTATCTATCTATCTGTCTGTCTGTCTATCTGTCTCCCGCTTTTTTTTCATGTCTTCACGCCTTCAATTCAATATACCTTACATTGGGGCAATTGCGCTAAATCTGGGGTAATTGCACCAACTAGCTAAAAGTGCTCTTTTGCCAATCACGCATACAAAGAGCACATTTTTTTAGTTGGCGTAATTAACCCCGGATTTGGCGCCATTACCCCAAAGAACGGGATATATATATATATATATATATATATATATATATATATATATATATATATATATATATATGGTAAAAACAAGGATAAAAAGTGCTCAATACGTTAGAAGAGCCAAATATGTTTTTTTGATTACTACAACCTCAAGTGTATTAACTTAATTCATTACAAATTGTTTCAATAGACCGGATAAAATTATCCGCCCCTATCGTCAGATGATTCAAGTTAAAAAAAATATTTTAACTTGAATCATCTGACGATATGAACGGATAAATTTTATCCTGTCTATTGAAACAATTTGTAATGGATTCATTTGATACACTTGAGGTTATAATAATTAAAAGCACACAAACACACACACACACACACACACAGACACACACACACACACACACACATATATATATATATATATATATATATATATATATATATATATATATATATATATACATATATATATATAATCGAGGTGAGACACTGATTAGAAATCAGATGAAAAGTCCTGATAGATATTACTTGAAGTAATACTTTCAGGGCGATCCTAACCAGAAAGGAGAAGCTCAATATTTATGAATAGAGCAATATATAAGTTTAGTGATTATATTTTAATTCTGAAAAAAAAACATATAGACACATATATTTGAATTAAGAATTTATTGTTTGACAAAAGGAATATACAGAAGGGTTTATGTTGATTTCCTTAATCTATGGATTTTCAATAATTGCTCATATAATCAGAGGAAATGAAATGCTGTGAATAGACACTTATTTTGCTTTTCAGCACAAATATTGAAAATAGTTTTTTGAGTAGTGAATGATAATTATATGGAAATAATTATAGGAAAAGGGAATTTGTTACAACCTGGGCAGTCCATTATTGGAAGGAGTACAATGTCCTCCGTTGTTATGAATCAGGTGGTCATGGGGAGAAGACAGTAATCCCATAAACAAAAAAGCCTGGTTGCTCCTTATTGATTTTCCGAAAGGTATACGGGGCAGCCGTATTCGTTGGTGCGTTGTGTGTGTTTTGGTAGTAATCCCAAATCTTTTTAGGTGTTGAGACAGTGTATCAGATGTTGGATGGATATACCATTCCATTGTATTTATCCAGTGGGTAATAGAATTTGAGCATTGAATTGTGTAATGCAATGAACCTCGAAATCAATGGTATGGAAAGCAGAAATCAACATAATCCCTTCTATATATTCATTTTGTCAAACAATACATTCTTAATTCGAATATATGTGTCTATATGTTGTTTTTCCAGAATTTAAATATAACCACTAAACTTTTAATGCAGTCTCCCGGGGTTGTGATATATATATATATATATATATATATATATATATATATATATATATATATATATATATATGTGTGTGTGTGTGTGTGTGTGTGTGTGTGTGTGTGTGTGTGTGTGTGTCACAATGGAATATAGATCTACATTTGTAATGAATCAATTATTGTAAGACAGCAGTTTCATTTCAATATTAATCCGGTTGTGAATAAGATACATAGGGTATATTTAATATATCACGCAAGCATAAATAGATAAACAAAGATACACTGACATTGATTTCAAAGACACACATACACACACACATACACAAATTAATTTTGTTTTTGTATACTATATCTGTTTTTTTAATTAAATTTTGATCGTCTCTGAAGAGCATCCAAATAAACTAAAAAGAATAGTTTTCATATGTTAGAGATTACGACACGTAAGCAAGGAAGTATAGAAGAAAATATAGTTATTCGCTAAAATAAAAAATAAAATAATAAACAAAAAATATAATCGTCGACTGATTATTATATTTTATTAGTGGGTTGTAATATATATATATATATATATATATATATATATATATATATATATATATATGCGTGTGTGTGTGTCTATTAATTTTAATAGCGTTCAAATATATAAGCAAAGCAAATAAAGTAATTTTATAATTTTAGATAGTTCAATAGTGCAATGCTAGAGCAATATTTCTCCTAATGGACCGCTTTACCACTGAGCTGAGCGTCGCCGAATGGTGTTGTAAAGAACCCACTTTTCATCGCAAGCCACAACCCAGTCGAGAAACGAGTCGTTCTTTTTGCGTAAAAGAAGGAAGATGACACTTCATAACGACGTGTTTTTTTTGTTTTGTTTTGTGTTTTTTAATTTTTATTTTTCGTTGGGGGGGGTCAATTCATGAGGCATCCATTTATCAAGTTTTTTGTTTTCCCAATCTCTCTCACGTGGTTGGAAATTATCGTATACGTTACGTCTAATTCAGAAACAAGTTCTCGAACAGTTGTGCGTGGATTAGCTACAACTAAGTGTCTTAATTGATCGTTGTCAACATCCGATGGCCGACCACTACGCTCAACGTTTTCACGCCGTCGCCGCCACGAAATGTCTTAAACCACCATTGTGCTGTGCGTTCAGTAGTGCTTCCTGGGCCAAACGCTTCATTGATATAGCGAGCTGTTTCAGGAGCTTTGGGCCAAGCTTGAATTTAAATAGGAAAATTGTGCGAATTTGCTTTTTTTCCATCTTGTATCCAAACATAATTGTTTTAAATTGATTATTTCCAAGTGCAGTAAGGTACACATGAAGATGGTCGGGGGTTACATGAGCCGGAACGTTGTAAGAATTACGCCAGCAAGATTCCTGAGTTCAACAAGATACACCTGAAGAAAGTCAGAGGTTACATCGACTGAAACGTTGTACAAATAAAACTCAATACGGAAACAGCAGTCCAAATAGTACGAATCACTACCATCGTCAGATAAACACCGGGGAATATTGACTGACAAACAACATTCAAAACTTTCCCAAACGCATTCTGTATATATTGAAGTTATTGTATAATAAAATATGAACTTGCTGTATTTTATGATTCAATTTGCAATAAATAATGTTTGTACTTCGCATAAGTTTTATGTAATTCATAAACCATGGCTTGATTTTATGTATTAGCCAGTCACTATGGCGCGGAAAGTCTGTTCATTTCCGATCATGAATATTTTTCGATATTATGGATTACATGGGAACGGAAAGAAATTCTTTACAGGAAATTTTATTATACGAAATAACGAAATATTTTTATTCAGTGACGAACAGTCTGTTATAATCGTAGCAAAATAGATAAACATAGACGATAATATAAAGGCGGTAGCAATGGCTTTCATTCTCTAAGCGAAATGTTATGCACATTAAATATAACAAACGTTGTTTGAAAATGGTATTCTAAACGTATTAAAATTAGACTAAGGATTCTAGACATGAGATTTAGTAGTATCATATGTTGATTTTAACAGTGATACCAAAAGGTCGAACACCTTATTATTTTATTAATTTATTAATGCATTAATTTTACCCGTCCTGTGAAGGGTATTATTCTAGTATACTAGTATTAGAAAAATAGGCAAATATGAAGGCGGCTTTTTACTAAAGTATCAGTTTACAACTATTTACGATCCATCATTTTTCGGGAAATAACGCATAAAAGGCTTTATATGATTATGTAAAGGAACACATCGTAAATTATATGAATAAAGGCGAGAGTGCTCAATATTAATAACAGAGCATATTCAGTCTAAAGCATTAAGAGGGTAGATACAAATTAAACTTCACGTGGATGTTGCCAATTCTAACTTGGCCTTCACCAGATCTAGGTAAAAAAACACTAATGTTTAATGTCAACACTTATATATATATATATATATATATATATATATATATATATACATACATATATATATATATATATATATATATATATATATATATATATATATATATATATAAAGCTGAACGTCTCTGTGTGTGTCTGGTCACGAATAGGCTCCTATATGGTTGACTATTATAGAAAACTGATCACATATAATGATAGAAGATGTATCGAGACACAGGAATGGGTATGTTTGATCTGGTATAATGATGATTCATTAAAATTGTGGGGTCTGCGTACGCGCCTGGTCCACAAAGTATGGAAATAAAAACAATTAAAATTTAAAAAAAGACGTTTACAAGTGTTTTTGATATAGATGTACATAATAATACTTTGATAGGTATGTTTTAACTTAAATCGGGATGATATAATAAAATTGTGTTCGCGCCTGGCCTCCATAGAATGGAAATAGGCACAAACTTTAATAAAGACTTTTCATATCTATCTGCGTAAGTATATTTGATAATTATGTTTCAGCTTGAATATCTAAAATTATAGGGTGTTCGTTTGCGCCTGACCTTCATAGAATGGAAATATGTCACAAAGTTTAACAAAGTTTTTTAATATAGATCCACAGAATATTGTGATAAGTGTTTCAATGTGAACAGGATGGTACAATAAATTATGGGGTTTATCTATTTTATTTTTACTTTCATCATATTTTGCTTTGGTTTTGATACCCCCAAATTCGAAGCTATCTCTTTACATCCCTTCCTTTTCATAACCTATCATACTTTCATAAATCAGAGTCCATTTTCTGTAGGGTGTTTTTGAACCCAGTCAACGACGGGTACTTTTGCTAGTATATATATATATATATATATATATATATATATATATATATATATATATATACTAGCAAAAGTACCCGTCGTTGATATATATATATATATATATATATATATATATATATAAATATATATATATGTATATATATATATACTAGCAAAAGTACCCGTCGTTGACTGGGTTCAAAAACATATATATATATATATATATATATATATATATATATATATATATACTAGCAAGGATACCCGACGTAGCCCGGGATAGAATGATGATCAACAAATGTTTCACACTCATATTTTATTGTCATCGAAATCTGTGAAAGTGCCTATCTTTTTATCAAATCGATTGATTGCCAGCTCTAGTTGGGTGCCCATCGCGTTGCACTGAGAGGACGTTTCACATGTCTCCCTGAACGCGCCCCTGTCATATCAAAGAACATTCTGTTGATTTTATATGGGACGTGCCTTTAATAATATTCCATTTAAAATTGTCGTAGACTCTTATTTTAATTTCTGTCAAACCGAAAAGAAACACACTAATTCACACAATTTCTTTAGAATTTACAGTGTGGAACGTTAACGTACATGTTTGATATTTATTCTTAGAAAGTATTCCAGAATGCCTAAATATATACATTCAATCGCTCCTTAACTATTTTCCATGTATTTTTTGTTTCCCTTTTTCATTGGCAAATTATAGTGTCACTCCTGTAGTTATATATTGGTACCAGGAATTTCTTGAAACACAAATACAAATCAATCATTATTCCATGTCACAACGAAACATGGAATACTTGTAGAAAAAAACCCAGACGCACTTATTTTAGAATTTAGGGTTGTGTATTATACTTTTAACCTAACAAATTATTTTTCTTTCTTCTAGCTTATAAAGTACATTGGTTCGGTTTACATGCGATCTGCTCTAGTTACGAGAAATTCGACATACGAGATTCTTCAGAGCAAAAATCTTGCCCTACATGCAGGTGAAAATCCAAGTTACGAGTTTTCAGATGCTACCGCTAGGTGGTCAACTGTACGTGTTTCACTACTTAATGGTGCAATTTTTTTATTAGGAACATGTCTGCTCTTACACCGTTTTCGCTCAGCATCTATGACGCCTGCTAGATGTTATCTTTATTATTGTTCATTCGTTTATTTTTTACATCCTATTAGTAAATAAATGCTTTCTAACAATATAAGCTGTTTTCTGTGAGTTTTTGACCCTAAATCTAATTTCTTCCCATTTCTGGCAAACGTGATCTCGTGAACAACAGGTATTTTCCTTAGTGCGATTTACGACCTTAGTCGTTAAGTATCTTCTCTCCGAGCATAATGTGCTTCTGCTTGTTCTCCTCTCTGCTATAACTTAGTATGTATATTTTATTTCTTCATTTTGTCTATCTAATTTTATTTCGTTCGGCTTTTTCCTTTGCCTTCTTTACCAAGAAAATTATTCTGCTATTTGTGGAGAGCCACGTGTACAATTGTTTTGTAATTTTTATTTCCTCGATTAAGCCAAACGGTTGTTGCAGCAGTTCTCGTGATTTCTAGCCTCAACTTCCTTTATTCACTTTTTTCTCTCTTTCTACCTTTTTCCACTCTTTCTTCCTTGATTATAGCCTGTCACGTGTTTTATTTATTTTAATTAATTTCTCTCAAACTCTCGTTGCAGGATTTCACGCTATACAGACCTGATCCCGCTCTCATCAAGTTTCATCTCTACTTTGTGACTTTTTTGTGACACTAACCATGTGTTCGAAATAAGGAAATGGAAAGGTGTCCTCTGAGAAAAAAGAGGATAATGTTGATCAAATTGAATTCAAATATGGGTGTGGTGTTCGTGTGAGTGATCTCGTGAAGCAGTACGACCGGTCATCATCGACGATCTGTATTATATTGAAACATAAAGATACCAATCAGGAGTGTTACTATTATTTTCAAATTGAAGACCGACGCCCATAATAGATAGAGAGACTTCTGTGGTTGTGGATACGCGGCAAGGGGCTGGCGCGAGATACTATCACGGAGAGCATCATCTCCGAGAAGGCGCTCGCCATCTACTAGGATCTACAACTTGAGGCCGCGTCAACAGAGGGAGAGACATCGTCGGGTACACATGAAGGGGATTTCAAAGCCAGCCATGGCTGGTTTGATAAATTCAAAAAGAGGACTGGCATTTACTCTGTGATAAGGCATGCCGAAGCAGCGAGTGCAGATATCAAGGCTGCGGACGAATTTGTGCAGCGTTTCGCTTCACGAATTTCAGAAGAAGGTTATGTCCCGCAGTAAGTGTTTAACTGCGATGATACGGGCCTTTTTTTTTAATAAATCCAATGCAGGACATTCATTACCACTGATGATAAAAGGCTGTCTGGCTACAAGCCCATCATCGTCTAACCTTAGCACTGCGTGCTTATGCTAGTGGCGATTGCAAAGTAAAGCCGTACATCATGCAGAGAACCCATGTGTATTTCAGATTTAAAGTCTTAAAAGAGAAACTACAGGTGATATGGATGGCCAATGCAAAAGCGATGGTGACCCGCCAGTTCTTCACTGAATAGTGAATTTAATATTTGGCCTTTCGGTGAAGCTATATCTCCAGGAGAATGGCATTTCCTTGAAATATTTGCTCGTTCTGGACAATGCTCCCGCGCACTCCCACGGCCTAGAAGACGACATAATTGAAGATTTCAAGTTCATTCGGGGACTCTTCCTCTTACCCAATTCCACCTCAATCCTCCAGTCCATGGATCAGAAGATGATCTCAAACTTAAAAAAAAACTACACTAAGCATTTGTTCCGATGATGCTTTGAAATCACGGACAACACTCAATTAACCATTCGTGAGTTTTGTTAAGAAACGTTTCAACATTGCTATAGCTCTGAAACTCATTGATGTTGCATAGCAGGGCGTTATGAAACACAGATTGAATTCTGCCTATGACCTGATTGCAGCGCTGAGAATCTGAAGGGTTCGATCCCCAACCTGACTCCAACGTGATGTCAGACGAGATTGTTCCTATTTACAATTCCGCCCCACGAAACAGAGTTAGACACACCAGGGTCGTTTTTTAATGTGGAGAAAAGGAACAAAAATAAAAATTGTCTCAGTCGTGAAGGATTTCTCCTCCACTGACAGAGAACAATAAATTGAAGTGTAGCATCTGAAGAACAGATGGTATTTATTTGCTCCCTCACCGAGCAAATAAGGCACAAGGCCGATTTTTAATGTGAGGAGTGAAAGGAGGGGGAAGGGAAAAAGGGCACCAGCTTCCGAGAGGTGGGAAATGGGAGCTGGTTAGAGGTCAGGCATGTGGGGTTGCCCCCACATCTGGTCTTTGCTAGTTATCGCTAGTCATAGCTTGCAGTATCTGTCGGAACAGATGGTATTTATTTGCTCCCCCACCGAGCAAATTAGGCACAAGGCCGATTTTTAATGTGAGGAGTGAAGGGAGGGGGAAGGGAAAAAGGGGACCAGCTCCCGAGAGGTGGGAAATGGGAGCTGGTTAATGGTCAGGCATGTGGGGTTGCCCCACATCTGGTCTTTGCTAGTCATAGCTAGTCATAGCTAGTCATAGCTTGCAGCATCTGTCGGAACAGATGGTATTTATTTGCTCCCCCACCGAGCAAATTAGGCACAAGGCCGATTTTTAATGTGAGGAGTGAAGGGAGGGGGAAGGGAAAAAGGGGACCAGCTCCCGAGAGGTGGGAAATGGGAGCTGGTTAATGGTCAGGCATGTGGGGTTGCCCCACATCTGGTCTTTGCTAGTCATAGCTAGTCATAGCTTGCAGTATCTGTCGGAACAGATGGTATTTATTTGCTCCCCCACCGAGCAAATTAGGCACAAGGCCGATTTTTAATGTGAGGAGTGAAGGGAGGGGGAAGGGAAAAAGGGGACCAGCTCCCGAGAGGTGGGAAATGGGAGCTGGTTAATGGTCAGGCATGTGGGGTTGCCCCACATCTGGTCTTTGCTAGTCATAGCTAGTCATAGCTAGTCATAGCTTGCAGTATCTGTCGGAACAGATGGTATTTATTTGCTCCCCCACCGAGCAAATTAGGCACAAGGCCGATTTTTAATGTGAGGAGTGAAGGGAGGGGGAAGGGAAAAAGGGGACCAGCTCCCGAGAGGTGGGAAATGGGAGCTGGTTAATGGTCAGGCATGTGGGGTTGCCCCACATCTGGTCTTTGCTAGTCATAGCTAGTCATAGCTAGTCATAGCTTGCAGTATCTGTCGGAACAGATGGTATTTATTTGCTCCCCCACCGAGCAAATTAGGCACAAGGCCGATTTTTAATGTGAGGAGTGAAGGGAGGGGGAAGGGAAAAAGGGGACCAGCTCCCGAGAGGTGGGAAATGGGAGCTGGTTAATGGTCAGGCATGTGGGGTTGCCCCACATCTGGTCTTTGCTAGTTATCGCTAGTCATAGCTTGCAGTATCTGTCGGAACAGATGGTATTTATTTGCTCCCCCACCGAGCAAATTAGGCACAAGGCCGATTTTTAATGTGAGGAGTGAAGGGAGGGGGAAGGGAAAAAGGGGACCAGCTCCCGAGAGGTGGGAAATGGGAGCTGGTTAATGGTCAGGCATGTGGGGTTGCCCCACATCTGGTCTTTGCTAGTTATCGCTAGTCATAGCTTGCAGTATCTGTCGGAACAGATGGTATTTATTTGCTCCCCCACCGAGCAAATTAGGCACAAGGCCGATTTTTAATGTGAGGAGTGAAGGGAGGGGGAAGGGAAAAAGGGGACCAGCTCCCGAGAGGTGGGAAATGGGAGCTGGTTAATGGTCAGGCATGTGGGGTTGCCCCACATCTGGTCTTTGCTAGTCATAGCTAGTCATAGCTAGTCATAGCTTGCAGTATCTGTCGGAACAGATGGTATTTATTTGCTCCCCCACCGAGCAAATTAGGCACAAGGCCGATTTTTAATGTGAGGAGTGAAGGGAGGGGGAAGGGAAAAAGGGGACCAGCTCCCGAGAGGTGGGAAATGGGAGCTGGTTAATGGTCAGGCATGTGGGGTTGCCCCACATCTGGTCTTTGCTAGTCATAGCTAGTCATAGCTAGTCATAGCTTGCAGTATCTGTCGGAACAGATGGTATTTATTTGCTCCCCCACCGAGCAAATTAGGCACAAGGCCGATTTTTAATGTGAGGAGTGAAGGGAGGGGGAAGGGAAAAAGGGGACCAGCTCCCGAGAGGTGGGAAATGGGAGCTGGTTAATGGTCAGGCATGTGGGGTTGCCCCACATCTGGTCTTTGCTAGTTATCGCTAGTCATAGCTTGCAGTATCTGTCGGAACAGATGGTATTTATTTGCTCCCCCACCGAGCAAATTAGGCACAAGGCCGATTTTTAATGTGAGGAGTGAAGGGAGGGGGAAGGGAAAAAGGGGACCAGCTCCCGAGAGGTGGGAAATGGGAGCTGGTTAATGGTCAGGCATGTGGGGTTGCCCCACATCTGGTCTTTGCTAGTTTTCGCTAGTCATAGCTTGCAGTATCTGTCGGAACAGATGGTATTTATTTGCTCCCCCACCGAGCAAATTAGGCACAAGGCCGATTTTTAATGTGAGGAGTGAAGGGAGGGGGAAGGGAAAAAGGGGACCAGCTCCCGAGAGGTGGGAAATGGGAGCTGGTTAATGGTCAGGCATGTGGGGTTGCCCCACATCTGGTCTTTGCTAGTCATAGCTAGTCATAGCTTGCAGCATCTGTCGGAACAGATGGTATTTATTTGCTCCCCCACCGAGCAAATTAGGCACAAGGCCGATTTTTAATGTGAGGAGTGAAGGGAGGGGGAAGGGAAAAAGGGGACCAGCTCCCGAGAGGTGGGAAATGGGAGCTGGTTAATGGTCAGGCATGTGGGGTTGCCCCCACATCTGGTCTTTGCTAGTCATAGCTAGTCATAGCTTGCAGCATCTGTCGGAACAGATGGTATTTATTTGCTCCCCCACCGAGCAAATTAGGCACAAGGCCGATTTTTAATGTGAGGAGTGAAGGGAGGGGGAAGGGAAAAAGGGGACCAGCTCCCGAGAGGTGGGAAATGGGAGCTGGTTAATGGTCAGGCATGTGGGGTTGCCCCCACATCTGGTCTTTGCTAGTCATAGCTAGTCATAGCCTGCAGCATCTGTCGGAACAGATACTACACTTTGATGGGGTTTATTTGCTCCCCCACTGAGCAAATTAGGCACAAGGCCGTTTTTAATGTGAGGTAAAGACCAGCTCCCCTAAAAGTAGGCAAAAAGGGGGCACTCTGGTTACCAAAAATAATAATTGTCCCAGTATAGAGGGTTTCCCCTCCATTGACTGGTACAAATTATCTTAAGTGCAGCATCTGCCGGAACAGATGGTATTTATTTGCTCCCCCGCTGAGCAAATTAGGCACAAGGCCGTTTTTAATGTGAGGTAAAAACCAGCTCCCCTAAAAGGGGTCACTCTGGTTACCAAAAATAATAATTGTCCCAGTATAGAGGGTTTCCCCTCCATTGACTGGTACAAATCATCTTAAGTGCAGCATCTGCCGGAACAGATACTACACTTTGATCATTGCCCGAAGGTCAAGAAGTATTTTGTCCTCCAAGAAAAACGAGGCGGGCCTTAATAAACGGGCCCCGAGTGTCACTTTGGTTCGGTACACGACTGGTTAATTTATAGTTAAAACTTCACAAAAACCGGAATTTTCATGAAGCGATTCCACACCCTTTTTAGCCCTTATGCATTAAACTAAATCTAACTAAGTATAGATCACATATGGACATTTTAAGTCTGATCCAGAATTCTTAATAATCTATATATTAATATTATAGCGTGCGTGTTATTTTCTGTGTCACGCTTATGTTCGGGTCGTTTAATTGTTATGGAGTTCCATTTCTTGTAAAAAATAATTTTACCAAGAATTCTTGATAAGGTTTGGTTTCGGTTTCGATTATAGCTGATGGCACTAAAGTCATCTATTTTTTTATATAAATGATTTTACCAAGAATTCTTCATAAGTTTTGGTTTCGGTTTCGATTATAGCTGAAGGAATTAAAGTTATATATATGTATATATATATATATATATATACATATATATATGGGTGTGTGTATGCACGCGTTTGTGTGTGTGTGTGTGTGTGTGTGTGTGTGTGTGTGTGTGTGTGTGTGTGTGTGTGTGTGTGTGTGTGTGTTGGATCCTCAATCCGACAGGGGGATGTGATGCGCCTAGTGTGTTAGGTATGTTAGTGTTAAGTTCATGCTTGCATGCCTTCTCGCTTCCAGATAACACCGCTGGCTGACCTCACGGTGTAAAGGGAGCAGCTATGCATAAGTCTTCCCTGCCAGTACATAGCCTCACCATCATCAAGACTCCTACAGTGCCTCCACGTTGGCCACACACGGTAACTGGATGCCTTGCGACCCCAGGCTAAACCTGTAGGAGATCTTGGACCTCAGAGGTAGTGCGCTATGGCCCACCGATGTGTGGACACGCCCTGGCACACTACCAACCCCTACCCCACTGTCTTGTGGGTGCTCTTGGTTAGGCGAAGACTAGGGGAATCAACCCCAAAATCAAACACCACTGCCTTGTGAGCCTTATCACAACAAAAGGCTAAGAGATGGGAACTCTGACTTCAAATCATACTGCTATCTTGCAGTTTTCCATAAAAGACTATGGAACCTCATCCAGAAAGAAAAGGCATAGTAGCGGACACGATAGGGTGACTGTCTACCTCACTGAGATTACGTTCGGCCAGAAGCTGCGACCTCCTCTGCTGCCAGTCGTGGCGAGTTCGCTCTACTGGAAATGAGCATTGGGGGTTAAGAGGGTGTCTATTTGATGCGCAACACATACTACACCTAAACTGCGCGAGCGAGTTAGGAGAAAAGGTGGAAAGTCCTGTACTGAAGGATAAAGCACTGAGACCCCGACTAGTCATCGTTAAGGCTGGCGGACTGCATGATATATATATATATATATATATATATATATATATATATATATACATATATATATATATACATATATACATATATATGTACATATATATATATATATATATATATATATATATATATATATATATATATATATAAATTTTGAATCAGTGGACTATGGAATTTCAACAGGTCCCGCTAGTTGTTTAATTTATTTAAGAGTAAATCCTATACATACAAATATATAAACATATAAACATACATATATAAACATATAAACATACATATAAACATACATTATTTTGCAGAGATAGAGATATACCATATTCAGATTCCTAGATCTTATAGCCTAAAAATATTGAAAGCATACAAAGGACAAACACGCGTCGCGCATAGTGTATACACATGTGTGTGTATGTGTGTGTGTATGTATGTGTATGTGTGTGTATGTATGTGTGTGTGTTTGTCTGAATACGCGAACGCATTCGTAACATTCTTTCTAATTTTCACCGATCTATTTCTATCGTAACATCACAGCGAGTCGTCCTTCTCTACGCAATAGGTCGACGTCCAAGCTAAGTTGAAAGGTCATGGCTACTCGCCTCTTTTCGAGTTTCTATGATAATGTCATATGTCATTTCAAAGGAGGCGGAGACTGGTGTCGGTTTGCGTTATGATGGGGCTCGACATATGAGCAGATAACGTTATAAAAATTACAATAATGTCACAACAATAAATTTTATGCCAATCGTGAATTGAATATTTTATTAATAATTACCAAAGCAATAAAACAGCAATAGTTATACTTTGTTTTGTCTTACGACATATCAACCCTTCGATATCGATTTCTGTTTACTTGCCTCTCGACGAGAATATAGTAAGATACAATATCGGTTTTTTTGTGTAGCTCCCCAAAACGGGAAACTTTGCATTGAAACAAAAATTTTAATTGCCTCGGTCTATAAGGAGTTCACTTCATCTGTCGCAGACAGAAAAGATAAAGTGTAGATCAAAACATCTATTACACTTTATAAACATGTGTATATCTTTGATTTCATGTCATGCTATATCTGATTCTATTTAACTTATAGATGAAATCCTTGCAGAGACTTCAGCAGTGCACTTTAGAATGTTCGTAACGAAAATGTTCTTACTAGGGCTATGACAACAGCATATTCTTTTGCTTGTTTTGATTCTCAGGTGTATATCCATTGATATCTTATATATTTTTTTTTAATGTAGAGTGATGTGGTTCTCGGTTGATTAATTGTGTCGGATATATACTCGAGAGTCAAAACAATGAAAAGAATATGCTGTTGTCATATCCCTAGTTATTACATACTCATCAAAGCTCCCAAATTAAAGCCTCACAATAGAATGTAGTTTTGTAATATCGCAGACGAATCTTTCAGATCTTAGCAAATAGCCGATGCGCTTGTCGTGTTGCAAAAGAGCGCACAACGTGCATAGTAGCAACGAATGTACTCTCTCTCTCTCTCTCTCTCTCTCTCTCTCTCTCTCTCTCTCTCTCTCTCTCTCTCTCTCTGTAAGTGTTGTAATATAGTGTCATGTTTGTAATAACATTTGTTCTCTCTAGTAGAATAGCAACAGCCCATTTTGTGTGAAGGAATTTATAGTTTTAATTTTACATTCCACCGCACCGTATTAGCACTTTAAGTCAACTTACGCCTGCCAAGTTCTATTTTTTTTTTCTATTTTAATGTCTTCGCGGCTATTTTTATCGCTAAAAAATAAATCACATTTGTTCCACGGGTCTGAATCCTCTATATATCAATTTTACAAGTTTGCAGGCGAAATATTGACAGTGTAGTTTGTTCTGCACCCAGATGAACAGTCACATATATGTCTATTTATATATATATATATATAGAGAGAGAGAGAGAGAGAGAGAAAGAGATAGATAGATAGATAGATAGATAGATAGATAGATAGATAGATAGATAGATCAACATAATATTTATTAAGCTTAAGATTAATATTTATGCAAATTAAGTAACACTTCTTTTGCTGAAAATGGTATTATCTATCTATTTATTTATCTACTATTATACAAAGGAAAATTTGTGTGTGAGAGAGAGAGTTCCCTATGAACTCCTAAACGGCTGTACCGATTTTTTTTTTATTTAACAGAAATGTACTTTATCTGTCTGGCTGGCAATTTTCTTAGATAGGTTTTGTATTAGAATGTATTTGATAATCCAAAAAATCTGATGAAAGAAGGAACCGGCGATTTTGATCAAAGTTAACATCTTATACAGCCTAACATCACAAACGCATTTGAAAAGTTTTATTACCACTAAGAAAGAAAGGCTCGGTATACAAAATCCACAGTAGGTTCTTTGATATGACAGAAGCACATTAAAAACGAATGCTTTTATTTAGAGCACAATTGAACCATGATACTTAGCGTTTTCTTTTTAAACTTTAATTCAAGCCATTATATAAAAATATTTTTTTAATCAACAGTAGGTTCTCTACAGTGCAATATAAGCTACAATGTACTGTGGACTATGTCACTGCTAGGAGGCACATGAAGCTTCCTCCTGGTGCACTATGGTACGTCTCCAACTAGAGCAGGCAATTAATCGATTTGATTGAAAAAATATGCGATTTCACCGATTTTGATAATAAAAATATTACAGGGTGAAACATCTGTTAATCTTCATTCAATCGCAGGCAACATCTGGTCTTCCTGCTAGTCAGTTGTGCCATAATTAATCCCTCTTCGACAAATATATATTTTTTAAAGTGTCAGATACAGACAATAAGATATAAAGATATATAGATATAATATCTTATCCGTCGTTGTCACAGAAGTCATGAGAATCCTGTTTACAGTCCTAAAGCTGATACAGTAGAACCCCGAGATACGGTGGCCCTAGGATACTTTTTTTTCAGTTTACGATGTGGAATATGATGTTTTCCTGCCCCCTGGTTACGGTATTTACCCCCCCGCCTTACAATGTTAGTTATAATGTGATTTGATTATATACTTGTGTATTATATACGGTAATGTATTTTGTTACTAATTTTTAATGCCGTATCCCTGGGTTCTACTGTATTACGATACTTTTCTTGCATTATTTTTATTTCTAAAATAAAGCAAGTGTTGCATTCCCCATCTTCAGATGTACGGCGCGAACGCAGACTCAACGACATTATTGGAAGAAGAAATAATATTTAATATCATCATTAGATTCGTGGTAATTGTTTCCTTGAGAAACGTTGCGTTTGATCTTACTATGTTTCTGTGGTTTTCAATTACATCCTCAGTAAACGAGGATTGGAATCGTCATTTGGAGCGTTGTCATCCCAGGTAACGGCAGAGGAAAATTTATTTCATTCATTAAATTCTTTGAAAATTTTTAACTTACAGGATTCAAAAGAGAGTCGCCAGCCTGATAAGTTCTGAACTGTCATCCAAGCTTAAACCTCTGTCCCATCGACGAAATGTTGCACCCATCTGTCTGTTCTACAAGTATTTTAATGGTGGATGCTCAAACGAACTACAAGCCCTTGTATCCCCTCGACGTAAATACTCCGACAAACTTGACAAGCAGCAAAATCTCACCCCTACACAGTAGAAATCGCTAGATGTAAGAAAGCCTTCTACTCTAATAGTTTCTTCTCCAGAACGGCTAGACTCTGGAACTCTCTTCCGGGTTCCTGTTTTCCCAACTGTACTGACATACAGCAGTTCAATTGTAATGTTTACAGCCATCTTGCTGCTCAACTCCCTACATAGTATTCCTGCAACTCATGTTCTAATAGTAGCCCCCCTACATCAAAGTGGCACTGTGCCTTATTTGGGGTGAAAACGGAATTAAAAAATAAAGTAAAATAAAACGTATATGAATGTTATAATTGTTAACACATAGATTTCAATTATAGAGAAATAGACATATTTTTGTTATATGCAGAGAAGACCGGTGAAAATATTGTAAACAACTCGTCACAAACGTAGTCACAGTAATAAGACGCCATTTTGTAACATAGCGGTGCTGTCATCGGATTGAAAATCCATAGCCATTCAGTTCCCAGTACCGTCATTCCATACGCACTTCCTATCATCCAAGTAAAAAAAATAGAACTAAGACTCAAATATATATTTCTGTACGGAACGATTGCTTTTCTCTCCACAGACGCATATGCAAATGTAGATATTAATATTTGACCTTTTAACCCCTGTTGGCGACCGTCTCGACAAGTGACTAAACTATTCAGCTTCTCATTCATTCAAGAAATATCAATTTCTAAATCAACTGATGCCCATATTCTCAAAAAAGCGTGCTTTGTCGTGTTTTCTATAACGTAAAAACTTTGCTCCATCTATGTTGAGACATTATCATTTGTCATACACATGGCCTTGTGAACTTAGTCTGTCTCAAAACCCACATTTACCCCTAAATTAGAACCGTATGCTCTTTACACGTATATTTTTATATATTTGTATTATCGCTTTCTCTAAAGCCATATTTATCCCAAACCATTATCATCCCTTTTCCTCGATATTATCTCATTTTACTCTTTCATTTTTATTGTGCTCATCTGATTCACATTCATCTATAATATAAAGGGCAAGAATCTGTTGAAATGTATGTGCGTATGTATTTCTCGCAAAATCTTTCGACAGAGGCGACGGATTTTCACGAGACTGGTATCATTTTGAAGATCGGCCCTTCAGATGACAAATATCGAAAAATTGGCTAAAAACATTAATTCCTTAACCCTCAACTGGGGACTTTTCTACAGGGAGGGGTAGCAAAAAATGCATGACAATTTTGCCAAACACGCATGCGCCAAAAACTTTCTTTCTTGAATTAGCTTAAATATTTAAAAACGAAAAACGACTAAATTTCGCTTACACGGTCACAGACGGGCCGGTATAGTAGCAGCGTCGTAAATGGTATCAGATAAATTTTTCTTTTCGATTTTTATAAACGAATAACCACTATTTTATCTTTCTTTTGTTTTCACTTGAATATGAATAATTATTTCAGTATACCTGGCGACAATACGTTTCCTTGTGTAACACGATAGGAAAACAGTTACTTTTTGTTTGTTTGTTTTTTATATACATAATTTCGCCTTATTATGCCGTCGTTTGTACAAATTGTTATACTTTGTCAGATGTGAATTTCAGATTGTGTCCTATTAATTCAATCCACACTATTGACTTATAAGTATATGGTAATGATATATTTTAATCTTATGAAATTATCCAACATATCCAGTTGTAAATTGTAGAAATCAAAACACAATTCTGTATGGCTAGACTTTAGGTAATTCCTTTTCCTTGAACAATGCCGGGTGTCCTTGTTTTAGCGAATATGCTTTGATTTTAGAAAATACCAGAGAGTTACTTTTAAAAGGGGAAAGAGGGGAAGAGGGGTGAACCACTAAGTTACATTAACAAAAATTCAGCTCCATCCATTCTTAATTTGTCGATATCATATAACTAACCGTATCAACGCTCTCGGCTGGAAAAATAAAATTGACGCACAAAAAGCGCCTGAGAAAATAGTGTCAGCAACTCGATAGGTTCGTTTACTTTTCTTTTTCTCGTCACTCCACCGAATACAAGATGGCGCCGGTCAAATAAAGGTCATTTCCCGCCATTACAAGCGAAAGGTAAATAGTCGGAAATATTATGACAGGGTTTTTTGCTTCTTCTTCTACCAACCAATCATGTGTCAGTGTCGTTGTTTTCGTTGAAGAAAACACAAGAATCTCGACTATGTTGATAAGTCCACCTAATGTCTCGTTCTTTTATTTATTTGTCTGTCTTCTCCCGAGCACGCGCGTTCGCTCGTTCGCTCGCTCGCTCGCTCTTCTCTCCTCCTTTCTCTTACAAACACAGCCCCCTTTTACCTTACTTTGGATTTTTCTATCTATCTAAATTTGTTTCCATTGACTATTTTAAATATATACTAGCCAAAACGCTTTCCAAAGGATGGGGAGCGCTTTTAATCGAGCTCTTTATGCGGCATTATGTACTCATTCTTAATATCATTAACAGTATTACAGCTGATGTTCCTCAGGATTGTTTATGCCAAAATTTATACATTTCTAACTTATACTTTTGAAGCCGATTAGTAGTTGCGTTTATTATTACTATTATTACTATTAGTACTATTATTGATAGTAGTAGTAGTAGTAGTAGTAGTAGTAGTAGTAGTAGTATGTTAATTTCTTCCAATGGGGTCTCATGCTAAATTTATTAATATGTTTAAAGAATTTAAGTACTTATATTAGTAATATTCGTATAATTAGTAATCATAACAAAACCGGCCATGGCATCATTGTGATCCCCTACTTTACATTAGGGTCTCCATTAATTCTTCATCAAGTTTGAGCATACAAGTTTTTCCCCCATTTAATAGCAGTGGTAGTAGTAGAAGCAGTAATATAATTTTCATCCTTCATGTACACCCGGCACACTGAGGTTCTTCATGTTAAGTATAGTGCAATTCTGGCCAATACTTTTGGAGACTCTAACTTGGTTGGTTGTTTTGTTTTACGGCATATCAATCCTTTTCGGGTTATTTAATAACGATATCAGTTATTTTGGAAATAGTTTTTTTGCTTCAAGTTCTTTATATTTTGTCAATATTTATTTGTAGAGTTTGGTTTATATGTTTTGTTTTACAGCATATCAACCCTTTTAGGGTTATTTAATGACGAATCCAGTTATTTTGAAAATAGTATTCATGTTGCATTCAGTTATTTTTGTAGAAAGTTTGTATTGTTCGAGCTCTTTGCATCTTTAAACGCGAGATTTTAGTGTTTATTTTGGTAGTTTTATAGCAGATTTTATCGTTTTTGTTCCTCATCATGAATCAGTTTTGCAATAGGAGGGGGGAAAGGGTTTCAGTATTAATGTTTGGCACATTTTAATTTAGGACGCTAGTCAAGAAGTGGGGTAGATAGAAAGAAAACAGGCAAATGGGAAGAAAGGAAAGAGGGGAAAGTTGGGTTGTTTTTGTTTTTTGGTTTTGCAGAACAAATTTAAGTTTTGCAAAAGAAAGTAGAAAAATAAAAAAAAGCATCAATGTTAGGTGCATTCCGTCTCAGGAAGCCAATATCTCCAGACAGCCTGATCTGGTAGCACCAGGGGGAATCTAAGTATTTATATTAGTAGTACAGGTGGTAATCGTAGCGCTACTAATAATGGAATCATTGTGTCACCTATTCCAGATTTGATGTTCCAAAGGTTCGTTATCATGGTCGAACCTATAAGTGTTTACAATTATCACTACTACTACTAGTAGTAGTAGTAGTAGTAGTAGTAGTAGTAGTTCATTCTCTTGCACATTCTATATCTTAATGGGTTTTCTAACAAATTGTGTGCAATTCTGGTGGATAGTTTTGGAACCTATTTGTGACAGCCAGACGTATATCGAAACATAATGGAATTTTATGATTTTAGTTGTTTTGATTATTCAATATTTCATTATTTCATTGTTTTGTAATTTAATATTTCGTGGAGCTGAACAAGATTTTACCCCCTTCCCCCATCTGATTCTAAAATAATATTAAAACTATTTAAATATTGACTGCTAAGTTTTAATTTTAACATTGCTATTTTGTTTTAAACAATTTTTTTCTTAAAGTTTATTTTGTAACAAAAATTTAGTTGTTTTTTTTATGTAATAAAATGTTGTGGATGGAGGTTTTGTCGCGCTTTCTCTTTTGATTGTCCACGAAATCACTAGGACAATTTGCAAGTCATCTAAACCTTTGTCAGACAACATGCCATGAACCGTATTCATTCTCCGTTCTCTAACCGATCACTTCGTTGTCTCAATAATGATAAAAACAAAGTATAACAAGATCGCAAATATCTCTCTATCGAACGATGTTCCGATACTCGATGGTTGACTGGGACAGTCTCTGAACATTCATATCGGAAATACCTCTACATTCCATGTTTAAAAAGAATGCAGACAGAAACCATCACTTCAATTCTTTTCAACTTAATAGATGTTTTGAAACTAAAGTCGCCTTTACGACAATCAGCAATCACTGCAAAAGGATTATAGAAAACTTGATACGAACAAAAGTACCTTAATCTGACAATATTTCAGTCATAGTACTCAAAACCCTGCAACTGGAACTAGTTCCCATTCTTGCAAAGCTGTATAGTCTGCCAAGCGTTTAAAAATACTGGCGACTGGTCTTTTGCATCTCAATACAAATCAATTAATTTTCTGTGCGTCATAAGCATGTTGATCGAATCTGTAATGAATAGAGAAGTTATCGACCACGTCAGCCGAAATGATCTTCTCAGTTACAAGCAATATGGCTTCCGTCCTGGGAGATCTACAGTGGATGTACTGACTGTCATTTCACACAGTATCAATGAATTTTTCGACAAAGAGTTCTTCTCGAGAACAAAAGCTCTTATTGTATCAAAGACATTTGATAGAGTTTATCATAAAAGTCTATTTCACACGATTTCCAGCTACGCAATATCTGGAAATGTTCTCTCAACCTTTCATTTTAATATATTTATATAAGTAGTCGCCGATAGGTCCGAAGTTCAAAGTATCAACGTTGACGTGCCTCAAGGATCTATCCCAGATTCAACTTTATTCCTAATCTTTATCAATGATCTCCCAAATTACATTCTAAGGTCATTTGTTGACATATACGCAAGCAACACTACCATCTATGGTTACACTTCAAAGGTCAGCAATGACCAAGGTTTTTGAATCTCTCTCCGAATTTGAGCACGTGGTGCGATGAGCTAAAAGGTGTCTGGTTAATTTTAATGCATCCAAAACAAAGCTTCTATCTTTTCACCACCAGTGCTCTGATGCCCACTTGGCCTCAATTGAAATGAATGGCTCTCATCTCGACGAAATACCCTGATTCAACAAACTTCTGTGACCTGAAATGGAAGAGTTATATCAGATTTTTTCCAAGGCCGCTAGAAAAATGGTTGCATCATTCTACCGCTCCAGAAAGTATATCTCTCCAGGTGTAATCCTCTACTTGTATAAACCAAATAGTCATACAATAGAGTACTGTTGCCACATCTTGGGAGGTCTGGCAAGGGCACTCTTTCCTGCCTTGATAGGGTTCGAAAACCAGCTTCGAAAACTAGTAGGTGGTGTCGTTTCTTTTCCTTGAAACCTTTTGAAACAGAAGATACGTTGCTAGTCTACCTCTATTCTATTATTTTCATCATGAGCTTCAATTCGTGCCTCCTGAATAATATTCACAAGTATCTTCTACCTACAATCACTGCCAAAATTTCCCCTACTATATGTCTCTACCTAAATCTAGACGAAAATTCCATGAAAAAATGTTTTGCTCAGAACTTCCTGTAAAATTTTGTATTGTGGGTCCTTTTACTAGCTGACTACAACATGGTCCTCTTTAAGTCCGATGTGAACGAGTTTTTGGTGAACTGCCTCCTTAAATAATACAATTTCACACAATCCCCACCACTACCGATCAGTACGCACTCATTAAACCTTATCCTCAAATGGTATTCATGCCTTGATAAAAATTGACTTCCTTGTACAGGGTGGCCGAAAAGTCCCAGGACACTGGCCGAAAAGTCCAGACAACTCATTATGGGGTTTAATTAAAGGTCAAGTTTCTGGTATTATATACGAAACCATTGATCAGCTAAAGCATGCGATTATTGCAGCTTTTGCTAGCGTATCAAGGAATTCTCTAAAAAATAAAATGGCACAAAGACCCTGGAGGCGAATGGAATTGTGCAAGAACAACGAGGACCAACATACTGATCCCCTAGACCACTAAATTACTCTAGTTGTTTTCTGCTTTGTTTCTAATAAAGTTCTCTTTTTTTGTTGAATATATATGTTTTCTGTGTGTTTTATTAAAAAATACTGTGTTTTATTAAAAATACATGTATAGTGTCCTGGGACTTTTCAGCCACCCTGTAAAAGAAAAAATACATATTTCTGGTGCATATGGCGTCCAACGATTAAGCATGCACTTAAAATGTGTTTCTCAATACTTTAGAAAATAAATTAGATTTTTTTCAGGGCAAGGATTAAGAATATTTAAAATGTATTCTGATAACAGCAGAACAGGAAAAAAAGATGCAAAATAAATAATAGAAATAAACCATAGGTTTGGGAATCAAAAACTTTCTTTTTTTTTTGTATGTAATAACACGTTATGAATGTAGGTTTTGTACATACAACAAATATTAGTTAATAAAACCATAAACTTTCAGACAATCTTAAATAAATTGAGTAAATCCCAATAATAAGTTTTGATTTCGTATTAAAAAATGAATCGATCACTTCTTTTCGGTTTCATTTACAACCTCTTAAGTAAACAGTAGTGTTTTTGTTAATGTTTGTGGGTTTTATATTGTTTGTGTCTTTTATGTCTGTCTATTTTAAGGAAAAGAAAAGTGTGTGGGAAATATCTCCATGCGAACCATCTTAGGTATAAAAGTGGCGGACTAAGTTTTTCTTTGCCGCATGTATCGAAAGTCAAAATTGACGTCTTTCGGAAAAAAATCCAAAGTCGATTTTTCTCTAAACCTGAATATTTATTCGTCTATAAACTTTGTTGTTACGATTGTATTGATTATTCATAAATAGATTAATCTCTCTCTCTCTTCCTCTCCCTCTTCCTCTCCTTCTATGTCTCTCTCTCTCTCTCTCTCTCTCTCTCTATATATATATATATATATATATATATATATATATATATATATATAGAAAGAGAGAGATAGAGGGAGCGGGAGAGGGAGATATATATGCATATATATATATATATATACTAGCAAAAGTACCCGTCGTTGACAGGGTTCAAAGACAGCCAACAGAAATGGAAAAATTTATGAAAGTACTAGCGAGGGGTACCCGGCGTTGCCCGGGTGTTTGGAGGTGTGTGTGGGGGGGGGGGTAAACAAAAAAAGTAAGTATGAGGATCGAACTCGAACCCTTGAGGCAAAGTTGTAAATTAAAGTGTGAAAAAAAAACGTGCGACGTTAACGATTGCCCCACCGCGAGATGCTAACGGAAACACGTTTGAATTTATTTAATTACTTGGATTTGGCAGGTGCCCGTTTTACTGAGTTAATGAGGTCAAGTTTGACTCCAAGATTTTTATTTTCCCAAGACGTTATAGGAAAAAGACTAACCCACATACGGCGAGCGACAAATGTTGAATATTTATCTTCCCGAAATCGACCAAATTAAATAGACAGGCGAGCTTCGTTGTTAACTGTGAGATATTACGATTTATATGTGATATAAAAAGTTTTAAAAAGTTGTGAAGCGACCGACCGCTTCTCTGAAAGAAGCCTTTTGTAGACATACAGAAAAAGCGAACACACATACATACATACATACATACATACATACATACATACATACATTTTCGCTTTAATATTTATAGATGATAGGCCATGAAAAGGAAGGGTTGTAAAGAGATAGCTTCGAATTTGGGAGGTATCAAAACCAACGCAAAATATTGTGAAAGTAAAAATAAAATAGATAAACCCCATAATTTATTATACCATACCTGCTCACACTCAAAACAATTATCACAATATTCTGTGGATCTATATTAAAAAACCTTGTTATGGAGGTCAGGCGCGAACGCACACCCCATAATTTTATTATACCATATTTCTTCAAACTGAAACATAATTATCAAAATATACTTACGCAGATAGATATGAAAAGTCTTTATTAAAGTGTGTGCTTATTTCCATTCCATGGAAGCCAGGCGCGAACACAGACACCAAAATTTTATTACACCATCCCTATTTAAGTTAAAACATACTTATCAAAGTATTCTTATGTACATCTATATCAAAAACACTTGTAAACGGTTTTTTTTTTTTAATTTTTAAATTTTTTATTTCCATACTTTGTGGACCAGGCGCGAACGCAGACCCCACAATTTTAATGAACTACCGTTCTGCTAGATCAAACATACCAAATCCTGTGTCTCGATACATCTTCTATCATTATATGTAATTAGTTTTTTTTTAAATAGTCAACCATATAGGAGCCTATTCGTGACCAGACACACCCACACACACAGACATTCAGCTTTATATTATATATATATATATATATATATATATATATATATATATATATATATATATATATATATGGGATGGTGCAGCAAAATCTGACGCACGAATAAAAGTAAATATCTAAAGGTGCTGAGAAACGTAGTGAAGTTCCGGGTATAAGATCGTCGCCAGGCGCCTTTAGAGCTTCCACCGGAAGTTAGCTCCTGCACACAAAGTCAGGACGACAGAGCGTGACTGCTCAACAATGTTGTTCACTACTATATTTTTCTGGGGTATGATCGAGGCGACGGTCCACTCCAAAAGGCCAAGACCACCAACACAGTTGAGTCTATAAATGTTGCCACCGTAGATGCGTTCGCCGCTTCAGACAAAGACACAATCGCCAAAGCCCGTCAACCATTTCACGACCGCCTTTAGATGGTCGTCTCCGCCTGCGGCAGGTACATCTAAAAATAATAAAGCATGTAACAGTAACTGTTTCCAAATAAACTGTCGGGTCTCTGCATATACAACTTTCGTTTTTATTGACTATTTCTTTTTTTTTTTTTTTTTACATAGGCATCACTCAAGGATAAAGGTTAAAGAGGCCACTCAAGGATAAAGGTTAAAGAGTGTACAGTAGACATTGGACAATATAGTAATCATTAGTAATGAAAATTTGGTAAATTTGATAACTTATATAGAGCGGCTCATCAAGAACTTATTTACGTTAGACTTGAACACAACCATATTGTAGTCAGTCGGAAAGCAGGAAAACGGAAGACAATTCCACAGGCGTGCAGTTCTAAGAAAGAAGCTTTGCTCATGGGATCTACGTTTAGGTTTAGGCACAGATAAAGAGTGGGGGGAATTATTGATAGTGTATACAGCTAGACGAGTGTTTCTTGTGAAATTTCCTTTGCTTTTAGTCAAACGTCGGATCAGAAACACCCTCTGTATAATAAAATATACTTACGGTAAGTATGCTACACGTAAAAGTTTGTATTTCATGTCTGAGGGAAATCATACGGCTGCATGGATTTATATTTTAGTATTCTTCATAGTAAAGCAGTGTTTAATTCTTTAACTTACAATTTTCAATGTTTTCACAATTTTTGACAAGTAGTAACTTCTAATTTAACTGGTATTTACTCTAATTTCCGTAATTCCATGGAGTGAAGAAAATATTTTTTTATAATTTTTTTTAACATTTAACATTTTTTTTATCATTTTTTTTTTAACATTTAACATTTTTTTATCATTTTTTTTTAACATTTGACATTTTTTTTTATCATTTTTTTTAACATTTAACATTTTTTTATCATTTTTTTTTAACATTTAACATTTTTTTATCATTTTTTTTTAACATTTAACATTTTTTTATCATTTTTTTTAACATTTAACATTTTTTTATCATTTTTTTTAACATTTAACATTTTTTTAATCATTTTATTTAACATTTAACATTTTTTTATCATTTTTTTTTAACATTTAACATTTTTTTTATCATTTTTTTTAACATTTAACATTTTTTTTATCATTTTTTTTTAACATTTAACATTTTTTTATCATTTTTTTTTAACATTTAACATTTTTTTTATCATTTAACATACCTAATGTAAATTTTATTTTTCGTCATTTCTTTACGTCTTGTATGATGCTCTTTTTTATAATATCGAGCATCCTTTTATCAAGATACGGTCACATATAAACTAGTTATATAATTCAATTAAATATAGATAGATAGATAGATAGATAGATAGATAGATAGATAGATAGACACTGTTTTGCAGTTGTAATCTTTACCTGTTTCTCGTGGAGGAATTGCGATGGTGGACCTTTATGTGCAGGTTGTTGAAACAATGCATTGAATATATTTAGCTGGATCTGATGTAATCATTTTTGCCTTGTCTTTTTCAGATTTATTAACTTAACTCGTCGCACTACAAAAAAAGAGATACGAAATAAAAATAAAATGGCTGATATTTATTTTATTTTCAATTTATGTGAGTTATTTTGTGAATGGCAAGAAAAACTGATAATGAATAACAAAGAAATACTTGAAAAGGAAATACGAAAATATAAGCCAGAATGAATGAAATAATGATAACAGGAAAGAAATAAGAAAAATAAGTGCAAACAATATTTCAATCTATAATAAATAGCAGCGTAAATTGATTTGTGTGTATATATATATATATATATATATATATATATATATATATAAAATAACATACCCGTATATATATATATATATATATATATATATATATATATATATATATATATATATATATATATATATACACGGGTATGTTATTTTTGAGATGTGAAAAATTATATATATATATATGTTAATTTTGAAATGTGAAAAATTATATATATGTATATATATGTGTGTGTGCGTATATATATATATATATATATATATATATATATATATATATATATGTATATATATACGCATATGTTAATTTTCAGATGTGAAAAATTATATATATATATATATACATATATATATATATATATATATAAATGAAAGTGTCTGTCTGTCTATGTGTGTATCTGTGTGTCTGTGTGTGCAAATTTCTCTACCCAATAACTCTGCCAATTTAAAGTCTACAGACTCGAAATTTCATATACAGGGTACTGAGACGTGGAAAAATCGATGTGATTGGTTTTCGGCCAGAAATTTGGCGATTAAGGGGTCAAAGTTCAACGAGTTGACCTTTGAGAACTCTACCAAACTCCTCCGACAATTTTCAGTCTAAACACTTGTAATTGTAGATATAGGTTTATTTGACGTGGATCTAACTTAATGACTTAATTTGAGCCCAAAACAATAAATTCTGAGGGGTCAAAGTTAAAAAAATTGGACACTTTTTTTTTTTTGCTCAACATACATCTCCAAATACCCGGGCAACGCCGGGCACCCATGCTTGTATATATATATATATATATATATATATATATATATATATATATATATATATATATATAAAATATATTTTAGTCTTCAACATACAGATCTGTTTCGTTGTTTCACAACTCATCAGTGCCGCTAGACTAACACCTATCCCAAGCCGAGGATCGAACCCAGAACCGTCGTGATGACAGTCGGCAGTTCCACCCCCTGACTACGGAAGCGGTGGCCGCAAATTAATCTGTCCGAATGTCTATTTAAATAAACATCCGTCCGCCGCTCGTAGAGGGCTCAAACGTTTGTTTGTAAACAAACCGCGAGCTTCGCATTTTTTCAGCTAAATTAAGTGGCGAGTTAGATTATTTACGATAGTGCTCAACCCAAGAGGGGGGCTTTATAAAATATATATATATATGATTAGTTTTTTTTTTTTTGAAAAAGAATTCCAGCAGAGTGCTCAATTAAAAGGAAAATCCAAATTGTAAGAGCGTATTTATATTTTGTATTTTGTGTACAGAAAGTTGTTAGTTGAGACAGATCATTGGTACCGTCGGTTTCAAACCCGATAATAAGGCCCGTTTAAGGTATCCTTATCAAGCTCTCTTCAGGAGACGAATATTGGCTGAAGAGAGCTTGATAAGGATACCTTAAACGGGGCCTTATTATCGGGCTTGAAACCGACGGTACCAATGATCTGTCTCAACTAACAACTTTCTGTACACAATATATATATATATATATATATATATATATATATATATATATATACTATTATATAAAAGTCACTTTGTGTGTGAGAGATTGCAAATTTCACACAAGGGTAATTTATATGTTTGACAGTGCTCTTAGATATGTTTTGTACAAAAATTGATCCGATAAGTATCAAAAATCTAAAACATCCGATCTTTTACATAGTCTATCTCTATAATATATAAAAAAGAAGTCTTTACATTTTATGTTACACGGCAACGGGAAATAATAAAATCTCAGTAAATCATTCCTTTTTTTAAAAACAAACGGATTTATTGTCATCTTGAAATATAGCATAGTAGTAGCGCATTCAACTACAGATTGAATGATCCCCTGTTCAAGCCTGGGTGTACCTCGCCATTTTATTTTTTAAATTTCGTAATAATAAGTTCAATTTATCATAAAAGAAGCGATACCATTTAAAATCGCCGCAAATCATTTCTTCGTTTGCATATCTTAAAAGAAAACATTAATCTGAAGTAATTTTTCCAAGGCATTCATTGTAAAGCCTAAATATTAGCTGACGTGATATTGTAAACAAATACAAACGGAATTCGATAAACAAGATTATCATGATTATTATTATAATTTTTATTTTTATTTTATTTATTTATTTTATTTTTATTTTTATTTTATCTATTTATTTTATTTTTATTTTTATTTTATTTATTTATTTTTTTTGTTTTTATTTATTTATTTTTATTTTATTTATTTTTTTATTTTATTTATTTATTTTAATTTATTTTCATTTTTATTTTATTTATTTATTTTTATTTTTATTTATTTATTTTATATTTATTTATTTATTTATTTTGAGAATTACTCCACGGGACAAAACATTCTGCCTAATATATAATCAACAGAGGATTAATCTTTAACAATACATATGCAATCTGCATGCATTAAAATATTATGTTTAAGCGTATTGAGCGAATGGGAAACGCCGGCGTCTAGCTAGTATATATATATATATATATATATATATATATATATATATATATATATATATATATATATATATATACGAGCAAACAGTTTATAAAATATGTTAAAAAACACTTTGAAATGAGTTAAAAACATATTTAATCTGAAAAGGAAACACTAGATAAGTGGATAGTCCTTAATCCGCGGAGTTTCGAAGAAATACTTTCCTTCTCATCAGAGGGTAGGAATTAGCAAAATGCGGGATCGGATTTTGCATACAAAAGTATTTGATGAAACTGCAAGTAAGTCAAAGATCTTACTTGATAACAAAAAGTGAAGCAGAGGGAATATGGAGAAGAAAAAGGTGATTACACATGAATGGATAGTCTGGTGAAACCACTTATAATGCAGGGAACAAACTCTTTGCTTCGAAAATCTATAATAATACAAATTATGAGATGTGGAATGCAACACAGTTTCATGTGGAAGTTGCCGTTTCATTTATTTATTTGCGTTCGCACTAAAAAATTCTTTATCAATAAAAGATAAAGACAACATACACTGTAAGCATTATAAATATCTTGGTAGTAGGCCGAAAGAGTTGTATGTTCGGAATGGAAAATAAAAAAATATGTATTGTCATTCAAGGTGGTTGATATAATGTGTATATAAATGTATATGTGTGTGTGTGTGTGTGTGTGTGTGTGTGTGTGTGTGTGTGTGTATAGGCGCGTTTCTCATTTTTATTTACTGTTTAATTTTTAATTTTTCATTTATAGGTGTATATGTACTGTGTGCATGTGTGTATGTGCGTACTTATATGTGTAAATATTTAAAATTGACGTGGCACCTTCTCATTGGTTATACCTCCTTTTCCTCCTCCTCCTCCTCCTCCTCTTCCTTCCTTCCTTTTCCATTCCCCCTTTCCCCGTGTATGCTCATACTTTCACTACACCGATGAAGACTGAAGGATCGGTCGAAATTTATGTACTTGTAAAAAAAGTTTTTTAATTTTTTTCATAATATTATTTTGTATTCCTGCACGTCAACGTCACCAATTGAAAACGAACAAAGAAAAGTTATAAGCTTTTATACTTTTCGTATTCTTTTTTATTCATTTCCATTCATATATATATATATATATATATATATATATATATATATATATATATATATGTATATATATATATATATATATATATATATATATATATATATACACTTGTGCCCGATATTATTCATACCCCTCGGATCTTTGAGATTTCTATAAGAATATTGCTCAAACCAGAAGGTAGACAATATTAAAGGGATTTCAAACAATAAATCAAGCATAAGCATTTAATTTAAACTCAACAAATAAATAAATTATGCAAGTTTGAAACATTATACAAAGAAAAACAATAATGGCACTAGTTCAAAATTATTCATACCTCTCTTACTAATAGTCAATAGCATGCCCTTTATTCTTAATAACTGCCTGTAACCGTTTGGGATATTTATCAACAAGGTTTTTACAAGCATCAACACTGATTTTTGACCATTCTTCAATGCAGTAGTTCTCCAAATCCCTCAAATTTCTAGGTTTCCGCTTTTTAACCTCAGTTTTCAATATGTGCCAGAGGTTTTCGATAGGGTTCAGGTCGGGACTCTGGCTAGGCCATTCTAAAACATTAATTTGATTATCCTCAAACCATTTCTTGACTATTTTGGCAGTATGTTTTGGATCATTATCCTGTTGAAGGACCCAGTTTGGTCTAAATGGAGCTTCTCCGCATCCTGTCTAATGTTTTTCTGGAGTATCTCCAAATATTGCTCCTTCTTCATGGTTCCATCTATCTTGACCAAACTACCTGGACCACTAGCCGAAAAGGAGCCCCAAAACATTAGGCTACCACCACCATGTTTCACCGTGGGTATGGTGTTCTTTGGGTTGTAAGCTTCTCCTTTCTTCCTTCAAACGTAAGAAGCATCCATATGGCCAAACAATTCAATTTTTGTTTCGTCAGTCCACAAAATACTTGAGAAAACGGACTCTGGAGAATTCATATGGGTCCTAGCAAACTTTAGACGTGCTGCAAGGTGTTTTCCGGTGTGCAATGGAGTCCTTCTTGGTCTTCTTCCTTTCAGACCATTTTCATGCAGAGTCCTTTGCAATGTTTGCCTTGATATTTTTATGCCAGAAGACTCCAGATTTTCTAAAATGTCCTTATTAGTGGTGGTTGGATTTGCATTAACACTTCTTACAATATTCCTGGTGGCTCTAGCAGACAGTTTCCTTTTCCTTCCTCTACCAATCAAGTTGTTTGTTGTGTGGTGGCTCTGGAATTTTTTGATGATGCTCTGTACTGTTGCTGTAGGGACCTCAAATTTCTTGGAAATTGACTTGTAACCTAAACCATCCTTATGTGAATTCCCAATTTTAGTCCTAAGATCATTACTAAGCTCTTTTTTCTTCCTCATTCTAATAATTTTTATTCTTTTATTGGTTTTCAGTTGATATTTTAATTTCTGAAAAATGCAAAAAACGAAATGAAATTAATCAAAGGTTGTATAAAAGCATTCAAAATAAGAATCAAACAGAAAACAAACAGTCAGAAACTCGATTAATACTGAAAAAATAAGGGGGTATGATTATTTTTGAACATTGCAGATTTTATAAATAGCTGTATATTTCTTTTATTACAAGTATCCCGAGATTTTAAAATGACGAAAATGATCAGAAGAGGTTTATTAAGAATATGTATCAATATGGACGTAAACAATAAATTCTTACAAAAGTTACACCTAATAAACTCAATTTTCAAGGGGGGTATGAATAATATCGGGCACAAGTGTATATATATATATATATATATATTGTGTACAGAAAGTTGTTAGTTGAGACAGATCATTGGTACCATCTGACGAATATTGGCTGAAGAGAGCTTGATAAGGATACCTTAAACGGGCCTTATTATCGGGCTTGAAACCGACGGTACCAATGATCTGTCTCAACTAACAACTTTCTGTACACAAAATATAAGTACGCTCTTAAAATTTGGATTTTCCTTTTAATTGAGCACTCTGCTGGAATTCTTTTTCCAAAAAAATCTAATCATATATATATATATATATATATATATATATATATATATATATAGTCATCCACATACAGTAGCACAACTCATCAGTGAGGTTAGACATACACCTGTCCCCAGCCGTGGATAGAACCTACAACCGTCGCATTGAGAGTCAGCAGCTCTAATAACCGGACCAAACCGCCGTAAATATTTCTCCTTGGGTGTGTATAATTGATGAAGATAAATATGAAAAACTATAAACTTTACGGAATAACTTTACAAGATGCAGAAATCTCTACACTGATAAGTAGAGCAAATAATATTAGAAATAAAGGATGGCAATACAAAATTAGATAAAACTCAAATACTCAAATAAATAAGGAAAAATGCCTCTTTAGGTAATGGCACTTTGAAGCGTAAGGCTTCTCATCAGAAGAGGAGTAAAGGGACAACTTTATATATACAAAAAAATGGTTTAGAAATAAAAATATATTATATGTACATAGAAACGGAACAGATCGTGGAATTAGAGATAGACCAAATAAAATAGACAGATAAATATACGAAAGAAATTGGAATGATACATAGAGAAAGATACGAATATGAAACAGTAAAAACGATCAATACTGTAGAATAGAGATAAAGTACCATAAAAAATACAGTAAAATGCAAAACTAAATATACAAAAAATTTTAAAGAAACGTACAGTAAACATGCAGCAGTAGGAAAATTAAAAATACAGTAAAAATTTATACAATGAGAAAAAGATTAAAATAAAAGTAAAAATATAAATAAGATTTAAATAGAAAAAAAATAAAATAGAAAAAATAAAAGCTAAATAGGAAAAAGATAAAATAGCTAAATTAAAATTTGTTTTTTTATAAACGCGAAGAAACAACTTAAACTTTTAACATTCAGTAAATTGCACTTGCAATCATAAGCTTGTAAGAAGTATCCGAGAAATCGAACAGTCAGTAATTTTTCTTATTGCTATTTTTTACTCTGTTTTTTTTTTTTTTTTTTTTTTTTGTATTTTCCTGATTGGTGTTTCACTATAAATTTTGATGGTGTCTTTAACTTTCTTTTACCACTCTCCGCTTTCTCTCTCTCTCTCTCTCTCTCATTCTCTCACTCTCACTCTCTCTCTCTCTCTCTCTCTCTCTCTCTCTCTTATTCTTTCTTTCTCTCTCTCCCCCTTTAAGGGGATTTTTGAGAGAGTGGGTATACTCTAAATAAAATAAATAAATAAAATAGAAGGAAGAAGAACGAAGGAAAGAAACACCCGTAAAGAAATGAAAGTAAAAACCGGTAATTAAAGAAGGGAACAATGACACAAACAAACAAATTAGCGTCAACAGTGATGGTCTCAAACAGAGCAAAACACGTTTGCTGCCGAAATAAATAATAAAAAAAAAACAATATCGCAGAAATAGCATCAAGATGTGTTTTCTTCAAACGAAACATCACTGTTTGAAACTGTTCGAAATAGAATACATAACATAATGTAAAACGTCAAAAAGGCAGAATTAAAAATAGAAGGCAGGATGAAAAGGAAGAGAGAAGTGGACCGAACTAGAAAGGTTAGGAGAGAGAGCGAAAGTTGTGCGAAATCAATAGGGCGGATAGAAAAAGGGAAGATGGAGAACTAATGAAAAACGAATGATAATTTGTAATATATATATATATATATATATATATATATATATATATATATATATATATATATATTAATTAATAATTACTACGTGCATAAAAGTAATAGTAATTATTAATTAATAATTAATAATTAATATTTAATATCTAAATAAAATATTTTTAAAAGTAAATACGTCCTAAAAATGTGGGCGAAGAAAAATGTAAACAAAGGGCAAATAACTCTTTTCTTATAATATAAACGTTCAGGGGGCGAAGTAATAAGAAAGAAATTAAAAAACTTCAACAATCTTATATACATATATATATATATATATATATATATATATATATGAACAAATGATTAATAAAGCATGTTAAAAGACATCTTGAAAAAGAGTTAAAAACATATTTAATTTTAAAAAAGGAAGCACAAGATAAGTGGATAGTCCTTAATCCAAGGAGTTTCGAAGAAATACTCTCCTTCTCATCAGAGGGCAGGAATTAGCAAAATGCAGGATCGGATTTTGCATATAAAAGTATTTAATGAAACTACAAGTAAGTCACAGATCGTACTTGGTTAAATAAAAAAGGGTGAGGTAAAGGGAATAGGAGGTAAAAGAAAAATGATAAAAAGATTTCACATGAATGGATAGTCTGGTGAAGGGTAAAAAATCCAAGAATGGTAAAATCCAAAACGGTCGAATTTAAAATTTCCAATCCAATGGGTAAATTCCAAATGGTCCAAAATGATCCAAAAGGCAGAGTTCCTTGGAAAAAATCTCAAATGGAATGAATTCCAAATCATTAAAAGAAAAAGCACTGGAGTGAATATTTCAAACACGTCTGTCAAGGCTGGAGGAATCAAGTAAATTAAGGTTTTAAAAAAAAACCGAAAAGCGGTGAAAGTTTAAATTTGAAAAGCAAGGTCAAACTGACCCAGACAAAAAGCGCGAAAGTTAGCGTTAAAAATTAGGTCAACTTAGATATGCACGTGAAAGTCCCAGAATTAAATTAAGAAAACTGGTCAGAAGAACAAATAAATGGCTAAGTTTATAAAATGGAGCGTCCATTATATTAAAAAAAAACTATATATACACAGACATACATATATATATATACATATACACATACATATACATACAGACACACAAATGCACACATACATGTACATACATACACACATGCATATAAATATATATACATATATGTATACATATACAATAACATACACACACATATATATACATATATATACAAACACACACGCATGCATAAATATATACGCATATCCAAAAACATATCCAAAAACATATACAAGTTAAACAAAAACATACATACATACTTGCATACAAATTAAGGGGAGGGACTGGCCGGTATCTACAAACCCCAGAATAAGGCAAATAAATGTGTATGTAAATGCATATAGTAAAATATAAGTAAACAAATACATAAAATAAAAATGAGTAGGTTGATGTATATATTTAATTAATATGTACACTTATACCATAAAACGGAGACAGCAGATGGAAAACCGACCAAAGAAATAAAGAAAAACAAATAAAATTAAAAATATAAAAAGCTTAGAAGGTAAGATTATATAAAAAAAATTATGGGAAATATTTGAAGGGTTAAATTAATAGCTATGTCATTTCAAATTTACCATATTTATACTTGGACATATGTTTGCAATAGGAGATCAGTTCGTTTTTAGAGTTTATTATATTACTACTTTGAGGGGAGGTTATAATAGTTATAGCTTCAGATTACAGAGGTGACAAGACTTAGATCCTGGAGTGTAAGACTTAACTTTTTTTAGGATGGTCCATTTAATGTAAAAGTGGGTATTGGCAGAGTTAAGCTTTTTAACCAGTGTAGTTAGAGAAGTTCCCTGGTTATTATTTGAATTTTGGTTATTGAAAGAAGAAGTGTGGTTTGAAATTCTTTTCTTTATTAAAGTTGAAGTAGCACCTATATATGTATATGTTTTATTAATAGCTCGGGGTCGAGAATTAATATTAATTTGTTAATTTATACTGGGAAGAGAATTTAAATTTTGTTCATTTTGATGAACAGAGGGTAGGACAGTGATTGTAGCAGGATTGGTTTGGAAGGGATAATTAGTATTGTCAGTGTTAGGATGGCTGCTATGAAAAATATTATTATTATTATTATTATGATTATTAATCTTATTATTATTATTATTATTATTATTATTATTATTATTATTATTATTATTATTATTATTATAGCTGGTTGTATGATTGAAAATAGAGGGGCTGGTTGATTCGTTTGTTGGATTAATAATTATATCAGAGGGAGGGTCGGAGGAAGGATAATTTAGTGGCAAAATGTTATTGTCTATTATGGGAGAATTGCGTGGGAGCTCTGTAATTGTGCATGAATATATTACATCTTTATGGATGCAATCATTATTGAGTGGGCAAAGATGTTTGTTAATACAGTTGCAGTTGCTTTTTGGTTGGATTGGGAAAGGGATTTTTTGGGCTGATTTAATTTTTGTGCTATTAGATGCTAAGATTCTTTGTGCTAAATTAGGCATAATAGAACAAGAAATTCTTATTGAGTTTTTATTAAAAATTGAACTATATCTGTGTGGGTATTTGAAAGAGTTTTCTACAATATTGAAGAATTCTTTAGGTATATTAGTTTTAACATTTACGCTAAATGGAGGATTAAACCAAATATTTTTCTTTCTCCTAGTGCGACAGGGTGGGTTAGAAGTATTACGATTAGCATGTTGGTTCGGATTATATCTGTGGAGTGGACTATTGCTATTGATAGCAGGAGATCTTGTTATTTGAACTGGTTTCTTGCAAGTCATATTGTGTGTGATTACAGATTTAAGACGGCATACAGGTGGAGCGTAATCGTTATATTGAATCTTTTCATTGTATCCTGAATTTCTTAAGGCATTATTGAAGAAAGTAGCATTTTGATTAAAGGTTTTTTTATCGGCTGATAGTGTAGAAATCTTCTAGAGACGGATGGTACTATAGATTTTATAATTGAATTGGGGTGGTTAGAAGATTTATGGACGTATAAAAGCGTAAGGTTGGGTTTATGATAGGGGCTGTAAGTTTCAGTATTAAGATTAAGTGTAATGTCTAGAAAATCTGAAGTTTTTTTATTTGGTTCAATAATTATAGAAAGGCCAAAATTATTAAAAAAAAAAGTTATGCAATTTTTGAATTGTATTATTGTACTCTCTTGGCCTGGCTGTTGTTGTAAATAGAGCATCATCTCTATAAAGCCCCCTTGGATATGTTTAAAGTGGTATTTAAGTTCTTTTAGTAAGAAGAGTCCCACTAAATCTGTAACCTCAGCAGAGTCAGATGCACCCATCAGGATGTCAAAATTATTAGGGGTATCTTTTCTAGTCCAAAACTTATTGTTAAATTGTATAAGGGATTTTCTGGCTAGGAGAATTAATTTAATTTCAAAATGAGTTAAGTCAGAATTTCTTTTAGCAAAGATTGGAGCCTTGTTTAAGAGGATCGGTGAAATTGATTGATAATAAGTGTTGATGTCAACGGTTATGAAGTTAAGGAGGTGTTTATTTTTAAGGGAAACAAACCAATTAATTACAGAATTCGAATTTTGCCAAAGTGGGAAGCTAACTTTTTCTTTAATAGAGGGGATGATTCTATCTAAGATGTTTTTGCTTACCGCACCCAAGTCAGAGCTAGATGGGCAGATCAATCTAATGGAGGAGTTATCATAAAAATTAGGTTTATGGTCTTTGAGGGTGAATCTAGGGGTACCCGGAGAAAGTATTTCAGTGGAGTTATGAATGTTCATAGAAGTCAGTAAAGATTTAGCTTCAGAATTAATAGAATCCAAAATGTTGCGGGGGACTATTTTATAAGATTTATTAAGCTCTTTATATATAAGTATTTTATATGTAGGATAGTCAAATTTATAGTAATTTTTAGTTTTGTCTGCAGGGACAAATATATGTTTATTCTTTTTTACTTTCTTGGCAAAATTATTTATTTTTCGGGTAACCGGGTTGTAGTAGTGTTTTTGTTTCTTAAATTTAATTTTTTTGACTAAGTTTAACATGGAATTTTCGAACTCCTCAAGGTAAGGATTATATTTAGGGTGGGCAGTGGTTTTTAGTCCGTAAAATTTGGTAGCCAACCTCTCAATTACAATAAGTTTACCAAGGTAATCAAAATGGTAAACTTAAAATATATTATAAATATTAAAGTGTTAATATTTACAAGTAAAGTAATTATTATAAGCTCTATTTCCTTTTCGGTTTTATTGAGCTTTTACATCTGGTTGAGATTACTTTACTTGTAAATATTAACACTTTAATATTTATTATATTTTAAGTTTACCATTTTGATTACCTTGGTAAACTTATTGTAATTTTTATTATATATATATATATATATATATATATATATATATATGCGCGTGTGTGTATATATTGCTTTAGAAATGAATTCACGCTATAATATCCATTATATATATATATATATATATATATATATATATATATATATATATATATATATATATATATTATAGAATAAAGCGCAGCGTCTGACTTTCTGTCTGTACACGAATGGGTTCCTATATGGTTTACTATTATACCAAACTGCCCACATACAATAATACAATAATATAAGTATATCACGGATCTGAAATGGGTATGATAAAGTAAGAGGTTACTTATAAGGGGGAATCCTATGCACTCTCACACCGTTTCAGGTAGAGCTGCCAAATTTGACAAGATAACCTACAATGAGAAAGGTGAAATTTTGACGTTACACCGCTCACACCCACCAACGGGAATGGGGTCCCAGGGGAACTGGAAACTCTGTGCACGCTAACACGGTTTGATGTATACTCGCAGAGTTGTCAAATATGGCAGAATAACTCAACATAGGTTGAGGAAGTTTGGACGAATCACACTACCTCACCTCCACCAATGGGATCGAGGCTCTAGTGTTATCACTTTTAACTAGAAACCTATGCAAGTTTACACTGTTTTACGTAGAGCTACCGAACATGCCATGATAATTCACCATGGTAATGATGGGTAAGATACATTTGACATCGCCTACTCCCATCAACAGAGGTTAACACCCATGAAGGTCGCGTACAATGGGAAAACCTAATTAGTGTCCATACGTTTGTGTCAATAAAGATTCCCACTACTGCCTCCTCATGTTCGTTTGAGCAATTGCACGTTACCCCGACAAAGATAATCCGAGCAATGCTGATCTGTCTGTGTGTTTGTGTGTCGGCTGGTGTGTCTATATATCTATGGGGCGATGAAACAAATATCAACGTCTGTGAGTCTGTTTGTTCATCTATAATATGAAAGGCAATATAAGATACTAAAAATATAAGTTTAAAAGAATTTAAAAGTTATTTATATTGCTATATAAATCAGAGTTCATTTTAAAGGCTCTTTTTTAACCCATTCAGCGACAAGTATTTCTCCTCAATATATATATATATATATATATATATATATATATATATATATATATATATATATACTAGCAGAAGTACCCGTCGTTAACTGGGTTCAAAAACAGCATACAGAAAATAGACTGTGATTGATGAAAGTGTGATAGGTTATAAAAAGGAGGGGGTTGTAAAGAGATAGGTTTTGATACTCAAAAATTTTTCCCCAACCCAAATATGATGAAAGTAAGATAATTTTCGCGAAAATATATTTTTTATATCAACTTTGTTTCCATTCGTAGCTAAGAGTGACCAACAAAATGATGTTTCCTTACAAAGAGAAAATGTTATATATATAATAATATAAATATACAAGAAATAAATGTTACCATAGTCAATAAAAGTTACTTTTATGGTAGAAAAGTTCATTGGTTTATATTTTTAAGTAGTTTGTAAAAATCAAAAAGAAAATTTTAATTCAGGGACCGTTTTAAAAAAAGTCAAAATGGCAGCGACTTTGAAATGGAGAGCCCCGTTTTCGTCAACGTAAGGAATATTTATAAACATATTTTAATGTTTTCCGTTATTTTGTGCTTGAGGAATATTCGATTATGGCATGTGTAGTTTATATAAAAATTCATTTAAGTAGTTATCGGCTCAAATTTCGTTTTAATTTCGGTTCACTGAAATTATTTCAAGTAAAAGCATTAAAAACTATTTCAAAACAAAAAAAAACATGAACTGAACTTTTATTGACTATGGTAGCATTTATTTCTTGTATATTTATTTTTTCGGGTACTAAATAATATCGACGAAATATCCAAAAACAAAGAAACAAAAACAGTTTATTGAAAAATAATGAACCTTTACTTATTTAGTAAAATAATCCGAAACAGCAAAATGGAATATTAAAAAAGTAAACACGTAATTACTTTCGTTTTTTAAAGCAAAGAATCGATATGAATATGAATAAGAAGAAAATGGCGCCCTTTTCAAGAAGAACAGCTTCGTTTCAGTTTTACAGTATTGAACTGTGTAGTATTGCGCCGTCGGATTCAGGGTTTACTATTGTAATGTAAAGAACACACAGAAAGGGTTGTAATCAACTGAATTCCTTCTAGTACACTGACGAAAAAAGCTTAAACAGATATATAAACAAAAATAAAAAGGTTATGTAAATGTTTTTAAAAAGACACGTAATCACGTGAGCAGGATTTTTCCTTCTTTTGACACGATAAGGAGTAACGTTCTTATTTTTTATTTTTTATCTATTTATCTATTTTCAAAAGAGTGCAACGTGCAAGTGGAGAAGGAAAAAAACAGCGTTATGCAAAATTTGTGTCGAAAATTGTCTAAAGTTCCGATTTGGGGGGGGGGCGGGGGCTTTCACTTTAATAAGAACATGAATTTATGAGGTGAATTTATTCCACACAATATGATTAAACTCAAAAAAATAAATAAAAGCTAACGTGAATTAAGATTAAAGTTAAGGTGTTATTTCGGACCTCACCTCTTTAAAAAAAAAAAAACTTGTAAAACTTTGTGACATATTTACATTCTGTGGAGGTCAGGCGCGAACGACTCCCCAATAATTTTATTATACCATATTTCTTCAAACTGAAACATAATTATCAAAGTATACTTACGCAGATAGATATGAAAAGTCTTTGTTAAAGTTTGTGCCATATTTACATGGAGTACAGGCGCGAACGCAGACACCACAATTTTATTATACCATCCCTATTTAAGTTTAAACATACTTATCAAAGTATTCTTATGTACATCTATCTCAAAAACACTTGTAAACGTTTTTTTTTTTTTCATTTTTTATTTCCATACTTTGTGGGCTAGGCGCAAACGCTGACCCCACAATTTTAATGACTCACCGTTCTGCCAGATCAAACATACACATTCTTGATCCTCGATACACCTTCTATCATTATATGTAATCAGTTTTTTTAAAATAGTCAACCATATAGGAGCCTATTCGTGACCAGACACACACACACACACACACACACACACACACACACACACAAAGACGTTCAGCTTTATATTATAATATATATATATATATATATATATATATATATATATATATATATATATATATATTGTTTACGTCCAAGTAATAAATGGGCGACTTTCTAAAAAAAATACCCGGTCTCCAAGGTGGAGACGCTAACCCTAATATCGTTTAAAAAATCAACAACAAAATCTACGTAAATATATAAACGATAAAAACTAAGCAGTATATTGTCTATGACATCATAGCGTAATAGATACAGACGCTGGACTGAAATACATAAGGTCCGGGGTTCGATTCCTAATAACAGTCAAGCTACGCTGAAGAGGGGTAGGGCCCTGAAACATGCATGTACGTAGATTACTGTTTTTAAAATAAAATAAAACATTATTTGTTTACGCTCAAATAAAATGGGCAACTTTCTAAAAAAAAAAAACACCCGATCTCCAAGGTGGAGGCGCTCACCTTAATATCTTTTAAAAAATCAACAACAAAATCTACGTATATATATATATATATATATATATATATATATATATATATATATATATATATATACTAGGTAAACTAATTCAAGAAATAATCGTTTATGTACGTTTCAATATTTCTACATATATAATAATTTGTCTACAATCCTTTCTAAGACGATATGCGTTTCATTGCCGTCACCTCTTATCATCAGCACCGGATATTACCACCAAATTCACGATTAAAAGACAGCACTATCACAACTGTAAAGATGTCAGAAGAAAGTGACAGTAAAGTAATTACAAGTTAATTAGAACCTATTACAAAGCAAGTATATCAAACACACAATGGGGCATAATAACGAAAAAGTGAGATAACTTGAATGCCTACTGGGGCGAACTCGAATGCTTACTAGACACTGGTTCTTGGGTATGTCTACGGTCTCTCTATATATTGGTTTGTCAAGATAACCTGACATAAGGATATTTTTCACTAGAAGTAAACCCTGACCAAATAATATTCGCAGCCCAAATAAAATCTCCTTGGCATGGCTGACCTACATTGTTTTTGTTTTTTTAAGAAATGGTGCACCTTCTCCAAATTACGTTGCATATAATAAAAGTATTAAGCTGGATACTATACCAGAATAGATGAATTCTTGCCATAGAATACAGTTAGACCAAGAGATCTCAAGCAAGATGTACCATAACATATTTAACTGGTCAATTGGAGTAAGGAAAATTAATCTTTTTTTACTTCTTTCCTAACATGATGTTTCAGATGTGAAGGAAAACTTTAATGGAATATTCAAATATCTATATCTATTATATAGTGATTAAGTATTAGCCCTCCGGAAGGGGGGGCATAAATTTCTGATAACATTGACTACAGTAAAATAAAGATTGTTCACATTGCACATATACACACAACACATACAATAAAATGGCATTTTAACAATTACTGATGTTTTCTGGAGAAAAATTCCAAATATGAAGACCAGTAGTAAAAGAATTAATTAAGCCTATCCTTGTTTTATCGTTATTTCCATGGTAGGTGCTCGTCTGAACTCCAATCTCTGGTCCCCCCTCGCCAATCTTTCACAAAAAACACCCGTCTAGCTGAATCCACTGTGATAAATTTCCCCCACTCTATATCTGTGCCTAAATCAAAACGTGGATTCCATGAACAAAACTTCTTTCTTAGAACTGCACGCCTGTGGAACTCTGTTCCGTCTGCCTGCTTCCCACCGGACTACAACTTGGATGTCTTCAAGTCCAATGTTAACAAATTCCTAATGAACCGCCCCCTTAAGTAAACACTTCATCAAATCTCCACACTAACGTAATGTACTTGCAATAACCCTTATCCCTGAGTGGCTTCCGGGCCTTGATAAGTGGTGATCACTGTGTAAAAAAAAAATTCACCCTGAACTAAATCGTAGACATTTCTATTTATATAACTCTTTTAAGAAGTTTGTCCTAACTCTATTTTAAGAAAATGTCTAAAACGTACACTATGTAGCAAAAGAAACTTGATATATTGTTTTACAAAAATTTGTTCACAATATGAAACCATATAAAGCACCACATTATTGCAAACAATAATATTTAGATGTGCTCCAGAGTTCATTGTCTGTAACTTCTATTGGAAGATGGTAAAAAAAATGAAAAGTTGAAAATATATTTAACGATTCTTTCCGCACGTAATTTTAATCTAATTATTTTCCATAACCGCAATTAGTGTTTCTCAACAGACTGAAGAAAATATCAATTTGAAAAAGGGATCCTTATTGAGATCTGTACGTTGTTTTTTTCTTTTGTGTCCCGTCAAAAGGGTCGAATTTTTGCATTCGAAATGCCTGGCACTGACACTTTCATATTCCCTAAACACTATATTGTATTTCCTTATTTGAAATTGATCAATAAATCCATAGGCTTCAATATATATGTTTTTCTATTATCAAGATCCTTTCCTCTTGTATCTAAGCTCCACCTGCATGTCGAGCTTTTCGTTATAGCAAAAAGATTCAATTTAAAGAATCCTTGTATATTTCATTTATCTTTATATATATATATATATATATATATATATATATATATATATATATATATATATATATACTTTTTTGTCTTATTATTCAGTGCCAGGCATTTCGAAGTCTGATGCTTCTCCTCAAAAGGCAGTGGATGTGCTAGGTAACAAGATATGGATGCGACGTCTAGAAATAGGCATATCTGGGAGTCTTGCATGTAGGGTATACATTGAAGAAGGGTTATCCAGTGGATTATTAGATAATTGAAGCATTTATATATGCTACAGTGGGATTTAAATATATATATAATATATAATATATAATATATGTGTGTGTGTGTGTGTGTGTGTGTGTGTGTGTGTGTGTGTGTGTGTGTGTGTGTGTGTGTGTGTGTGTGTGTGTGGACTAGAAAAAGAATGTTTTAAAAATATCACCAAGAATAATTATTTATAGGATTTCCTTTTTTTCTTATTCCTTTCTTTTCTTTTTATTTCCTTTCGTCTTTTCATCCTCTTCCCTATCTTTTAATCTCTTTACAAATGTATGAAAAAATGGTATTGGGATGGGTCAGAAGATAACGTTAGCTCTACGTATTCTAACCACGACAAATTCGAGTTAATTTAAAAATATTTTAATAACGGAATTATTCCGATTAACCTTACACCTTTTTTCACTAATATATTTTAAATTGTCATCTTGACACACCTCTGCTAATGGGCACTATACGCATTAGAAGGTTTAAGGCGGCTATCACATACGCATACCTCTATTTTCTTATCTCTGCTTTCTTAACCTCCCATACTTTCCTCATCATTCCTATATTTAAACACAGACCAAAATCCAGACCCCTATTTGTTGCTTCTTTACATACAACTAATCTTACAACTTATTCTGATTTTAAACAACAACCATTCTGATATTAATTTCCTATGATGCTGAAGACCTGATATTTTTTATTGCAAACTTTGCTTTCATATATGCAGTATCGCCTAAAGAGGTCTCTAGTTACTAGTAACTAGCTGACCAAAACATACTCATGACTGTTTAGCAACATATTACTGCTTATGTAAAAAGAAATAATATATATGTATATATGCAAAGAAACTTAATGTGTGCCTGTGCATATGTGCCTTGCAGTGTTCTTGAATAGATTTTGTGTCAGAATATCTACGATTCGATAACCATTAATAATCGATAATTGAAATAATCTGATTAAAGAAGGAACGGGCGATTTTGACTAAAAGTTAACACCTTATACAGTTTAACATCATGAGTGCATTTGAGAAGTTTTATTACCACAGAAGCCAAAATGCCTGACATATAAACATCAACAGAAGCTTTTTTTTATATTAATAAGGACGCGTTCGAAATGAATGTTTCTGTTTAAAGCACAATTGCGCCATGATATATGACTTTTTAATTTTAAACTTAAATTTAAGACATTATCACCCCACAAGAAGCAAGGGCAGGCATGTAAAATCAACAGTAGGTTATTTTATATGATAGGGCACGTTCGAAATTAATGTTTCTGTTTAGAGTACAATTGGACTGTGATACTTGACTTTTGCATATTACACTTTAATCCAAGATATTATATATAAAAAATAATTTTATAAAACAATAGTAGGTGATCTGCAGTGCACTGTAGAACACAATGTATTGTAGACTAAGTCACTGTGGGAAAGCATATGAAGCTTCCTCCCGACGCACCGCAACTAGAGCAGGCAACCAATCGATTTGATTGAAAAATGTGCGATTTTACTGATTTCGATGATAAAAGTACAATTGAAACATTCGTTGATTATCATTTAATCCCTGGCAACGTCGCGTTTCTCTGCTAGTATATATTAATGTTTATGATTCAAGATAAATTTTAGTTAATAAAACGAAAATATTACATTCTGAAACTATTTTTTTTTTAATTTAAATACTCGAGGCTATCCCTATTGAAATTCAGCAATCTCCAATAAATAATATGATGTTTAAAGCGAATATCCAAATTTTAAAATGTGTAATGTAAATACAATTTATCCTGTGACCCTCATTCTGCCCTTATGGAGTTTAAATTGTAATCGTTATTCTGGAACTGCACCGTTTTTTTTGTTTTTTTTTTAAATGTCTCACCTCTAACATATGGTGTTCATTTGTTTTGTTTATGTGCGTGTTTTTTTGTTTTTTTTCACTTGAAGATGATCCGACGAAGATCTGAAAGTGCTGGTGATAGTCATGAACATTTATCAGTTGTTTTGAGTTTGACATAAAATGTTACAAAAAAAAAAATTAAAAGAAATATATAATCTATGCAGGGGTTGTTAAACAGCAAAACAAGAAAATAAAGAAGATATTTGAGAAGTTCTACGTCCGTTCCTGAATTATCTCAAAGTACAGAAAACGATGCTGATTAGAATAGGTTTTTTGAAAGCCACAAAAGTGATATAAGATGAGAGGGAAGAAGAATTAAGTAACGAAAAACTCTCTTCCTTACAGAAAGAAAACGGAGGAGCAGATTAAGTTACAGTAAAGTAAAAAAAAAAAATACTGTAAGTAAAATAATGTTTTTTTTTTAAAAAAACATTCGCACTTTTGAAGGGATTAGATGATTTGCTTTATCTTTGAAACTTTTAGGCTTTTAATTGAATCACTCTCCCTCTCTCCATATATGTGTGTGTACGTGCGTGTGTGTGTACGTGCGTGTGTGTGTGTATATATGTGTGTGTACGTGCGTGTGTGTGTATATATATATATGTGTGTGTATATGCATATGTGTATACGTGCGTGTGTATTTGTGTGTGTATCTAAATAGACATATGTATATATATATATCACTCTCTTTAAATATATATATATATATATATATATATATATATATATATATATATATATATTCTCTCTTTTACTCTTTCTCGTTTTCTCCCTCTGTTTTTATCTTTAAATTTTCTTACAGAACAGTACTTTCAGTTTAATCTGCCACTATTTATCTCTTTCTCTCTTTCTCCAAACACACACACACACACACACACACACACACACACACACACACACACATATATATATATATATATATATATATATATATATATATATATATATATATATATATATATATAAATTTGTTTTGGTAAATTTTACGAGGTGCCCCAGCGTAATATAAACACACCAACATCCCATGTTATGAACGGCTTTTGGGATAACCCCACCCTCGAAAGTCGTTCTTAACATTGGTAGGTTGGGGGATTATTTCGAAAACCATTAATAACATGAGGTGGCTGAGAGAGTTTATACTTCACTGGGGCAGGTCGTAAAAAATACCTGTTTGTGTGTGTGTGTTCATGTTGATATTAAACACCATTTGTTTATTTATTTAAAAAAATACATCTTTGTTATATATGGATCGTGGAATTGCATTCATCTGCAAAAGATCAAGCGAATATGTATATTCTTTTAAACATTTATTTTAATTAATTTCGTATTAGTTTTTTTCGATTTTTCTTATGGGATGATCTTTAGTTAACTATTACGTATAATTATATTCATGCAGATATTTTACATAATTTATACTCGCGTAATATTTGCGTAAAAAGGTTATAATAAACGCGAACCTCTTTCTATATATATTTATGTATGAGTATATATATATATATTTTTAAAATTTTGCCTACCAAACTCCTCTGTCAGTTTTTAGTCTACAGACATGAAACTTAATACATAGCGTATTCGAATCCATGCAAAACTTTATATTTGAGGTTTAGCTGGGGAAAAACAGTATAAAAGGGTGAAAATTAAAAGAATAGAATTTACCAGGTTTAGGCCGATCGACGGCATTACGAACATGCATGCGTAACATAATAGCTATTTGTTTATGTTTTAATGTTTACGATTGCAGCAAACATGTCTTCTTAGCTCAGGCATTACTGTCAAAGGAAAAAGTAAAGTACAAGCTAAACGTTTTAGTTTCGATTTTTCGGTGGCGGCGCACGAGTCATTTTTTTAACGTTTTAAATTATTACTATATATTTGATTCAATAAAATATTCATATATAGTATTTCTATTGCAGAAATTCTCATCCGTAGGCCTGCAATAACAGATGCCACATACGAATTTAATATGTCCAAAATAGTATCCAACATTTTATGCAACTTTAGAACGCCGTTTTATACACATTTATTCGTTATAATAAAATCCTACATTACATCCTCACGAGAAACATCATCACGATCGCAAATATCTTTAGAGGAAGTAGTTCCTATTTTTCCCTCTAAATCCAAAATCCCTCCACATCCCATATTTAAGATCTGGAAGATATATACATATTATAACTATATTGCTCTGACTCTCTTGTTAACTGGATCATACACTCATAGGCATATAATTACATTTTCACTTCCTCATTCAAAGAGAACTGAGAACATAATAATCTATTATTCCAGAATAAACACCCTCTTACAAAAAACGAACACATCAAACCTTGACAAATATGGCCGCTTTCTCTACACCGAACAAGAGTTTTATGAATATATATATACAAATACAAAATTATTAAACGCTCATAATCATAAAGTTGCGTACTTATACCCTCACATTTACGTTAAACAAAATGCATCATATTTACGGATATCATTGCATTTTTTATTGCTTTTTGTTTTCTTTTTTGTTTGGATCTTTTACGCATACGATTATACTGAGGAAACCGACAACGTAGGTATTTATTTCGTTTTTTTTTTTTTTTTTGCTTTGTTTTATATAAACATTGCACATATACCCCCTAAAAACAACTCTGAAAGATAACATTTTTATTTACGGTTACCATTGTTTGCTTTGCGTTTCCTGCATCAACAGCTTAGAATTCTGTTGATTACCCAATATCATATGCATGTGTTTGATTATAAACAAATTAGAGATACACTTTCCATGAATATAACGACTTTTTTCTTTTTGTTGCTTAGTATTTGCGCCTCGGGATCCTAACAACGATTATCAATATTAAATATGGAGCAAATATTCTCATATTTATTCACAGGATGGGATGTCTATTCCAAGAGCTGTTTTTAATATGGAAATGTTGCGGGATACAGAGGAGGTTGGGGGTCCATTACGAAGACTGTTCTTAACATGTGAAGGTTGGGTTTGGGCAACAACGACAACAACAACAACTGCAATTTATTGTTTTTGCGAGGGAGGGGGCTGTTTGATTATTGACCAATTTTTGTTTTAAGATAAATCCTTACCTTAGATCCACCTAAACCCTTTCCTTTAAAATGACAATTTCCACTATGCTGATTCAGAAAATCTCATTTATATTTGGCGAATACGATTAGTTGTGAAAAAATCTAATTATATCCGACTGACACTGCGACACCTAAATTTCTTTGTCGGTTCATTTGCGCGTGGGGATCCTGACAGCGATTATCAAGGTTAAATTTATGCCAAATATTTTTACAGTTTCCCCCACTCACAAAATAGGGTGTCTATTCCAAAAGCCGTTTTTAACATGGGGATGTTGCTGGTGACCATTCCGAAAGCCATTTTAACATGAGGTGGTTGGAGGTGTCTCTTCTGAAAGCAGTTCTTAACATAAGGAGGTTGAGTTTTGGGCAACAACAACAACTGTATTTTAATTTTTCTACGAGGGGGGGGGCATGCTTCCACCGGGTAATGCGTATACGAAGCCTGCATTAATCAAAATATCATATTTAAGCGTATTTTACGACCGGGCAATATATATATATATATATATATATATATATATATATATATATATATATTTGTAATCATCCACATATAGTACTATTTCGTTGTATCACAACTCATCAGTGCAGCTAGACTAGCATCTTTCCTTAGCCAACGATTGGACCTAGAACCATCGCGTTGATAGCCGGCACCCATCGACCCACGGGAGCAGCGCCCGTAAATGACCCTAACAAATGTTCATTTCAAGCAAACATTCGCCCGCCACTTTTATAGTGATATGTGTGTGTGTGTGTGTGTGTGTGTGTGTGTGTGTGTGTGTGTGTGTGTGTGTGGAAAGAGAGGGAGACAGAGAATATACAATTAAATATATATATATGTATTACTCTATCTCACTCTCTATATATAATCTTCTTCCTTCTTTCTCCTCGTTCACTGATCCTATCTAACTGTCTAACTTTCTCTCTCTCTCTCTCTCTCTCTCTCTCTCTCTCTCTCTCTCTCTCTCTCTCTCTCTGTATATATATATATATATATATATATATATATATATATATATATATGTTCACTTCGGTTTAAACGGACCAGACTTTTCATTTCGCCTGTTTCCCACCCCCTTGTCTGCATAAACAGATTCTTCGTGTGATTAACACGTTGGGAGGCTAAAAGGCAAATGATGTTTATTTTCCATCAACTTTAGTCAGATCGCTTTTTTTAATAAACGAAGAACAGTAGTATTTTGCACTCGTAAAACCAGAGAGAAAGATTTAGAAAAACAAAAGTAATTAGATTACATAATAGAAAAAATCGAAAATGGCGTTTATTTTAAAAGAACAAGAAGACATATTCTTAGGATATGTCTATTCGAGAGGCGCGTCAAACGCTGAACATGGTATTTCAAGCATAAATGTGACCGACTGACGAACAGAATTGCTAATTCATGGATGTATCTCTTAAAAAGGCTAAACAATAAAGTAAACCCCATGTCAGTCTGGCCTCACGCCAGTTGGGAGCCCATTTCCATATAAGATGCAATGAATGCTATACTGTTTTCAAGGAATACTTGAAATTAGATGTTGTGCTTAACTCCAAATAACCCATTCTCTGACAAACTAGGAGATAACTTAGTGGAATAATGAGTCAAAGACAGAATTGTTTGAGTAAAATGAAAATAGCAATCTTTAGAGAAATGGCAACATTTCACGCAAGAAAAGTACATCAACCAAACGGTGAAGCACGATAGAAGAAAATATTAAGTGATGAGTTTTTTTTCTGCTTTTAGACCTGATTAAAAGTTTAAACAATCAACTAAACTCTATGATATTATGATTTTGTACGAAACCAAGTTTGGCCTAATTTTCATATAAGGTCATATTCTGGACAGATTCTAAGTTCGACAGAAAGATTCCCCAGTTCGAAAAGATACATCGGCTGAAACGTTGTGAAAATAACGCTCAAATTGAGAACAGTAGTCAGAATAATCCAAATATTTCTAATTATCAATCCTCTGGTTTTGTATTACGAGACGTGTCCACAGTTTACGACAGATGTCTACAGTTTACGATAGATACTCTTGTTCTCATTGTTGGTTTAGCTTTATGAGAATTGTCCACAGTTTACGATCGATGCAAAACTACGTAAATAAAAAAAGAGTTCTTTGCGTTTCGGGCCAGGATCAAAGTGCAGTATATGTTCTGATGCTGCTCTTCACCTTTTTCACTTCACTTTTTTGGTCTCGATTAGTGAAGGAGAAATCCTTCATGACTGATACATTTTTTCGTTACTAACCAGCGTGCCACTTTTGGGGGAGCTGGTTTTTGCCCAAATTAAAAACCACCAATGTCTTACAAGCAAGTAAACAAAAAAGCTTGTGTCTAACAAGCAAGTAAACAAAAAAGTAAACAAAAGAGCTTGTGTCTAACAAGCAAGTAAACAAAAAAGTAAACAAAAAAAGCTTATGTCTAACAAACAAGTAAACAAAACAAGTAAACAAAAAAGCCTGTGTCTAACAAGCAAGTAAACAAAAGAGCTTGTGTCTAACAAGCAAGTAAACAAAAAAGTAAACAAAACAGCTTGTGTCTAACAAGCAAGTAAACGAAAAAGTAAACAAAACAGCTTGTGTCTAACAAGCAAGTAAACAAAAAAGTAAACAAAACAGCTTGTGTCTAACAAGCAAGTAAACAAAAAGTAAAGAAAAAAGCTTGTGTCTAACAAGCAAGTAAACAAAAAAAGCTTGTGTCTAACAAGCAAGTAAACAAAAGAGCTTGTGTCTAACAAGCAAGTAAACAAAAAAGTAAACAAAAAAGTAAACAAAAAAGTTTGTGTCTAACAAGCAAGTAAACAAAACAAGTAACCAAAAAAAGCTTATGTCTAACAAGCAAGTAAACAAAACAAGTAAACAAAAAAGCCTGTGTCTAACAAGCAAGTAAACGAAAAAGTAAACAAAACAGCTTGTGTCTAACAAGCAAGTAAACGAAAAAGTAAACAAAACAGCTTGTGTCTAACAAGCAAGTAAACAAAACAAGTAAACAAAAAAGCTTATGTCTAACAAGCAAGTAAACAAAAAAGTAAACAAAAAAGTAAACAAAAAAGTTTGTGTCTAACAAGCAAGTAAACAAAACAAGTAACCAAAAAAAGCTTATGTCTAACAAGCAAGTAAACAAAAAAGTAAACAAAAAAGATTGTGTCTAACAAGCGAGTAAACAAAAAAGTAAACAAAAGAGCTTGTGTCTAACAAGCAAGTAAACAAAAAATCTTGTGTGTAACAAGCAAGTAAACAAAAAGGCGTGTGTCTAACAAGCAAGTAAACAAAAAAGTAAACAAAACAGCTTGTGTCTAACTAGAAAGTAAACAAAAAAGTAAACGAAAAAGTAAACAAAAAATCTTGTGTGTAACAAGCAAGTAAACAAAAAAGTAAACAAAAAAGCTTGTGTCTAACAAGCAAGTAAACAAAAAAGTAAACAAAAAAGCTTGTGTCTAACAAGCGAGTAAACAAAAAAGTAAACAAAAGAGCTTGTGTCTAACAAGCAAGTAAACAAAAAATCTTGTGTGTAACAAGCAAGTAAACAAAAAAGTAAACAAAAAAGCTTGTGTCTAACAAGCAAGTAAACAAAAATGTAAACAAAAAAGCTTGTGTCTAACAAGCAAGTAAACAAAAAAATAAACAAAAAAGCTTGTGTCTAACAAGCAAGTAAACAAAAAAGTAAACAAAAAAGCTTGTGTCTAACAAGCGAGTAAACAAAAAAGTAAACAAAAGAGCTTGTGTCTAACAAGCAAGTAAACAAAAAATCTTGTGTGTAACAAGCAAGTAAACAAAAAAATAAACAAAAAAGCTTGTGTCTAACAAGCAAGTAAACAAAAATGTAAACAAAAAAGCTTGTGTCTAACAAGCAAGTAAACAAAAAAATAAACAAAAAAGCTTGTATCTAACAAGCAAGTAAACAAAAAAGTAAACAAAAAAGCTTGTGTCTAACTAGAAAGTAAACAAAAAAGTAAACGAACAAGTAAACAAAAAAACTTGTGTCTAACTAGAAAGTAAACAAAAAATAAACAAAAAAGCTTGTGTCTAACAAGCAAGTAAACGAAAAAGTAAACAAAAAAGCTTGTGTCTAACAAGCAAGTAAACAAAAAAGTAAACAAAAAAGCTTGTGTCTAACAAGCAAATAAACAAAAAAACTTGTGTCTAACAAGCAAGTAAACAAAAAAGCTTGTGTCTAACAAGCGAGTAAACAAAAAAGTAAACAAAAGAGCTTGTGTCTAACAAGCAAGTAAACGAAAAAGTAAACAAAAAAACTTGTGTCTAACAAGCAAGTAAACAAAAAATCTTGTGTGTAACAAGCAAGTAAACAAAAAAGTAAACAAAAAAGCTTGTGTCTAACAAGCAAGTAAACGAAAAAGTAAACAAAAAAGCTTGTGTCTAACAAGCAAGTAAACAAAAAAGTAAACAAAAAAGCTTGTGTCTAACAAGCAATTAAACAAAAAAAACTTGTGTCTAACAAGCAAGTAAACAAAAAAACTTGTGTCTAACAAGCAAGTAAACAAAAAAAGCTTGTGTCTAACAAGCAAGTAAACAAAAAAGCTTGTATCTAACAAGCAAGTAAACAAAAAAGCTACATAACTAATAATGTCTTATATTAAACAATAGATTTGTTCAAAGTGAAGAAAAGGGCATAAATAAAAGTAATACGTATACATGGACAAAGGATTGGACTAAAATATAAAACTTAATAAACAAGTACATAATAATATAATAAAACGTTGATAAGCATGATAGAAGAAGATGAACGATATTATCTTAATGTAAAGAAGACTACGATGACAAAATAATTATTAATATAAAGAAGTTTAAAAACCACAAAAATAATAAATGACATGAAAGGAGAAATATAGTTCATGAAATGTGTACATTGCATGTAAAAAGGCAGGACAGATTTTTTATGAAGTATTGTACAGCAAGCAAAGGTCTTGTAAATAATAATAATAATAATAATAATAATAATAATAATAATAATAATAATAATAATAATAATAATAATAACCAGATAATATCGCACTGTTTAAGGCGTTACAAGATTTGCTTTATCTTTTCTGATTTTTGTTTTTTTCTTTTTTTGTTTGTTTGTTTTGTTTTTTTGTTAATTCATCTTATCTTTGGGGGGATTTATTTTTTTGTTTAGTACATTTTTACGAGTTTTCAAATTATTTACGTCTTCGTTGTTCTGTTTTATGTTTACTCGTTGGTAAACGGTAAGAAAATGACAATAGACAGAGTGACAGCTCACCGAGGCGGATGAATGCAACGCGAAGGAATACAAGCGATGAATAAGACATTAAAAGATAGGGAGAGAAGATGGCGGCTATTAGCTGCCGCTCTTCAGTGACGGCTAGCAGGAAAGAAAGATAGAAAAGCCTAATGTCTTCGTGGAGAATGCTGAACGCAATGTCACCTTTTAAGCCATAAAAAAGAAAGGGGAAGTTAGAAATGAAAAAAAAATAACATTTACACATCAAGCGATAGAACTGAATCACCTTTGATAGGAGCCGCTGAACGTCAAGTTGAACAACGTCAAACTCGACTTGTATGACAAATTGGCGACTGGTATCGATACCTATCGAATAGAGCAACATTCATCCATTGCTAACGTGTCACAATGACGCCCTGATAGAAAATGAAGATACGATACCAAAAAAGAACACTGAAATGTGTTTATATGCATTTCTTCGTTGGTCTATCTCCTAGCGTCATATATTGTCAATTATTTGTGAATGAATGATTTCGTCCCAGAAATATATGAGGGTTGATGATTAATATTATTTGAGACTTTTTGAGAGGTTTTTAATTAATACAAGCAGGAGTCGTGTCCCGTTGTTGTCCGAGTGGAATATGAAAGAATGATTTCACAATATGGAGTTCCCATACGTTCGACCGGGTAATTCAACGAAGTTTCAATGAAATTTTAATTGGTAGGGTTTTTTTTTATATAGGATGAATTATACCACGTGGTAACCGCCAAATCGATTTATTTGGAGCTTTATATATTCAATATAGCATTATTTCAAAGATAAGGATTAAATAAAATTTTGAATATACGAAAGTGAGGAGAAAAATACCTGATTTGTAATTAAGAAAGTAATGTGCAGTAATGTGCACAGGCAGTTTTTAGTTATCTTTCTGTAATTGCAGAATGTAGATGGGAAAGTGATATCATTTTGTTATACGTATATTTTATTATATTAAAGAATATTAAAGAGGTGATATCTCATTTTTATATAAACTGATATTCGAGGTTTGCTGCTAGTCGTTTGACTTTCTTTTAGATATAACCTATTTGTAAAATACTAAAACATTTTTGTATCATATGTCTCGACGCTATCTCATATGTTTAACTTAGTAAAGTGCGGATTTTATATTGAGTTTAGAATCTCCAAACTATGCTTCTTTATTTATATATTTCTCTTCCTTTTTGTGTCTTCTATTATTATTTTCTTTCCCTTTCCTTCCCACTTCTCCTTCTTACCTTTCTGACATTCACAATGTTGAATATACCTTCCTTCTTATGACATGTCTTCTGACTCGTTAGTCACAATCAAACAAATTACGCATCTGTTATTGAATACACGATGAAACGATGCCTCCGTTCAGTCTCGAAAGACAAAGGATACCCCTGTAGAGGCAGCTGCGCGTGTAATTGTGAGGCAAGGGTTGCGCAATCTCTAACCACACCTCTCCTGAAGCGGCACTGTTTGGGTCAAGTGACAAGAAGTCTAGGACGACCGGAAACAATGCCCAGATAAGCGGAGAGCACATACAATACCTAGAAGTCTCAAATGGTCACCCATTTAGTACTAACCAAGTTCAATGTTGCTTAACATCGGTGATCCAGCGGGAACTGGCGTGTCAACGTGATTATGTCGTATAATTGAATACAACCACAATTAAATTCTACCTTATTCAGAGTTCCTCCCTTGACTGTGCCATTTCATCAACCATTGCCCCCAAAGAAGGGTGCATTCTTGTCTGGAATTAAGGCCTCACAACAATCAAAAGAATAATATCATTGATATTGAAAAACGACTACTTATTTATCGGTTAAAATCGCTTTCTCATCTGCTACAGCTGGATGGAACATTCGGAATTATAGATATCTGGGGACATAACTCCTTGATTTATCATCGATTCTTAAGTCATTCATTGACAGATGGCGTGCGCTGAACGCTTCCAAACGAACTATCTTCTTCGCTCTCTCTCTCTCTCTCTCTCTCTCTCTCTCTCTCTCTCTCTCTCTCTCTCTCTTTTATCCATGTGACCTCACGTCTGCTTAAGGCTATAGCAGGTTTAGTTGACATCTGAGTGCACACGCCAATCCTCATAGCCTTGGTTTCCTGTGCACATGTAAAGATTGGTCTGTAAATTAAATCATCAGATTTATACTAGTAAACGTACCATTTAATATTTAACAATAATACCTGTATTTAAGCAATACAGATCAAAAACAAAAAAGAAACGCATTTGCGAATCGAATCAGTACTTCGTTTTTAGACATTTCTCTACTCTATCCACACTAGTGTTTCTTTGTATTTATTTGCTTCTCTTATAGGATGTGCATGCCTTCGAATCCTATATATTTATTGAGCAACTGCGTGCATGAAAACACAGTAACGACACTGCCTAACCCACAAACAATAACAAGTTAAAGAAGCAAGTACATTTTTCGTGCAAACAAAAAGAGTTCTAGGTGAAAGTTTGAGAAAAATGCTAAAGTAATGTGAGCTAATGTTTACTGCGTCAACCGACGAAATCATTGTTGGCGATATAAAAGTAAATCAACAGCACACAGAAGGCGATAAGCTAGAGAACGAAGTTTCCATTTTCCTTGCTTCTTTGACATGAGGAACGCAAGTAACTGCTCTTGATTTACGCACATATTCACTCACAATTTTACGTGCATACTATCAACGCTAAGACAAAGTTAAGATCATATATACACACAGCTTACAATTCCTAGTGAACATGCATATACACACTGGCAGAAAGAGAGAACTTGAATGCTTACTAGATACCATTCTGATCGGTCTTCGGCCTTTCTGCATATGGGTTTGACAGAGACTCTTACATGGGGATTTTTGTAATTAGAAATAACCCTGGCCCAAAAATGACGTACTGTTTACTCAAGCAATTTAGCACGCCCTCGGGTTGCGGACGGGGCACTCCCTTTATTACTAGAAGGCAACCTTGAATAATAAATAAAAAGCTGTTGACAATAAGGGACCATATGTAAAAATTGAAGAAAAGCAAAACCATACACTGGCAAGTCGGTACCAGAATAAAATTGGTCGGTCCCTCAACCCGTTTATACACCGGGCGAGAAGAAACAAACAATGATGTAAACCTTCTAGTCTCTGGAAATAACACTCCATCCATGACAAAAGCCAATCAGGGCCAGCTAAAAGGCCTTGATACCAGAGGTCCTGGCCTTCTATCTCCATTATATTTGGCAACAAGAAACAAGAAAATAAGAGGCTTAAAAATCAGACGATGGATTGTTTATTGAATTAAGGTGTTGTTGTTTTGCTACCGCTACTCAAAGTTTAAAAAGTGTAAAAAAAAAAAAAACAGCCAATCAAATCCTGATTGAAATCATAACAGAAACGGGCCTCTCTGAACAGAAAACAAACATTTTAAACATTTTAAAACTTTTTAAACAAGCCAATTTATTCTTCTCACTTCGAACATTTTACAAACGAACACATTTGTAACAGAGCATGGCGACTGTGTGCAAATGCCGAGCCGTGTGCGAAATGACGTCGCGGTAGAGAGAGAGAGAAAAGGGCTATAAAAAAGAGTGTGCACAAACAGAGGATCACGTTCGAGAAGGAAGAGCTTCAAAAGGCAGAAATCAAAGAGAAGGGCACGATCACGTTTTATTCGGGAAAGTACCTGGAAATAAATGTCGTTGTGTCAAAAAAAAGGAAGTCGAGTTATTACTTGTTCTATGTTCCTTGCGCCATAGATTGCACACAATGTGTGGGTCCCGTGTGTAAATCCGTGTAATATTGCACATTTAACTTTCTTAAGCACAGAAACCAGCAATCTCTCTAGCATTAAATATATTTAGCATTTTGTAAAATTGTAAATATGTGAAGATATTATCTAATTTTCACTTCTTTTATGTAGAACATATATTTTATCCATTTTCTTATTTTAATTATTAATATAAATCCTAGTACATTTTGAAGAGACGATCATCGTCTTATCTAAATCCAGATCCATGCAACAGTTTACTCCATTTTCCTCGCTGTTGATTTCGTTTCGACTGACACATCCATTTTTTTTATATTACTTTGGTTGTGAACAGTTGTAATTGATTTCTGTGACGGACATTAAGATCATTAACGGAAATCAAATAATGCCACAATGTTTCACATATTTTTATATACTTCAACTAAATAATCTACAAAAAAAGAATGAAAACAGATTGATAATAGAATGAGAAAGAGCTTGTTGCATTTTATTCTTTCTTTACTTTTATTTTTAACGAACTTCAATAAATTTTCAGACAATACTTTTTACACTAAAATGTAATCGGATCGCAAATTTATCTAATTTTGTCTAGCTCAAAATATGTACATTTTGATCATGACCAATCAAAACAAAGCGAGAACACCCGTGTCCGAAATCGGCCAATCAGAGCAAAGCAAGAGTAATGTGGCTGATTTGACTGTGGCCAGGAGGGATAAGAGCAATGTATTATCGGATTCCTAACAAGTCATAAGGTTTTTACATTTTTAAAAAATAATACTTATCTATCCTTTTATAAATTTGTGTGTGTGCTTTTGTGTGTGTGTGTATTGATATTCATATTAAGAACCCTTTTTTCTAATTATTTAAAAAGAAAATACAACTTTGTTATGTATGGGTCGTTGAATTGCATTCATCTGCAAAAGATCTAGCTAATTTGTATGTTCTTTTAAACATTCATTTTAATTAATCCCCTATTAGTTTCTTTGGTTTTCTTATAGGATAGTCGTCTTTAGTTAACTATTACGGGTAATTATAATTCATGTAGATATTCTACATGATTTATACTTGCGTAATATTTGCGTAAAAAGTTTATAGTAAACACAAATTATATATATATATTTATTTATTTATTTATTTATGCATATATGTATTTGTTTAAAAAGTTTGCCTACTAAATTCACCAGTCAGTTTTTGGTCTACAGACACGAAACTTAATATATAGGGTATTCGAAACCATGCGAAACCTATTTTTTTTTTTGGGGGGGGGGGTAGCCGAGGAAAATCAAATTAAAATATCGTGTTTAAGCGTATTTTACTAGCAAGCAAATCCGGACGCCTCCTTACTAGTATTTACTAGAGTTCTGTGGCTTGTACTACATTATCACTGACAGTAGTTTTAAAGGAAGGATAATATTTCACTCTTTTGTTCTTTCTTACTTTCTTGAGATATTCAAGCGCAAATGCGTTATCCGCGAGCCATTTTGTTACAAGTACTCATGCTTTTTACTTAGGTTCACCACTAACAAGGCCCATCGACACTTGAACGAAAGGGGCTACTATTTGTGACCATGTCTAGGAAAGATTAACCAAATGTTTGTGTACATTTAAGCACAGTCGTGGAAGCAGGTAGCGGGAAAGGAATTACAAAGTCTAGTTGTTCTATTAGACTAGAAAGCCCTCTGACATTTTGGGGTCTCAATTGTGAAGGGTGTGATTTTGCTGCTAAGCGGATTTGTCGGGGATATGTACGTCGATGGGGCCACAAGTGCAGCGAGTTTATAAGAGCAATTTTATTAGAATACTTGTAAAAAAGGTCAGGTTATTGGTTGGTTGACAACGTAACTCGACGAAGCACAGTTATCAGATGCTCATCAATATCATAAAGGCAATTTAAAAACAACGCTATTGCTTTTCTTTTCGACGTCACAGGTTTTTATTTTCTTTTAGTAAAAGAGTTACGTGTTGTATTTATATGAAGAAATTAAAAAATATTTTCTTTTTATAACTTACACTCGCCTTGTCTGCTTTTCGTTGTAGTCACGTTCGTTTCTTTATTTACTTGGTTGCGTGAGGCAGAGTACAATAGACTATGCAATCTATCTATCTCAGCAGTACCACGCCCCTTTTTTATAAGCATCATATTCTGAACAGTTATTCTAAAATAGAACGAACATTTCTACTACCATTGCTCTCTTCATTTATTTTCGTTTGTTCCTATTTAATTTGGGATTTATCACGTTTCTCTGTATATCGTTGTTTTTTCTTTTTTTTGTATTTTTTTTTCATTTTTATTACTTGTCTCTTGTTTATCTTCTTTAATCATTTATTTTCATTTTATTTATTTATTTATTTATTTATTTTGTAGTGAAGCAATTTCGTTTCGGTTTGACATTTCGCAGTTTTCATATAATTTTCCGTATTCAATGCCTGGCTATTCTACTGTTTTATATCCTTTCTTCGGTTCAATATCATTGTAATATTTTTTTTAATGTTTTTCTTCCTCTTATTCCGTCTTTTCTCTAATTCGTATTTATCATCTGACTCCATCGTTTTCCTCTTCTTTTACTTTTTCGTTTTCGTATAATACTAGTGTATACGGCACAATCACGTTGACACACCGGTTCTCGCCAAATCACCGAAGTTAAGCAACGTTGAGCCTGGCCAGTACCAGATAGGTCACCAATTGAAAAGGCGAGGCGCTGTATGTACTGCGAAGTAAAAAAAATACCAAGTTGAGGAAGTGTCGCGGTCTATCCTTCTCTCGAGGATAGATGGGACTCTCTTAAGCTGTGGTAGGCGTCACAATAAAAAAAATATCCTTAATAACCTTGGCGAAGGATCGAATTACACTGCAAACTCGCGTAGTAAGTTCAATCTCGGCTGCGGCCGCGCTGGGTGGATAGTAGTAGTAGAAAGAGGCGGTAGAGGGGAATAAAAGGAGGAGGATAAGAAGAAAGTTTTCACCCGTCGTTATCAGTAATTGCTCAATAACCACTAGAGTTCATTGGAGTCTGAGGGATAACAAAGTTAGTAAGATTTCCAGCATTCTTTTTCACACCCACTTGATAACCGTTGCAACTCATTTTTGCGTTATTGCAACAGCCTTCTTGGGCGAGTTACTCGGCGCCAGTCCATTCTCAGATCTAGTCTTTTTACCTCTTTGTCTGTCCTTTCTTCTTTCTCACTCTAAAGCACAGCTTCCCGCAGGATTATCTTTACAAGATATGATTATCGTGGAAAATTGTCATACCACTTTATTTTCCACTTCTTCGTGGAGATCAATAGATCTTCATGCTGTTGTTCATTTCCCCACTTATAATAATGGTATTTGTATAAGTAGTTAAAGATATTTGTTGTATTTATCGAGTGCTATTCTATTTAATCTCATCATTGGCTGTTGACTAATCATAGTTCAAAATACACCCATATTTCTTAAATTATCTATGTTTAGATATTACGCCGTATGATGGTTGCAATTAATGCATACTATGACTATGATGTTTGGGTCCCCCGACAAAACGAGGGTGGGCCTGTAAATTCACCCTTGTCCGTTCGTCTGTCCGCACTTTTCTTAATACCTATGCCTTAGAATTTTTTTTAATTTTCACAAACATTAAACATATGAGTAAAAAAAGTAACAGAACGGATTTTCCCTGAAAACTACGGTTGCCCCTCTAGAAGAGACATTCGGTTTAAAATGGCTAAAATTGACACTTTTGTGCTTATTAAAAAAAATTGATGCCTTGGATTTTTAGAAAACCTTCTGAAAAGTTGTAATTAACTGATTGCTATATAATTTTGTTTGTCTATACTTCGCGATAACTCTTGGGTGTGACTCAGGGGCTCTTTTAGGGCTAATAAAAGCACTATTTTTTTTTTAACTATTTTACCATATTTTTGTGTGTATGTCTATTTAGCAGTTTTGCATGATGCTGAAATCAAATTTAAATATGATAAGACCTTGGGGATTTTGGGGGCTAAAAGGGAGGGGTGCAAATGATGGATTTCGTCATTTTTTTTTTAATAGTGCAGAACTCAAATTAATATATGTTAAGACCTAAAATTTCACCGTTTGTTCATTTTTACCAGGATTCGACGTCCCCTGGGGACTTTTAGGGTTAATTGGTGGGGGGGGGTATGCTGGACTTCGTAATTTTTTATGCCTCGTTCACTGTGCATTCACTTGTTAGTTTCTTTATTATGCTATAAACTGCTGTTACCTTCACAACCAGAACCATTGGGAGAGATTGGCTAGGGAAATAATGAGTGTGAACGCGACGTGCTGAACAGACGAAATCACGCAATGAGCAGTGCACCAGGAGGAGGGGTAACGATAGAGAATCTGATAAGAAATAAGGTAAGCTAAGAAAAAAATGGCACTTTCTCGCCGTAAGATGAGGAAAAACCGGAGGTGAAATTTAATATACTTGTGGAAAACTGGCTATTGGCGGTAGATCAGCGATGAAACTTGTTAGTGAACGATTGCATCCGAGATATCAACGACGATAAACGTCAGGGATAGTATTTTGGATGTGAAAAGTGGGAAATTTGGCTTAGTTTAGCTAGCGTGGTGATCCTAACGACACACACATCTTAATTTAACAAGTTGACAATATCCAATGCCTATGTCTCTTTTGTCTTACTTATTAGGTGTGGAACTTGTGAACTACGGCTCCGCGACCACCAATATAAAAATCCCGACACGGCTAATAAATAGATGAAGACGGTGAAGAAGAATCATGGCACATTCGACTGAGTTAAGACGGTCGGTGCTGAGAGCACCGACCGTCTTAACCAACCGGAAGAATATTTTAACACATTCAGTATATTTTTGTAGAGGTATAGAATGGCATTTTCACCTCTTAACCGGCATCCTTTCGGCTTTACATGAATAGTCTGCGGCTATTAAAGAAGTTGTATATCTCTTTGCTTAGTTATTTGCATTTTACACATAATTAGTATGTAGGTTATTGGTCTGTAGTTGTTTGTTTGTGATAGCAGCCTTTTAAATTAATATGTCACTCACTCGTGTATATTCACAGCGCTCTATGTGTGAAATCAGTTTCCCTATATTCCTGTTTGCTATTTCTATATCGTTTTGATAGTTTGTATTACTTTTCGTTTCAATTTCCAGACGATCTTTTTTTATTTTTAAAGACATCTTGTATTTTTGTTTTCTCATATATTTTTTTCTCTGTTGAAATTTGCATGCTTTTTATCTTTGTATAATTCCCGTTGCTAGCATCTTTTGTTTTGGTTCTGCATGTTTTTTCGGTAGCCTTATTTCTTTTTCTCATTTTTTTTTCATGTGTTCATCAACAAATGGTCCAAAAAGGCTAAAAATAAAAAAAAACTCTCCAATTGAGGATGAAACGTGTTAATACTAATAAGTTGCCGACTTGAGAACAGGATACAAAATGGCATGCCTACAAATAAACAACGCATCATAGAGGTATATTTGGTTTTGTTTAGTATTTATTTATGTTGTCTTTTTGTTTAGTAAGGTTTTGTGCTATTTTTCTTGATGCGCTTTTTTCTTATTTTATTTTTGTGGTTTTCAATCTCATCTTTTAATCTCTTTATCACATTATCACGATCTTTTTACGTTTCAATAGTTTTAATACCAGATTAAATTTAGAAAATCGTGGAAGAATTTTTTACCCTACCCATCCCCTAAAAAGACCCTAAAGCATCCTGTCAAAATTCATAAAATTCCTTCAGTAAACATGAAACCACTGTTCTATCTTCGATCAGTGCATGAGAAATCCTTCTTGATAGAGGTAAGTTTTGTTACGAAGCCACTAACACGTATGCAAATGACCGCGCTGTGGTGTAAGTATGACGTCACGGACTCCTATACATAGATATAGGGATGAATATCAAGAAAAGAGGAAAGCGACGCAAGGAGACAGAAGAAAGAAGAGAGAGAAGAAAGGGGAAAATAGAAACCACCGCAAGTTGGTCAGTGACGTTCGCCGAAAGTCTCTCCCTCTCCTTCTCTCTCTCCTTCTCTCTCTCCTTCTCTCTCTCCTTCTCTTTCTCTCCCTCTCTCTCTCCTATTCCCGCTTCCAGAAGTTGAACTTTGTAAAACTGGTACCCTATACTAATAGCGAGTAGCTGCTTTAGTTAGGTTAAATGACAAAATAAATACCCTTTTCTTCCAATAAGAAAAGTTATGTCGACGTCATCATTTTCCTTTGCGACCGAATCTACATACAACGTGTTGGGTTCGTTGGAGTGAAAAAAAAGACGACTATGTTACAGCTTATTTTTGTCACAATTTATTATTTATTTAAGTTATTGGGGGGGCTGGGTTGTATCCCCATTAAAAAAACATACCTTGCGTCTAACTCTGCCCTCGATGGGATGCAATTAAATAGGGAATTGCGTAATCATGCTAATATTTGTACTTTTACATGTTTATTTATTTATTTTACAGTCAATGGGTAGGGAGATCAGAGTTCAATCCTCGGACGAATCATAAAGACTAAAAAAATAGCACTTGATTCTTCCTGACTCATCACCATTATATCGTATGAATCCAAAGACTATTTTTGGCATTAGTTTCCCCGATATGTTTCTAGTCAGATTTTTTTCTAGAAAGACATCGGAAAGGGATTACGTGAAGATTACAACCATCTTAAGTGAAAGTATTTTTGTGGAACAAACTGGATTCGAACTTGGGACCCCCCAGGTCATCAGTCCGTGTCGTTAACAGTTAGACCACCATAACCTTCTCGCCTCCTTACTAAACCGTCAGCATTGCCAAAGGAGGATCAATCGCAAGTGGATTAATTTTCTTGAATTAATTGGCACTCTTGCTTATATCTCGATTTAGCATCTAATGAAAAGGAAGCCTTCGGATCGTCCTTGTCTATAGTTGGCCACTTAGCTTTATTTTACAGTTTATCAACTCTTTGTGTGTTTCTAGCTGTATCTACTTGACGTTGTTCATGAGTCTTTTATATTTCCCTTTATTGTCTGATGTTATTATTAACTGCAGTTTCTAGAAATCGTATTCCTTTGTTATTTCGACGCTTTCTTCTTGTTAGCTCTGTCGCCATTCCAATTTTCTTCTGCTGGTTTCAAAAACCTTCTTTTAATCCTTTTATCATAGAATGAATTTCCTTTCTTTTTTTATCTTTCAATTGTATTTTAATACCAGGTTAAGATATCCTTTTATAAAATCATGTAACAAGATTTTTCTGTTGTGTCTTGCACGTTTTCTAAATAGAGAAAAGTTCTCTAGTTTTCTCCAGCTCCGTCTTTTATCAACTGCTTCGATTCGGCCCACACAATAGAATAAGATTATCAGAAAAATGTTGCGTTTTATATTCATCTTCTAATCTGTTAAGTTTCTCCATCTCTTATTTTTTTTATTAATCAAATAATGATTAAACTCTCTTTACAAATAGAACAAAATTATCATTGAAATTGAAATTCTATATACGTTCTACGTTTGTTTCTAAGAAAATATTTTTATTGCAAAATTTTTGAGAAATTGGAAAATCTTCTAAGAAATCATATAACATTATGCAGCATTTATTTCTTTTTTAAATGATTTTTTAATACAACTTTTTTAATCATGAGCCTTCTTCGTGTTTATACAAACACTTTTTATTCTCGTGATCTTACGACATTGCCGAAAATTGCCGATTTCTTCCGAACTTTTGGAGCAATCTATTTTTAATGTCTGAAAATCATACTGAGATGTACTGTTACGCGTGTACAAATATTGAGATCAATTATACTACAGCAAAAGCATCGGTAATAATAAAATATTTAAAATCCATAAAGAAACCAGTAGCAATAAAGATTTTTTTTTTTAAATGATCTTCTTTAATCCAAATTTTCGGATACATGAACATTTTTCAAGGTGATGCAGACATGTTTTTCATTCTCGATATCTTAACACTTTGCCGAAGGTTGCTGATTTCTTCCGATTTTGTTGAAAACATTAAAAATAAATAATTCATTTATTTGAAAAAATCCTACATCGCGTTATCCGATTTCTTAAAGGATTTTAAAATTTCTCATTATACCGATGTTGTTATTGTAGTAAAATTGATCTGTAAAATTTATATCTATTTAATAAATAACAAAAATAACGATTAATAAATAAAATGTCCTTTTTCAAAAGCCATATGCAAATGTAAGGAAGTTTCATCTGATGATCTGCTGGCTTGGCAGGTTGTGAACAGGCTCAAGGCGTTTCCAGAAACAGTGACGACAGAGGATGGGGGGGGGCTCGTAAAGTTAAGTCAGTTTTAAATGATCCTTAGTATGGCGCGTCATTAACAAATAAAAGCTGTACCTTTGCAGAAATGAAGAACTTTTCTGTCGAACTCGGGAATCTACACAGAATTTCGAACGTAACTTTTTATTTAAACCACGTGGGCGTGCATACTTTCGTTTCGTCAGCCATGACTGAGTAGAAATTTTTAGTAATTCGCAGTTATATTATTGATATGACCCGCACTGGGTATTGAACCATCAACTTTCGGGAAAATGTAACTTGGAATGAATTATAATATGTACTTTGTCCGTTACGTCACCGGTCTTCGATAAGATACACTTGAAGAAGGTCGGCTAAAATGGTATAAGAATAGCATTCAAAATGAAAACAGTAGTCCGAATAATCCAAATATCTAATTTGAATAAATCCTCGCCTTGTATAATATGGAAAGTGAAAATAATGCTTACAATTTAAGAATTGCCTTAAGAAATCTTTGATTCTACAAAAACGTATTTGATTTCTATTAATTTTATCATGTCCTTTAAATATGCTGATCGTATAGAGGACGAGTGGAACGAATGGTTCTGCGACGTCTGACTTTCTTAACAGTCTTCACCTTTTAATGACGTGCCAAGATGAGAGCAGTAGCCCTAATAATCCAAATTATACAAATTATCAATCTTCATCTCAAAAATTGAGAAATATTATTACTTTCAGTTTAAAACTTTCGTTCTCTGTTTGTTATATGTGATATGATAAGCTGTTTACTTGACAGTTTTGACGTACAAATTTTCTAAAAAGAAAGGGAGAACGTAAACAGACCAATCAGAAGAGAGGGTTGTTATTTAAAAAAAAACGGGGGGGACAATGAGCAAACATAGTGGATGCGATAAGGAAAGAGTGATAAAAGGAAGGCAGAAAGGATATAGATTGATTGAAAAGGGTATGAATAAGATGGGGACGAAGATTATGATATGCTGTGATAGGATGCAGAGATTGAAATATTGATAAGAAGAAGGGGATAATTGATCGAGGGGGGGGATCAGATGAGAAATAGGATGAAGATTAAAAAAAAAAGGTGAAAATAAATATTGGTAAGAGTAAGAAAGTGAGAAATTAGTTGAAGGTGGAAGGGAATCAGAATAAAAATACTGCTTTTCTTTTACAAATAACTCACCACTTATCAAGGCCGAAATACCACTCGAGGATAAGAGTTAATGAGTTGGTCTGGTGGACGGTAAGACAAACACCATGATGATCAATAGCGACGATTGAAACATACCAACATAAATTTGTTTACATTGGACTTGAAAATGACTGTTATAGTCTGATGGGAAGCAACTCCGTGGTATTGTGTTCCGCGTATGAGTAGTTCTAGGAAAATAATTTTGCCCATAGACTTTCTGTTTAGTTTTATGCATACAGAATGAGACAATGGAATTTATTGAAGATGAAGAGGAAGTTGGCTAGAATGAAGGTGATGAATGTGAGCGTAGAAAGAGTAAAAAAAGAAAGACGTATACTTTCAAAAGAAAAATAAGGACGTATACTTTCAACAAAAAAAGAAAGACGTATACTTTAAAAAAAAACGTATACTTTAGAAAAAGAAAGACGTATACTTTCCAAAATGAAAGACGTATATTTTCAAAAAAGATAAAGACGTATACTTAAAAAAAAAACGTATACTTTAGAAAAAGAAAGACGTATACTTTCCAAACTGAAAGACGTATATTTTCAAAAAAGATAAAGACGTATACTTAAAAAAAAGAAAGATCTATACTTTCAAGAAAACAAAAGAAAGACGTATACTTTAAAAAAAGAAAGACGTATACTTTCCAAAATGAAAGACGTATATTTTCAAAAAAAGATAAAGACGTATACTTAAAAAAAAGACGTATACTTAAAAAAAAGAAAGATCTATACTTTCAAGAAAACAAAAGAAAGACGTATACTTAAAAAAATGAAAGACGCATCGTTTAAAAAAGAAACATACTTTCAAAAAAAATAGAAAGATGTACAATTAAAAAAAAATAAAGATGTCTACTTTAAAAAAAAAAAGAAAGACTTATACTTTCATATAAGACCATTGTTCTTGTAGCAATCAGTTATTGGTCATACACTTCATACCAATTGTCACTATCGAGTTTCCCTTCGGGGGAGCTGGTCCCCATCCCCTTCACTCTCCACATTCAAAAACGGCCTTATGCCTAATTTGCTAAGTGAGGAAAAAAATAAATACCCGGTCCCTTCGGGGGCTGGGAATGAATCTCAAAGACCATATGTGGGGTTACCCCCACATATGAGACCATTGCCCTTGTAGCAATCAGTTATTGGTCGATAAAGGAGAACCCCTTCATATCAATTGTCACAATCCAGTTCCCACCTCGAGGAGCTGGTCCCCCACCCCTTTACTCTCCACGTTAAAAAACGGCCTTGTGCATAATTTGCTAAATAGGGAAGCAAGTAAATACCCGGTCCCTGCGGGGGCTGCGCATCAATATGTTCCGGCAGATGCTGCAATCAAAGACCATATGTGGGGTTGCCCCCACATATAAAACCATTGCTCTTGAGCAATCAGTTATCGGTCACTGTAGGGGAAACCCTTCATACCAATTGTCACAATTCAGTTCCCTCTCGTGGGAACTGGTCTCCCTTCCTTTCACTCTCCACGTTAAAAAACGGCCTTGTGCCTAATTTGCTGAATGGGGAAGCAAATAAATCCAGCCAGTTTCAGTCGGGCCTTGCGAGGTTTGGCAACAAAGTGTAGTATCTGTTCCCGCAGATACTGCAAGCAAAAACCATTGCCCTTATGGCAATGAGTTTCTGGTCCATGTAGGGGCAACGCTATATACCAAGAGACTCTCACTATCCAGCTCCCATTTTCCACCTCTCGGGGGCTGGTCCCCATTCCCTTCTCCTCCCCCCTCTCTACATTAAAAAACGGTTTCATGCCTAATTTGCTTTCGTGAGGAAGCAAATAAATAACAGACCAATTTCGGCCGGGCACTAGGCCCGGCCGGGGAGTAGGAGGAGTCTCCCGTAGTGACAACTGACGCTATCAGTCAACGTCGACCGAATCCACCCGCCGAAGGATTCCAGCAGCAGTATCAGCAGCAGCAGCTCCTGAGACCCCCCAGCAGCGAACTTCGCTTCCAGCTCACTCCAGCTGCCTCCTGCTCATTCTCGCAGTCTTTCCAGCCCTTGGTACTTCCAGCACCTTTAGTTCGCTCCTGTAGCCTTCCAGCTCTTGGTATCTTCCGGCTCCTCCTGCAGCTTTCCGGCAACCTCGCCTGCACCTCACTACTCCGACCTGCAACTTTGCTTGCACCTCGCTCCTGCGACCTCGCATGCACCTTGCTCCCTACCCACCGTCCTTTCCTTAACACTGACCCTTACGCTCTCAGTGTCATCCGTTCCGAAACTCTGATCCTACGTTCTCGGTGTTGTCCATTTCTTAACACTGAACACCTCATTCTCAGTGTCCACCGACTATTCCGGATCGCCCTGACGTCCAGCCGATCGTTCCAGACCCCAGCGAGCAACCCTAAACCACGCTACGTCTAGAGTACCTGTTCCAGCCCTCCAGATCTTAACCTCCGGTGACGTGCGACCTTCCGGACAACCAGCATCCAGATCATACGATATTTTTCGCTTCCATTACAAATAAAAGGTGAACGCTTGTCCTTAACCAAACAACCTGTGTCTGTCATTCTTCTTTGCCCTTTGCTGTTTACGTTTTGTCCGTGTCTACCTTGTTAGTTTTGGGTCGATTGTCCCCGGACAACCGGCCCCCGCAACAGTTTCACAATCTTTGGTTTGGTGCATCATGAAATGGGTCGATTGTCCCCGGACAACCGGCCCCCGCAACAGTTTCACAATCTTTGGTTTGGTGCATCATGAAATGGAAAAGGAAATAAACGTTGAAGTACTACGAATGTCACATACGTAAATGTCATTATATTTATACACTAATTTTGATTTGTTTCGCCGTGTAGTCAGGGTGTGTGAAACAAGTTCTGAAAACTATAGTGAGCGATTGATTTGTGTGGATAACGTAAAAAGCCGCTTAAGAACTTGAAGTTTACATATCAAACATGGCTGAACCTAAAAGTTATAGAACTATTAGACGAGGAACAAACCACAGTGGAGATACACTTTAAATAATGACTGATATTTTTAAAACAGTGTTTAGAAACCACAAGAAATTTTAAAAGTAAGACTCAAAAAGTAATTTGGTTTTGGGGCGATCATCAAAATGTAGTGTAAGAAGTGCCTTCAATAAGTTTCCAGACTTTTTTTCGTATTGACACTTTTATTGATAGTACATACATGAAACTATAGTCCTCTTCGAATTAATCTTCTAACAACTTCTGGAACTTTTTGAAGGCTCCATGGAAGTCCTATGTTGCGAGCGTGTCGATGACCCTTTCATCTTTGCAATTGTTTCATAACAACAGCCTCTAAGGTTTTTTCTTGAGTTAGAGAATAACCAAAAGTCACAGGAAGCAAGTTCTGGACCATCGGGAGAGTGAGCAACTTGATACACGTGACAACGTCTTTCTTTCTGACCTTCAAAAGCAGTCTGGAACATTCCGTTCGTTTCTGTGACATTTTTTCCAAGTTTAAAACAGAATTTTATTGCAAATCGTTCTTCTAAAATCTCGTCACATCCAGATTGCGTTTTTGAAATTCACTAGCTGTGACAATCAGGCTTTCGTAGAGTGTGTTCCAATTCCTGTTGTTGCTGTTCATTTGATCCTGAAATCATAAAAATTGGTCATTCATCTCATAAGATGTATAGCAAACCATACTGAATTTTCAAGAGTCTACGACAATTTTAAATGTCCGTACAAAAAAAGAAAATCTGGAAACTTATTGAAGACACCTCGTATTTTCTGCTAATACACATCATGTGTTTTGTTCGCGACCAGTGAAGAAGTCGTTCTAGACTGAGACTATTTTTCTTTCTCCTATTTATCTCAAACAAGGCACATTGCCATTAGAACGTACGAGGTTATTATTAGGGACCATGACTACAGGGAAACGCAAGGACTTCAGCTTCTGTTCGCAATACATTTAAATTTCTGCGTGTTAATACAATCAAAGAAACAGGAAAACCGTTTAAGCGTTGTCTTAAGGAGAAGTGCTTCCAACACCCTGGAAAACCTCGTCAGTGTGCCCTGTATTTAAGGTGATAAGTCGTCTCCCTCTCAGTACAGACCAATAAGTCTCATGTGTGTCATGAGTAAGTTGCTGGAATCCATATTAAATAGAGAAGTAGTCAACCACCTCAGCAGAAATAACCTTCTTAGTGACATGCAATATGGTTTCCGTTCTGCCAGATCTACAGCATAGATGGTTTCCGTTCTGCCAGATCTACAGTTATATCATAGGATTAGTGAATCTCTCGACAAAGGCTTCCTTTCTAGGGCAATTGCTCTTGACATGGCAAAGGCCTTCGATAAGGTAGGGTATAAGAGTCTACTTCACAAGATTTCCAGCTACGGTATAACTGGAAATGTTTTCTCAATCATTAAATCATTTCTCTCTGATAGGTTCATAAGAGTAGTGGTTGATGGACAAAAATCATAGGCCCACAGCATTAATGCTGGAGTCCCTCAGGGGTCAATCCTGGACCCAACTCTCTTCCTGATCTACATCAATGATCTCCCAAAACACATACTTAAATAATTCGTTGATATCTATACTGATGACACGACCATCTATGGCAACACATCAAAGGCCGTAAATGACAAAGTTCTCTCTGATTCTCTCTCTTCTGATCTCGAGCGCGTGGTACAGTGGGGGAAGAAATTGCTGGTTACTTTTAATGCATCTAAAACCAAACTCCTATATTTACATCATCAACGCTCTGATCCTCATCTGGCATCAATTGAAATGGATGGCTCTTGTCCAGGGGAAGCTCCATGTTTTGATAAGCTTCTGGGCTTGACCTTTACTTCTGGCCTAAAATGGAACACGTACATCAAGTCAGCTGTCAAGGTTGCTGGAAAAATGGTAAGATCCTTCTACTGCTCCAGAAGATATCTCACTGCTGATGCAATTCTCTATCTATATAAAAGCCAAGTACGTCTAAGGATAGAGTACTGCTGCCACATCTGAGCAGCGGCTGCTAAAAACAGCCTATCCTGCCTTGACAGAGTACAAAATAGACTTTGTGGCTTAGTGGGAATATCCTTTTCTCTCCCCTGCAAACTCTCACCCACAGAAAAGACGTTGCGAGCCTGTCTTTATTTTATTATTACTTCCATGGTAAGTGTTTGTCTGAGCTCCAATCTCTCGTCCCCCCTCGCTAATCTTTCACCATAAACACCCGTCTAGCTGAAACCACTGTCTTAAATTTTTCCCACTCTTTATCTGTGCCAAAACCGAAACGTAGATTCTATGAACAAAGCTTCTTTCTTAGAAGTGCACGCCTGTGGAACTCTCTTCCGTTTGCCTGTTTTCCACTTGACTACAATCTGGATGTCTTCAAGTCCAACATAAACAAATTCCTGATGAACCGTCCCCTTAAGTAAGACACTTTATCAAATCTCCAATACTAACGATTACTACGATACTATCTCATTAATTACTGTACACCCTTATCCTCGAGTGGCTTCCGGGCCTTGATAAGTGGTGACTACCTTGTAAAAAAAAGTATTTAAAAAATTTAGCAGTTTGATGGAAGAAACTATTCGAGTAGAAAGTTCCCCGTCATCTAGGAACCTCTTCAATAAAAGGGTAGAATTTTACTGCTTGTCGGGTTAGTCGAGGGTATTTCTGTCGGGGAGGGGGTCACAACTTCTACAAGTTCGTCAGAACCTATTTCATTAAAGTATTTGTGAAATAGGCACAGGGATGCGGCGATGGGACAGGGATTGGAGCTTTGCTGACAATGCAGGTGGAACTTGTTAAATTAAACATTAGAGATTTTTTTATTTTATCTCAATTTTGTGTGCCCTTTTTAGGGAGTTTGATTTCTCTCATATAATAAAATTATCTTATAGTCTAACCTTGCCCTCTTGGGGATGCAAGTAATAGAGACTATTAAAATAAGGGAGAATATAGCATTTGAATATTCATTTTTGTCGCGTAATACACGGTCATGTGCATGCATATATGAAACGGGAGAAATAGTCTTTTAAGGAACTTTTTTATCTGGAAGTCAACATTTCTCAAGTCCCGAACGCCACTCGAGGATACAAGTTAATGAATGTAAATTTGTAATGTAGTAATTAGTAATTGTGTAAATTGAGTAGAATTTTATTATTTATGGAGACAGCTTAACAAGTATTTGTTTACATTGGATTTGAAGGTTACCATGTTGTATTCAACCGGGAAGCAATCCAGCGGAACAGTGCTTCAAAGCCGGGCAATTCTGGGACAGAAGCTTTATTCATGGAATCTCCGTTTATATTTAGGCACAGGTAGAGAATGGGGGAATTCATAGATAGTGGTTGTAGGGTGTCGAGTGTTTTTGTGAAGTTTGGTTAGGGGAAACCATACTTAAGGTCATTAAGAAAGTAATCAACCCCAATATTTTTTTAACTAACGGTATAATGATAAAAGATTTAGTCTCTCACGCAACGAACATTGTTTTATTCGTTGCAAAGAAAAAAAAGAAGCAATTTATTAATTACAGACAAAATATAAATATTTACAAGAGGTATTATTATTACTAAGTTTATTTACGAATCGAAATACGAGGCCACAAGGAAATAGGGACGTTAATCGAATGTGCAAATCGATAGGGTTACGGTTACAATGTTTATCCACTGGTGTATGGCCTTACATGACAATAGCGAACAAATCGAAAACAGATCCTATCAAACTGGAATCAATCGAATAATGGGAATTCGAACGGAAATTATGTAACTTCTAATGAAATCAATGCGCAAAAAAATCAGATAAACAGGAAACCGAAGCCAGATCGAATTGAATCAGTTACAATCTGATAAGAAAAGAAACAATGAAAAGGAAAAGAAAGAATATTCAAGAGCTGCAAAAGGGTAGAAAGGTTAGAAAAACTGGAGAAAGACAAAAAGGAACAAAGAAAAATCTTTAAAAAGAAGTAAGCAATCCATAAGAAAGACAGGTTCAGAAAATTGCTATAAAACGCAGAAAAGAATACAAAAATTGTAAAATAGCATAAAAAGGAGGAAAATGTAAAAGGAAAATAAAAGACTTAACAAAAATGTATAAAAACAGAAAAAAAAAGAAAAAAGAAAAAAAGAAACAAACACTACAGCTTTATTTTAAAATTTATATTTAAAAAATCAATTAAAATTATTCGATTATGTAGTGGAGCTAATATCTTTTCAATGTAGCCGACTTCAGCTTCAAGCACCGCCACGATGCGGGTCTGGAACTGTGAGCATGCTTTTTTCACAAGCGCGTGCAGGAGCTCGCGAATACTCGGCAGATGGCGGCGATCAGGCTAGCTTTGGTGTTGTGAGAGGTCATGTTGGTGATATTTTTGAGGTATGACCAAACAAAAGTAGTCCAGCACATTCAGGTCTGGAAGGAGAGAGCCAGTGAGAGAAGAGTTCAAAGTCGTAGCACTCATTCTGAAGGCAAGCCTGGGTCTCTTTGGACTTGTGAGCCGGCGCTGAGTCCTGTTACCACACCTAGGATCTGCCAGCTGCCACCTGATTGCACCAGTAGATCACCACACTCTTAAGCAAATCCCGGTACAGTTTGGCGTTGACTTTCAAGCCGACTTCCAAAATGTGAGGTTACATGACGTGGCCCTCATTTGAAACCGCATCAAAGACAATAATCGTAGCCGGTAACTTCGTTGAGCTGTGCTCTCAAGCGTTGAACAGTCCGGATTTGCATTTGGAGGGCACTGACAATAGTTCTGTTGTCATAACTTGGATCGGTAGAGAGCATGAGTTGTACAGCGGCGCATATCCGACCTCTCTCGTCGAACATTGTGTCAATTTCAGATATGATAGAAGACTCCTATCACTCTTGGGATATGTACCCAACTGGCCAACTAGAAAAAGACGGAAATGGAATCCTGTCAACTTTTCTAGGGCGACAATTTTATCGTTCCATTCTGTATATCATATACTTCCGTTTACTTGTTTGACTGTCCATTTTTACCTTTCTTCAGAAACTAATAGACTGATCTGACTAAAATATTCTATGAACCTTTATTATAATAAGGTGCAGCGAACTAAGTATTGTGGTATCTATACAGTTAGAGATTAATTGGTATTAATAAGGATTAGTTACAACAATAGCATATTTACTCTAGAAGTTTTATCGGAAACTACTGGATTGATCAGGCTTAAATTTTGTATGTACCTTTATAATAATAATGTGCAACAAACTAAGTATTATAGCATACGTTTTATGTAGTGTTGAAAATTAATAGGTATTAGTATGCAATGCAAAAATGAGCACAAATTCCATCATATTCAATCATAACGTTGACATAAAAGAAACGGGCTGTAATTTTTCAGAATGTCTAGTCTAGAAATTATTTGGAGAACTATATATTTTCGGTATTTCCGATTAGACCAGATTACACACTAGCATGAGCATTTTTGTGACAGTTTTTCGAGCCTTGCTACTTCTGTGCTGACTCATGAAAAATTGGAAGTGAGCGTTTTATCTGTGACACGACCACTAGAAGTTCGCTCTACAGTACAAACAACCTCTCTCTATCTGATTTGTTTTTCCAACAGAACTCCTTATTCTTATATGTATTGCATTCACCACGGCTGAGGAACTCTATGTACTCCCTATACTCCATGTATCGTAATAATCCAGAATATCAAAGGGAGACTAATAGGTGCTACATCTTCCCCAAGGATCACATGAAACTGTGCACGGCAGGGGCCTTTGTACATACCCTCATACATAAATACATACAGCGCCTAATATTTCCAAAAATGGCAGCTAGTTGATACTGGCCAGGCTGAACATCGCTTAACTTCAGTGATTTAACGAGAATCGGTGTGTCAACATGATGATGCGTTATAGTTGGAGAATTTTGAAAAGAAATAAAGGGGAGATAAATCTGAATAGAATAACATATATAAGGATCTGTAAACGTAAATAAAGAATGAAAGAAATATCTAAAGAAATAGGAATGGGAATTAGATGTAATGAGGATAATAGAAGAATTTATGTAGTTATAAAAATTAAAAGAAAATTTATAGAAAGAAAAAATGAAGTCAGGAGGATGAAAGAAAGAGGAAACAGTACATCAAAATATATCGAAAACTATAATACGAATTAAAGTAAAAACGAAAATACCGGAAGTAAATTGTTTAAATATGGTGGGCAGGAAACATCGATGACGTATGAAAGAAATAAGAAAAAGAAAAGTAAATATATAAAATGGAAATTGTCCTAATGAAATCGATTAATAAAATAGCAGTAGAAATTAAGAACAATAGCGAAACATTTTTTTCGATGAAGAAGTAAATAAAAGACTTACTTTTCAAAAATGATAAATAAATACACTACTAAAGGTAAGTAAAAAACAAACAAAAAAGAAAGAAAAAAACACCAACGAAGAAAAGGCCGAAGGAGAGTTAGTGGAAACATTGATCGAAATGTATGATTGATTGAAACGAAATCGAACCTTTCATATCGGATTGTGCGATTTTAAACGGATTCAAAGCGGCGTCAAAGGGGAATTCAATCAGATAAATCGAATATTGAATTATTCCGAAAAGATATGTCCTTGGGAAATTTTATTCCGCTCGCTGTTATCCATTGTTATTCAATTTCAATCTGTTACCTGTGAAATCTGACATTTATTTACGTTGTTACCATAAGAAGAGACGCTTTTAGCATAAAGATTTTAAGTTGGATTCTTGACGAAGAGTGTGTCCAAATCAGGGGAAACAATCGAGTCTGGCTTGTCAGTCTTTTGCGAAAATACTGCCTTGGTTTAACAGCCTGAACATCTGTGAAGGATCTATTAACGATTGAACGTATCACTAGATTGCTAGCTGACTGAGAAGTTCGTATATATAGGAGCCGCCATTGGTAACATCGGTTGGAGAGGGGGGCATAATCTTCTTCCAGTATACCGGTTTTGTAATTTACGTTCGTATTGGTAACAATTACGTGTTAGTTTGACGATGGAAACGTGTTTTTTGTTTGTTTGTTAATTTGTTTTTTTTGTTTTTTTTTTTGTCATTTATAGAAATCGCTCCAGACAAGACGTGAAACTATTTAGTACTCTTGCATAATTTGACCCAAATTTTCGGGAATTCCCGTCAAGCATGGATCGGGCGAGACCGGAAATTATCGGTTTCAGTCGAGCGTTGTTCAAATGTTGAAACGCTAAATTGACTTTTTATTTTTTTTATTTACATCACTGACAAGGAGGGGTTCTTTTGTGACCATACCAAATTGCAACGCCGAAACCCTCCTTCCAATAATAAACAAATATAATCTGCCGGGGACTACAGTCGTATATCCGACTGTTGGAAGACCTATAACAAAGTAGGAGGAGAAGGATTCCACTAACCACTTGGCAGTGAATCATAAGTATGCATTTTGTAGACCCCGCGACGAAGGCAACAACGAACCACGTCGAAAGGATGTGAGGAGAAAGCAAAACATTTACTTGAATTTATGTGGAGTGACAAAAAATTTGGAAACGATCCTTTTGTCTCCATCATAAATCACATTTCCAAAGCTACCCGGTTCTTGGGGAGTTTCCTTCCATTTTCTCTACCCTCATCTCCCTCCCTTTTTGGCGTCGATGCACGTTCAACAGTCGACCGAAGTAAAAGATTCCAAAGGAAATATCCTCATCTCGAGAAAGTTCTTCCGCCGGCAATGAACAGACGTAAAAAAAATAAATAAATAAATAAAAATATTAAGCTTTCTTGAAAAAAAAAATCTTGTATTTTCATCTGACAGTTTACACTTTTCGTAAACATTTATACGAATTTTCTTTTAATAAAAACTATATAAAAAATTTCTGTGGAAACCTTCCCACCCCCCACCCTCCAAAAAAACTTGACTAAACAAAAAATCTTGAATTTTTTTTTTTTTTACTTGTACTTACACTTAACAATTTATTTATTTTTTTAAGTAAAACTTTCATCTTTTCTTGAAGAATAAAGAAAACCTTTTGTTGATAAATATTTGAAAATAAATAAAATGAAAAATATTTCCAGTCCTTTAAAGGTAGGATTTTATTATTTTTTATTATTTGCATTTGAATTTTTCCCCCGGTTTGTTTGTTTTTAAATTAGTCTGCGTCCGTTAGAACGCTCTGCTTAAACCGATGATTGCCGGTCTCGCCAAATCCATGCTTGACGGGAATTCCCGAGAATACGGGTCAAATTATGCAAGAGTATCTTTTTGATACAAGGAGCTAAGAGAACGAAAGATCATTATCACAAAAACAGGAGATGCCTATTAACCTTAGTCTTGAGAAGACCACTAATATACATAAGAGGAAGATAGTAAGAGAGTTCCGCGGGCTTGCAGTTCTTGGGAAGAAGCTACTGGAATAGAAAGCTGCATTAAAATGTTGTAGCTGGTTCCAAACCTTAACCAAGCAAGGAGCACCCTATTCTTTGTTTTCCGCGATCTTGATTTGCTATATTGGTGTAGATAATTGTTTGTTTTTATGCTAAATATGATCGTGCAATTTTTTTAGATAATATGTTCAAGTTAAATTTAACTTTACATGGTATTGTTCTTTTTATTAATATGTTAGTTGAAAGTACATACAATTCTGATCTCACATGTTAAGATTAGGTTTTAAAATAATAACATTTTTATTTTCGCATGGTCCATATTCTGCATAAGTATCTATTTGTTAACTGATTAGCGCATGAATATAACACACGCGTATTAAGAAAAATATGTAATGTGTACCATATATGAAATAATTTAATAGATCGAAATAGAATGCGTATTTTTGTAATGGTTGAAACTTATAAATATTGTTAGAATAAAAAGTGGAGGTCCTTGACTACTGTCCCTTCCATAACAAAACAACATTAATTGTTGTCGTATTTATGTTTTTATATATTAATAAGTTTGTGTAAAATTCGGCACCATCGAAAACTACAATGGTGATAATAAAAAAGACGAAAAAGATATTTTGAATAACAGTAATTGTTGTCGCATTTTTGTTTTTATATCTGAATAGTTTGTGCAAAATTCTGGACCACCGATGAAGACGATGGTGACGACAACGTTTGTTAGAGTCGAAGTTACTGGTTTTATTAACGCCATATTGTTCATTTGTGCATAGTCTTTTTAACTGTTCGAAATTTACTTAAAACGATATTCCCTTAATCGGATAAACGTATGTAAACAGCCAATAAAATTAACCGATACTTAATAATGAATTGTTGATGGAGGATGTATTTTTCCTTAGGGTAGCCTAAAGGGAGAATGTTAAATGCATAGAATAAGAAAGTAAACGCAGACGGCGCTGTTGTGAAAATGTGGCAAATTTATAAAAGTTCCTGGTTTCGTCGAGGATAATATAGAGAGAAAATAATTAGTAAGTAAGTATCATGCTACCACTTGTAAATATTATTTATTTAGAGGAGTGACTCTCATTATTATAGAAATTAATGATAATGAATAAAATCGACTGATGATATCTTGAAAACCTACATCAGGTATGGGCAGTTAGTTTGACCATATTAGAATTGTGGCACCTGTGTTTATATTGCTATAATGTTTTATTCTGAATGGAAAAGTCGTGTCTATTTATTAATCAAAAAGATTTATTCAACTAACAATTATAAACACCTCCACAATATTCACAGAGGTCTACCGGTAATAATCTGCTTGTTTATAATAAGGTCAGTGTATATTTACTTATACACACACACGTTGCACACACACACACGTATGCACACTCACACACACACACAAACACACACACAAACACACGCACACACAGGTCGCCCAGCATTGCCAGGTCGTAAAATACGCTTCCGTATAATATTTTGATTAATGCATATTTCGTATTCATTATTATATTCTATTTTATTGAACCTAATATACAGTAATGATTTGAAAAGTTAAAAAGAAAAAAATGACTCGTGCACCACTACCGAAAATCGAAATTAAAACGTTTAGCTTACGATTTACTTTTTCGTTTGGTATTAATGCCTGAGCTATGAAGAAATGTTTTCTGCAAGGCTAAAAATTAAAATATGAACAAATAGCTATTACGTTACTCATGCATATTCGTAATGCTGTCGTTCGACCTTTACCTGATAAATTCCCTTTTTTTAATTTTCCTACTTTTGCACCGAATTTCTCCGGCTAAAATCCAAATATAAAATTTTGCATGGGCTTGAATACTCTATATATTAAGTTTCATGTATGTAAAACAAAGACTGACAGAGGAGTTTGGTAGGCCAAAAATATTAAACAAATATATATTCGCATCCGTAAATATATATGGAATGATATTTTTGTTTACTATAACATTTTATGCAAATATTACGCAAGTATAAATCATGTAGAATATCTGCATGAATATAATTACACATAATAGTGAACTAAAAATGATCATCCCAAAAGAAAACCGAAAAAAACTAAATAAAATGAATGTTTACAAGAATAAGCAAATAAGGAAGATCTTTTGCTAATGAATACAATTTCATGAACCATATATAGCAAAGTTGTATTTTTTTTTAAATAAATAGAAAAAAAGGGTTTATATATGAATATCAATGCACAAAAAACACAAATTTCTAAGAGTATATATATTTTTACATACAACATGTGAAAGCATGTGCAGAACCCTGCTCTCATCAGCTGTCAACCAGGGTGATAACACAGTTTCGGTGGCCCAAGACAGGACTGCCACTTCTGGTGCCACCAGCAGCTAGCAGCTATGAGAATTAAGGACTTAACTGTCGAGCAGGGTATTAATAAAAAAAAGACAACAACAAAGAAACTTAATCAACCACAAAAGAAGAGAAAAAAATATAATAAAAATACCGTCTTTTTATGAAGTCTTTCAGGTGTGGTTGTCCTACTGAATGTATCCGATCAGAGCCCTTCGATTTTACGACTGTTACAAACGGCGCGTTTGGAATTGTGGTAAAAAAATCAAGAGAAAGAAGAGAGAAAAAAGATAGAAAGAAAGAAAAAAAAACTAACATTAAACGTGCGAGAATACACGCGAAAAACAAAATAAACAACAAGAGTTTTTTCCCTTGAATAAGATATTTTTAGATTTGAGTTATCTCCCTTGTAGTTTGATAATTTTATTGACGCAGCGTCTTTTTTTTTTAAATAAAACAAAACCGCCGTTAGCGAAGTGCATTTTATTCTTTGAAGAATATATCAGATTAGAGGCAGTTTTCAGCTTATGGACGATTATTCCCAGTTTTGTAAGAAGCGAAATGACTTAGTGACTTAGAAACCCACGACAACCCACCTCAACAGGAATTACAACACACATCCAATTCTTTTCTATGCAATCAGCGCGTAGTGTTTCGTGACGATTTTTCTTTCGTTCATGTGCGTCTTCTACATTCTCCTCTCAGGGGACAGTCAATTATATCAGGGGGACACTCTTCTTTGTGTCAGACCATGCTACAATGTCTGGTCATTTTTCCATTTTGATTATGTGGGCTTGAAATTGTAGAGATGTAATCAGATCCGCCGAGATGTTCCAGTCATTTGCTCCATTCAACAGCTTCACTTCAGAATTTTTCCTCCTCGCAGGACGTTCACCTTCTTTGTGAAACTGGATTGTGGGTTGCTTGACTGTCACTGGTTGTTGGTTTGCTGACTCACATTGTGTTCTCAACAATTCAATGTCGCCATATGTACAACTGAAGCAATTTGGGGCATGCGGATAGCACATGGCGCAGAGTGCCCCGATCCTGTTTACATAAAAAAACACAGGTCTGAATCGGTATACCCTCATAATTTTAGATTGGTCGCATTAGGCAGAAGATCATACGTAGAACGAAGAAGAAATGATATCGCCAGTGGTTCCATCGCAATTAAGGATTTCCACGATAACTTAATTGGTTCGATGTCATTCCATTTTGTCTATGCACATCGTTTAGCCTGAGCAACAGCAACGGCTGTTCTTTGCTCCTCCTCAAACACCTTGACCTATTCGAGCACCATATCTCTTTTTTCCTTTGGACTCTCTTTAGAGAATATTTTGTTATTCGTACTGCCTAGTCCAGCCCTGTTGGTTTGAGTGACGCCCATTATATTCTTTATTTGTAGGCTACATTCCGCCTCCTGTGTGGTCTTACGTGCCGACCATTTTGTCCCTGATCTTATTTCTGGGTGTATTTTTTTAATGATCTTGTCGGCTGAGTCCCTCACCATCATATGGAGTCTCGCTTTTCCAACTTTGAACTTTTCCACTAGGGAGGATATTGGCAGCTGTAGGTTTCCAGCATTAGTATATAGGCCTACTTTCGAAAAACAAGGAGGAACTCCAAGCCACTTGCGAAGGTATGTATTACACACCTGTTGAATGCGTTCAACGCGAGATAGTGAAATTTAATATATCTGTAACGGCCACAACAGGCGTGGTAGTAAACTATACTGGTAACACCAAGCCTTCCGGGTAGATCTGTCTTTTCAATTGACTTAAGACCTTTTAAAGTTACTTTTTGGATTTCTATAACCCGATGTTGATCAGTCAAGGGGATTGAGTACATGCGCCCAAGGCTTTTAACCGGAATCTCCCTAATTGTTGGGATCGTATCACTCACAATTTGGAAATGGATTTCCCTAACAGATCCTTTAACTAATGAAAGGCTTCGACTTTTCTTTGGTTTAACCTTTATCCTCGTCCATGGTAGTTTTGTAGAAGTGCATCGGCATCATTTTTGGATGGGACAATAATAGTGATGTCATCCATAAAAGCTCGGGATGGAGGAAGATTCAGCTGCTCGGAAATTATCACTCCTTTTGATGTGTTTGCTGCACCACGCAATATGATTTCCATTGCTGGAACGAAAAGAAGTGGGGAAATCACACACCCCATCATAATACCGATCTCGAGTGCCTGCCATTTTGTGGTATAGTTCTAGCGCCCCTCCGCACAACTTTTAGTGAGTAAAACACTGCGGAATGAAACAATTTCAAATGTTAATGTTTTCGGTAAATAGCAAGTCTGACACCTCATCGCCAGCTAAAATGAATTCGAAAAAATTACTTCATTCTATTTTCATAACTATTCTTTCTTTCTTTTTCATTTCCACAGCGATTGCTACATATTTTTCTTGTCTGTTTTTAAACTTCTAGTTTGAGACGTTCTCTTAAAAGAACAAATCTTAAAATAATTTATTACGAACATCCTTTTGCAGCGTAACATCTCCATTCAAATAGGTTGTGTTGAACCTATTTTATGGCATCGCAGAACAACTTTTAACGGAACGTTATACGCTCCTTAAAATGTCGAATTTCCTCTGCCACATTGGTTGTTCTTTTTATGTGTCATCTGTTTTGACCAATAACTGTATCCCACACCTGTTCGGCATGCTTCCACAATATCAAAAATATTCCTTGATCGAAAATATTGATTCTACGTCTTCTACATGATTTATTACATTCCATTTCCGGTTCGTTAGAATTGACTGTTGGACACTTTTCACGCGATCATCTGACAAATCGCGCCGCCATAATGTAAATTGTTTGCACACACACACACACACACACACGCACACACACATATATATATATATAATATATATATAATATATATATGTAATATATATATATATATATATATTACATATACGGATAATAAAATGTTTTATTTATATACACATAATTTAGCTATACATTTCCAAAGAATTTAACACTCACAGTTATTGAAAGCCAGATCTTTTCTGATCAGAAATCATGCAGTAGAGATGTTCTTTAAATAAGTTTGTCTTTTTATAAATGGGGTTTTAACATTTTTGCCAATGCATAGCCAAATTATTTTTGAAAAATTTTAGTTTATGCAAATAAAAATAATTTATTACCAGTAAAAAGCTTTATTTGTTATTGAGCACTATTATATAAAGGCATTAAAGATTCTCGGGATAGAAACAACAGTTCAGATATAAATGAACAACAATTTTGCTATAGTTCAAAGTCTGATATTTTATTCATTTCGCCAATCATGTTTCCATAATAACACATAATTCGGGATCTATTTCGTCCACGGGAACAATCAACATTTTTATGTCAATACTGTATATCTACTTCCGTGGCTCGTCATTAACAAAAACATAAATATAAACAAAGATATAATATGAAAGATTTATAAAGAAGCAGAGAAAACTTACATTGCCTCTATTCTGTGGTGAGATATCTGGGATTTTTATGTGCAAAGCTATCATATTTGCATTACCGTATTAAATTGAATCGTTTAAGATCTGCTTTTTTAGTTACAAGTTGCCAAAAGATTTATTTATAAAATATTTAGCTATTCTAAACTAGTAATTATTATATATTGTATGTTAATTGGTATTACAACTTAAAGAAAAATATTTCAGTTGTGAGTGTGGAACTAATCCTGTATATATTAAGTGTATTTCTTTCGTATTCTTGGGGTGACCATCTTGTTTTACTATAAAGTATTTTAACCAGATATACACCTCTCACAAATTCAATAACATCGATTATAACATATTTATACACTTATGTGTTTATTTTGCAATTTATTTACTTATTTAATTTTTTTTATTAAATTTCTATCTCCGCCTACTATAATTTAAGTTTGTAAGTAACATTTATTTTAAAGTACTTTATTAAGGATTCTACCTTCTTACTCAGTTTTTTTCTCTATAGTATTTATGTATTTCAACCTACTTAATCTGGCATCACACGGGAGATTACATATTTGGCTTTATGCAAACAATTTTGGATCACCTCCTGCCTTTTTTTAACAGATTATACTAGATACTATTATATGGTCTTATTATAGGGCGCAAGATTCCTTGGATTTACTGGGTTTATATATTTCCTGCTCTACATAATATGGACCATCTCAATATATATTCCACGTTGCTGTTACGTAATTCTCTTACCTACTTTGCCAGAGTAGTAAACCTCCTGTTAGAATCGTTGCTAGATGTCTAAAAAATGATATATAGTTTTGGAATTTATTATTGTCTCTTTAGCAGTCGACACAACGCCCGAAACGAGGCAATTACCATTTAAAGGGTATTCGTTAGTGTTTCTAAAATTGCATAATGGTTCTTCATCAATATTCTGCCTGATATCCAATCATCTTCCTTTATTACCTTATTCATTTTCGCATTATTAAAACCTATTATAGTTGTAGTTTCTACGGAATGAAATAAATGAATATATATATATATATATATATATATATATATATATATATATATATATATAGTCATCCACATTCAGTGCAGTTTAGCTGTTTCACAGCTCATCAGTGCAGCTAGATAAGCAACTACATCAAGCTAGGATGGAAACCCTATCGCCCAAACGACATATATATATATATATATATATATATATATATATATATATATATATATATATATATGCATATATATATGATTGATATGTAGTTTGCTTGAAGTATTGTGTGGGATAGGTATGTAAAAGAGATTTAGAAGGCTTTCACAATGCGAGGAATGAATTATAGTCGCTGTTGGTAAGAGGAGACGAGAACAAGTGGCGATTTACAAATCAATAAGTACATATATATATATATATATATTTCATTATATATATATATATATATATATATATATATATATATATTCAGTTGTATGGTAAAATGTCTTACTTGTTTTCATGCGCCGTATTCCATTATTAATTTCGGAAAAATTTTCCCTTTTCAAATGGTGTGCGTAACAGGTCGATTCAAAACATGCTGGGTGAAGGGCCGGAAGTTGTGTAGCTATGTGAGGACTCGGGCCAAATGTGAGTAGGGGATTTATGCATGGTATGATTAGGTGATTAACATGTTTATAAATTTGCTATTTTTATTTGTCTTTATTTTTATTTTTTTTATTTATTTATTTATTTATTTATTTTGGTTTATAACTTGTTTTAGCGTGAGCTTTTTTTCTTGTTCTCTGTTATGTTGTCTTTATCATTATTACTATTATTGTTTTTTCTGCTGATGCGTGGATGTCTCTGCTTTTCTGGGTCACTTAAGCCGCTGCTGGGCTGTGTCCGGTCGGCTACTGTAGGGGCGGGCTGTGACAGCGGAGGGGGGTCGGAGTCGGTAGCTTGGTGTTTAGGTTAGTGTTGCTGGGGGTGGGAAGATAGGCGAGGGAGAGGGAAAGGGAATAGGGGTGACATTCTTTGGGAGTTGTTAATTTGTTTATATTCGTTAGTGGTAGTAGATTTTTATATTATTTTTTTTTATTCTAATTGGTTTGTATTACTTCGGCTAACTTTTAATTTTAGTTGGTTTCTATTAACTTTTGACTTTAGTTGGTTTGTATTACTTCAGTCACCTTTAATTTTAATTAATTTTTTTTTTAAATTAAATATATACTGCTGTTTTATTTATTAAGTTTCCTTTATTATATTATTGTTATTTTATTTATTTATTTATTTTTTCTTGTATTATTTATATGGGAGGAGGTTGTGGTAATGTCCCTTCCCTCCCCCTCGCCTATCTTCCAACCCCCAGCAACACTAACCTAAAGACCCAGCTACCGACCCCGACCCCCCCCCCCTCCGCTTTCGCAGCCCGCCCTTTAGTAGCCGACCGGACACAGCCCAGCAGCGGCTTAAGTGACCCAGAAAAGCAGAGACATCCACACATCAGCAAAAAATAAATAAATAATAGTAATAATGATAAAGACAACACAACAGAGAACAAGAAAAAAAGCTCACGCTAAAACAAGTTATAAACCAAAATAAATAAATAAATAAATAAATAAATAAAAAAAATAAAAATAAAGACAAATAAAAATAGCAAATTTATAAACATGTTAATCACCTAATCATACCATACATAAATCCCCTACTCACATTTGGCCCGAGTCCTCACATAGCTACACAACTTCCGGCCCTTCACCCAGCATGTTTTGAATCGACCTGTTACGCACACCATTTGAAAAGGGAAAATTTTTCCGAATTTAATAATGGAAACGTCGCATGAAAACAAGTAAGACATTTTACCATACAACTGAATAAATATATATATATATATATATATAAATAATAATAAAATATATATATATATATATATATATATGTACTAATTGATTTGTAAATCGCCACTTGTTCTGGTCTCCTCTTACCAACAGCGACTATAATTCATTCCTCGCATTGTGACAGCCTTCTAAATCTCTTTTACATATATATATATATATATATATATATATATATATATATATATATATATATATATATGTATATATATATATATATATATTTAAATAACAATGTGTATTTTTTAACATTATTTTATTATTCCGTGTCTTGGTTTTTCATTGAGAATTATGTTTGGATCATTGTAATAATGTTTTTAAATCATTGAAATCGTTTTTACGCGTTTCAGACGTTGTGAAGCGTCCTCATCAGAAATTATTTTCAAATGTGTTGGAGATGTAAAAATGGCATTTTCGTAGTTAATTTGAAGTGTTTCCAAGGGGTGGAGGTGTGAAAGTGTCTATATATACGTTGTCCTGAATATGACCTTACACTATATCCAGTGCTGAGGCCCCAGCTTGCGGGCTCTGGGGAGTGTGGAGCCACCCTTTAATTGCCATTAATCCCAGTGGTAGTACCTGTTAGGGTTCCAACTATGGGTTAAATAGAAACCGACTTGAAAACAACAAATATATTCTATTAAAAATTCTTTCTTCAAAATCTTTGGATTCGGCATTAAATAACCTGAAAAGGGTTGATATGCCGTAAAACTGAAACAACCAACCAACCAACCACACACTCCGTACGTTAATTTTAGTTTATTTTTAGCTGTTTCCTAAGCTTTAATGCTATGAATTTTGGTTTCGTTTTCGGTTTCCATTCTAGCTTAAGGCACTCAAGCCATATTTTATACGATTGAAGTGACAACTATATACTGGATACAATATAATATGAAATAATCGATAGAGAGTCGATTCTATGATAATAAATACGATATCTGCATAAATTATTTTTAAACGTATTTTATGGCCGGACAACATATTAAATATCCCTTCCAGATTTTAAATATATCTACATAGTATACTAACATCAGTCTGCAATACTATTTAAATATGATGGGTAAACGTATGTGCATGTATAAGTGCACATGAATTTGAAATAAATAGATAAATCTTACATTGTTGATATATAAATATTGTGTATCTTAGATTGTGTGTATATAAATATTGTGATTTCACTTAATTAACGTTTACTAGTTAAGGAGATATTTAGATGGAACAGCCCTGTAAATCATTAAATTTACAAAGTAATAATGTGTCAAGGAATACGAATTCATAAGAATGATTTTATCTTCGCATCATATATATTATTAATGCTTATATGCGACCGGGTTGCTCCATTAACTAAATCTTACATCATACACTCATCAATAAAAAAAAAAATGGGTCAAGAATGAAAGAAGGAAGAAATCGTTTTTTCAATATTTTCCATGAATTTTTGTTAATTTTAACTGAAAATTTATATTTTGCAGATCATTATTATTATAGCATATAATAATAAGTGGAAAAATTAATCCTAAAAATAGTAAGACTGCATGTTGGCGAGGATATAAATAGCCGAATTGCAAGATTAAGGCAGTCCAAAATAAATTACAAACAAATTTTTGATATTTTAAGAAAAGAGAATGTGAAAACATCTCTTTCTGCAATAAAGCGAATTGGTCAAAGGTTCGAAGTCGAACACTCGGTAAATAGGAAATCTGGATCTGGTCGCCCTAGAGCATCCACTTTGAAGGACGACCACATGCTTAAATTAGCTGTTTTGAAGGATCGAAAGAAAACTGATGCTGACCATAGCAAAGAATTTAAAACACATATAGTTTTTTGTTTTACTTCTTTTTCATGTGGATTTAATTTCTTTTACAAATTCAAAAACATCTTTGAGAATATTTACGATTACCAAAGATGGCCGACCAAGAAGCTTCTCCAGGAGTGAACAGTGCTCAGTTATCAATGTTTTGGTCGCTGAAAGGTTACACATCAGTTGAAATTCAGTATTCAGGATAATGTCAACTGTGTATGATGTCATATTTTTCAGTCGTAAAAAACGTCTACAAGTTAGTTAAATAGTTTAAAGACAATGTTGAGGGTAAAGACTGGCCTAGGAGGTCCAGAGAAGTGAAGTCTCCTGAGGTGATCGGATCAGTCAATGACCTCATTCAGTCTGATCCGATCACCTCAGTCAATGACCTCATTCAGTCTGATAGAAGAAAAACAGTGGATGACATTGTAAGGATTTTGTAGGTTATCTGTTGGGACAACACACAATATTGTCTATGATAACCTTGGCTACTTGAAGGTCAGCTGCCGGTAGGCGTCAAAGATGCTTACTGCAAAGCACAAACGGAAGAAGGTAACTATGTCTAGCAGCGTCTCCCCAGCTATGAGAACGATAGTGATGAGTTTTTAAAGATGATAATATGTGACGAGACATACGTTTGGTAATTTGAACCTGAGTCCACCGGCTGTCTATAGAGTGGAAACATGGGGGCTCTCTAGTGAAGAAGTTCCAGCGGTCCACGAAGAAAGTGATACTCGCGGTTTTTTTTTTGGTTTTTTTTTTTTTGATAGGCAAACACCGTGAACTGTGCCAACTAATGTGAACTGCTGACGCAGGTAAAAAACGGTATAAAGAATAAAGAAAAAACGCAGGCAGAAGGAGTCATCTTGCATTATGACAATGCAAAGCCTCGCACAGCAGCCCAAATTGTGTAGACCATCAAGTTGGAGTAGGAACTGCCCCCCTCATCCCCCTTACAACTAGACCTTGCCCCTTCCAGCATTCACCTCTTCGGTCTCTCGAAACGAGAGGAATGAAGTTCGAAAGTGACAATGAAGTCAAAAGTGTCGTGAGTGTCTGGCTGAGACATCAGTCCAAAGAGTTTTATGCCGAGGGAATACGGAAGCTTGTACACAGATGGGGAAAGTGTGTGACATTGCTGGGAGACTACATTAAAAAATAAAAGCAAAAAGTAAACTCCTATCTATATTAGAAATCCTTATGCCAAAACATTCCTCTTATTATATTTAATGACCCTACTATATATATATATATATATATATATATATATATATATATATATATATATATACTTCTAAGAATATATATCAATATGAAAAGTCAAATCAACATAAAAAGAAAGAAAATTGGAGTTCGTAAGTTTTCGTTAGATGTAGTTTACTTAGAATCTATTTCGTACAAGTCGAAATCTAACACGGCATCGGCATCGCCTTGTTCTACCCTCAAACTCTATTTGAAGAATCAATGGCTTTGACACTGAGTGGCATTTCCCCTTTTTGCTTTTGTTTTAACTCTATTTTTGACGAACTTTCTTGCGTTTCCGGTCTAGCAAAGCTAATGGACAACTCTGACCTTATAAAATGGTCGATCCGGAAGTTCATTGGAAGCTACAGCAAGAAACCGGATGTATAACTAATATCTTTCATCACTCAATTCAGAAGTCGATCTTGCACACACACACACACACACACACACACACACACATACATGCACACATACACGCACACATATATCCCGTTTGTTTGTATATGCACATATATACAAATACATGTATGTGTGTACTATATATATATATATATATATATATATATATATATATATATATATATATATATATATATATATATATACTAACGCACAGCGTCCGTAAAAAATAATGGAGAAATGTTTCGCCACTGTTCGGACTCGTTAGTTTTCTATGAATACACACACACACACACACACACACACACACACACACACATATATATATATATATATATATATATATATATATATATATATATATATATATATATATATATTAGCAAAGTACCCGTCGTTGACTGGATTCAAAAGCAGCCTACAGAAAATGGACTGTGATTTATGAAAGTATGATAGGTTATGAAAAGGAAGGGTTGTAATGAGATAGCTTCGAATTTGTGGGTATCAAAACCAAAGCAAAATATGATGAAAATAAAAATAAAATAGATAACTTCCATAATTTATTATACCATACTTGTTCACACTGAAACACTAATCACAATATTCTGTGGATCTATATTTAAAAAACCTTGTTAAACTTTGTGACATATTTCCATTCTATGGAGGTCAGGCGCGGACGAACACCCCATAATTTTATTATACCATATTTCTTCAAACTGAAACATAATTATCAAAGTATACTTATTCAGATAGATATGAAAAGTCTTTATTAATGTTTGTGCCTATTTCCATTCTATGGAGGCCAGGCGCGAACGCAGACCCAACAATTTTATTTTACCATCCCTATTTAAGTTAAAACATACTTATCAAAGTATTATTTTGTACATCTATATCAAAAACACTTCTAAACGTTTTTTTTTTAATTTTTTATTTCCATACTTTGTGGACCAGACGTGTATGCAGACCCCACAATTTTAATGAATCATCATTATGCCAGATCAAACATACCCATTCCTGTGTCTCGATACATCTATCATTATATGTGATCAGTTTTCTATAATAGTGAACAATATAGGAGCCTATTCGTGACCAGACATACACACAGACGTTCAGCTTTATATTATAGATACAAATACATTACACTTCGGGATTTGGGCTTCCTTCATGCGGTCGCATCCGTCAGTACTCGATGTCTTTTTAGAAAGAGTTCTAACTAGAAAGATATCGGAGAAAGGAATGTAAACAATAATCGTTATATTCATTCGAAACGAATGAATGATGCTAACCACTCAACACTCAATACTCCATGGAATCTCTTACCAAGTTCAAGTAAACCGTCCATTAAGGCGACGCGTGCGGAAAATTTGATTATTTGTTCATTTGACGACACACGAACAACACCGCTGAAATCCAATACTCAATCTTGATAAGTGATCCTAATCGTTAAGTGTTATCGATTAAGATCCACGCAAGAAACGTTGGCGTCATGATAAAATACAACATTTTCCTTTTACCTCTGCCAAGAAACATAAATTTAGTGTATTTGTTTGTCTGTTTGACTGTTAGCAAATTGGCGTGACTACTTTCAGAAAGTGTTTGATATTTAGAAAGCCGAAACACGTTACGAAGTAAAGAGAATGTTACTTGGGGCGTATCTTGCAGCAGGAAGACGTATTTCCCGTAATCAGATTTTTTTTATTTTAATATCACACTCTCTAGATGCATAATAGTGTTGTCATCAAAGTTCGGGGCGTTATTTTCATTATCATAATCTATATATTAATACGATAGCGTGTGTATTCTTTTGTGTTTCACGATTACATCCGGGTCGTTTAATTGTTATGTTCTTCTATTTCTTGTTATAAATAATTTTACCAAGAATTCTTCATAAGTTTTGGTTTCGGTTTCGACTATAGCTGATGGCACTTAAATCATCTATTATTTTTTATAAATAATTTTATCAAGAATTCTTCATAAGTTTTGGTTTCGGTTTCGATTGGTTGGTTGGTTTGTTTATTTAACCAGCATATCGACCTCCATAGGGTCATGGCTGAAGGAACTTAAGTTATATATATATATATATATATATATATATATATATATATATATATATATAAATATCTATATATATATATATATATATATATAGATATAGATATATATACATTCATAAGTTTTTATTTTGGTTTCGATTCAAGCTAACACACCCAAGTCATATGAATATATATTTTTTTTTATTTTTGAAACTTCATCCCGTATAAAAATCAATAGAACATTAACTTTATATATACGAAATCTGCAAGAATTAAAATATCATAGTTCAGCGTACTTTACGACTGGGTTTTATCGGGCGTTCGTGCTAGCTTAGATAAATACTTTTGCAGTTTTAACCAAAAAGCTACAATAATATCAGAGCGTCTCCATTTACACTGAACATCTACAGAATGTCAACATCAATATATTATGTATGAATGAGTTCCCTGTGGAATTTCCACAGGTCCCGCTAGTTTTAATTAATTCCGTTATTTTTATCTGTTGTTATCATAGTAAAATGTTGTATTTTATTTTATCTTATTTTTTATTCAAAAATGCAATAAAATAATGTATTAAACGTAGTTTCAAAAACATTTTTATCCATGCAATTAGTCGTGCATAGTTTAAATGACATACAATTATTCTTGATATTGATATATTATACTTTTAGATTTAATAATGTATGCACTATTTGTCAAAATTCATATAATTATTAGGAAGTAAATGTAGTTTGCATGAAGCATTGTTTGATGTGTATATAAAAGTAATTTATAAAAGGCAATACAATGCAGAGGTGTAACGGATAAACACGAACTGAAGCAAAATAAGATAATAGTGAAATGAGTTTTGAAGAATTACCTTTTTATTTGTGTGTGTGTGTTTTTTTTTCAGTTTATATGCTTATTAACAAGGCGCCCGTCATTGGCCAGTCAGAAAATACGCTTAAATATGTATATTTTGATAAATGCAGATTTCGTATTCATTATTATATTATATTGGGCTCAATATATAGTAATGATTTTTAAAGTTTTTTTTTTAAAATAACTCGTGCACCATTGCCGAGAATCGAAATTAAACGTTTATCTTACGATTTTCTTCCTCTGCTGTTAATGCCTGAGCTATGAAAACACGTTTGCTGCAAGGCTAATAATAAAAACATGAACCAATAGCTACTACGTTACGCATGCAGATTCGTAATGCCGGCGTTCGACCTTAACCTGGCAAATTTCATATTTCTTTTAATTTTCAAACTTTTGTACCGATTTTACACGGCTAAAACCCAAATATAAATTTCGAATGGGTTCAAATACCCTATATATTAAGTTTGATGTATGTAAACCAGAAAATAATAGAGGAGTTTGGTAGGCAAATTGTTTTAAACAAATATATATATATATATGCGCATACATGAATATTTATAGAAAGAGTTTTGTGTTTACTATAAGCTTTTTATGCAAATATTACGCAAGTCTGATTCATGTATGTTATCTGCATTAATATAATTACACGTAATAGTTAACTAAAGATGATTTCTTTTTAAATAAATAGAAAAGGTTTTTTTATATATGAATATCAATACACAAACAAAAAACAATTTATAGGAGTATAGATTACATTATATTCGTACTTGCGTTAGTGTGGTATGTACGAATGTTAGAGAATGGATCGAGAGAGAGAGAGAGAGGTGAGAGGGAGTGTGTAAATTATATTGTAGACACGTTGACCGGAAGTCAGGATCAGCTGATCGGATTGCGTGTGAGTCACGTGATCAGGTTAGCTGAATAGTTGAGATTTGGTTTGGGCTTAGAAGACGACGGACGGCTTCACAGACGTCTTCTCCCCTTCACTGGGGAGGGGGGCGCTGACGTGTACCACGCAAGCCAGAGATTCACTTTCCATCCTTCTGCGAGACATCTGGAAAGTGAAATAAACTAGAAAACCAATTCCTTGTCTTGGAGTGATTGAATCTTCGTCCCCAAAACAAGTACCAGTCTCCCTCCAAGACACGAGATGATTCCAGATTGACCACATCTACGACGCAGAAGGTATGTCCAAAAATACATGTACCACACACACAACGGCATATGAACAAATAGACAGAACATCTAGATGATCACACAACGTTAACTCTGACTAGACGATCACACACCTTTATGATGCAACAACACGAACAACAACACGAAGAGCTGTATGAAATGATGTTTCGGGAAATTTTCCCTTCGTCTAATATGTGTTCAACTTTGACTCAAGAGTGTATATAAAGGACGTTGTAAACGATAAGTATTTGACATTTAATTTTGTTTAAAATGCATATGTTTATTGGGTTTTATGTATTCATTTAAGGATGAAAATTTGTTTAATTTTTTATATTTCTAATTATTTAATAAATATCATATACTTGAGGTCAGTTCTCATTATATATTTGTTTTCATAAATGTAAGGAAACGTATACATGGTACACAACTATTTGAAGTAATTAATATCGGTAAAATGCAACAAATAATTATTTCTGTGTATTATTTGTGAGTGTGAAAAATCGCTACTGTATAGACATTGGCGTACATTATGATGATTCGAGCTAGATTCAGAATTCCTAAAATATTAGATACAGTTTATAGTTTCACTGTCTGTCTGTATGTATGAATGTATGTATGTATGTATGGTTACAAGTATGTATGGTTGTATGTCTCTCTCTTTCTGTCTCTCTCTCTTTCTCTCTCTCTCTCTTTCTCTCTCTCTCTCTCTATCTCTCTCTCTGTATATGTCTTTTCATCTCTCTCAAATAGGATCTCTCTCCGCCTCTTTACTTCTCTCCCTTTCTCTTTCTTTTTAACTCTCTCTCTTTCTCTTTCTCCGTTTCCATCATCTCGAAGCAGAAAATTCAACTTGCCCACAAAGTTTAGGCGACTGCCATGATGATTCACTGTATCGAGGTCAATTGAGAAAGTGCGTGACTTTGGAATTTTCGAAAGATTGCTGAAAGGTTAGACTTTCAGCTGAAAATAACTGATAAAAAATTATGTAAGAGTTGATTTTAAATGAGATCGCTAATCAGTTCGTTCAGTTCAAGTACGGAAGAAACAGGGAGATCGGATGCAAGCGGAACTTGTTTTATAATAGAGATTATTAGGACTTAAGAGAGAGAGTTATTGAAAATTGGACATTCACACACACACACACACACACATACAGACAGACAGACACACACACACGCACATATATATATATATATATATATATATATATATATATATATATATATATTTAGTAATGTAATTGATAATTTAAAATTTAAAAATCAAATTATAATTAAATTAAAAATCCGTTTCATAAGAAGGAACAACAACAAACTCAATTATTTGTACGATCGTTTCGGAAAACAGTGTTTTTATTGTAGTAGACATCAAGTTACGGACAATAATTATTACATATAGGTTTTTAATAAACAAGGTTTCCTCATCAGCAAATTGTGAAGGGTTTTATTAAATTTAAATTTAAAAGACACCATAAATTAAAAGTAAGGCAGATGTATCTTTTTCCTTTTCTGATGGGAAACATCTAGCTTCGAAATACCACGGTCTAAAGAGGCTTTTCTCTCTTCTTTCATTTTTATCGTATTATGTGTTCATTAACGTTTCGTCTTTATTTCGAGACTTCCTCATACTAGCAGGAGGGGGCGCCCAGCTTTGCTCGAAAACATTATAAGTTGTTTGTATTAAAAAAGAATTCAATATTAAGTTGATGCTTTATTGATTTTATTATAAACAGTTTCCTACAACATATCTCGATTTATTTCACTAGTTGAACACAAAAACAGCACATTTAAAAACGAAGACTATTTTTATATAAACTACTTTAAGCTCATACTAGTTCCTTAAGTTCAGCAGCGCTATAAAAATGTGATTTCCCATTATTTAGCCATAAAAATATACATTTATTAAAAGTTATTGCAAGAACAAAATCGGGAAAAGTAAAGACTGACCTAATTTTTGCCGGTTTTCTGTGTTCCTACATGCTTATTCAATGTTGGGAATAGACTCTCCTGAGTTAATTTCTTTTTCGGGTAACGAGATACGAGCAACTGGTATACACACATAAAGACACGCACAATGACACACACACATACATACACACACACACACACACACACATATATATATATATATATATATATATATATCAAATTTAATGCGATGTTTACTTGATACAAGCAATGGTAAACTTCAATCTAAAATAAATACCAGTATTTATCTATTGATATATTAATCCTAACACAAAAACTCAATAAAATACAATAGAGAGTAGAGCTTGTTATAAGAGAAAAAAGAAATAAATATTGTAAATTAAGATTTACAAATAAATTTATTATTCGACAGAATACTCCTGCAAGCAATGTTCACAGTCTATTCTGCTTTCGTTCGTAGATATCAATCACAGCACACGTGCAAGCATTTTTTAGGTTGACCTACATTTAAATATTAAGTCTGGACGCCTCATACATTTCTTAGTCAACGATGGAAGCTGACCTGTTGATTTTCTCTCTGTATTTTTTCTCTCTTCTATTCAACTAAAGATCAACCCTACTATCTTTGGAGTATACTGATTGAATGAACAATTTGTATCAATTTGAATTGATTTTATATTATATTATTTCTTCGATGGGACGTGCTGGTTTATACGACGCCTAACTCGATAAGATCAGGGAAATATTCATCAATAATGGTTATCCTGTTGACCTTATTGATGACTGTATTTTCAAAAAGGTTGCGGATTTTAAATCCCCTAAAAAGTTTGGATATTTGAAATGCCCGGTTTATTTAAAATTACCGTGGATTGGGGAAAAGAGTAACAGACTTTTCAAACAGATTCGCAGAAGTATTTACGATTGCTTTTATTCTGTGTCCTTGCGTTTCGTATATACTACGAGACCTGCTTTTCCTTCTTTTCGCAAGGATAGTTTGCCTTACATCCAAAATAGCAATAGTGTGTATCAATTCAAATTCCAGTGCGATGCTGGTTATGTTGGGCGAACATCCTTGCATCTTTTGACTCGTATAAACCAGCATGTTCCATCGAAGATCAGACAAGGGATGATGGGGTCTGGTAGTCTCCCTCTTTCTGCAGCCTTGGACGCTTCTATCGACCAGCATTTGGTTGACAACCCGTGCTGTGCCGATAGATATAAAATAGAATGGTTCGAGGTGGTACATAGAGCGGACTCCAGAAACCATTTAAAGCATATCTGAGAAAATAGACCACATCCTGTCTGCACATCCCTCGGCTAACATCCATATCTGTGGTGACTTCAACGTCCATAACGTGGAATGGCTGACCCATTCAAATAAGACAGACGATGAGGGGAGGTTTTGCCATGATTTTGCCATTGCTTATGACCTCACCCAGATTGTTCGCGAACCCACCCGTGTACCCGATACACCCGGTCAATATGCAAGCCTCCTAGACCTTTTTCTCTCAACTTCCCCTGAGCTATGTTCATGTTCCATTCATTCTCCTCTAGGATCTTCCGACCACTCCGTTGTATCAGTTAAGATAAAAATGAAATGTAATAAGTCCCCAGACGTACCCCTCCACCGTACTGTATACCGATTCTCTAAGGCTGACTGGGATAGCTTCCGTACATTCATATCTGATTTACCTCTGCACTCCATGTTTAAAAAGGAAGTGTCCTCTATAATATCAGATCTGACCGAATGGTTAATTGTAGGCATAGACCAATACATACCATCTAAAAAAATGCCAACAAAAACCTAACAGCCAGCCATGGTTCTCCCCAGAATGTGCTGCTGCTATCGCGCACAGAAATCACTTTTTCCATAGCTACCAACGTAATAGATGCACTGAGACTAAAGCTGCTTTCAGGACTGCCAGCAACCACTGTAAAAGAGTAATAAAAAATGCAATAGAGCTATATGCCCAGTCTGTTAAATCCAAGGTAGCTGATCAGCGGCTTGGTTCCCACCAGTTTTGGCAAATAACAAATAGGATCCTGAACAGAAGTGTGCGTTCTATCCCAACCATTATCAATGGACCAGAGGTCATCTCGTCAGCGTCAGACAAGGACAAACTATTTTCAAAGAACTTTGCAGCTAATTCTACCCTATGCGACGAAGGCTATCAACTCCCCATATTTCCTCCTATAACACAGAACACGCTAGGTAACATACAAATATCCGTGCATGAGGTCGCCAAGCTAATCAAGAACCTTGGTTCCAGTAAAGAAACTGGCCCTGACGGCATCCCAATTATAGTGTTAAAAAAGCTTCAACCAGAACTTGCTTACGAAACTGTTTAAGCGCTGCCTTAAGGAGAAGTGCTTTCCGACTCCCTGGAAGACCTGATCAGTTTGCCCTGTATTCAAGAATTCAGGTGATAAGTCATCTCCCTTTCAGTACAGACCAATAAGTCTCCTGTGTGTTCTGAGTAAGTTGCTGGAATCCATATTAAATAGAGAAATAGTCAACCACCTCAGCAGGAATAACCTTCTTAGTGACACGCAATATGGTTTCCGCTCTGCAAGATCTACCGCAGATGTGCTGACGGTTATATCCCACAGGATTAGTGAATCTCTTGACAAAGGCTTCCTTTTTAGGACAATTGCTCTTGACATATCAAAGGCCTTCGACAAGGTATGGTATAAGGGTCTACTTCACAAGATTTCCAGCTACGGTATAACTGGAAATGTTTTCTCAATGATTAAATCATTTCTCTCCGATAGGCTCATAAGAGTAGTGGTCGATGGACAAAAATCAGAGGCCTGCAGTATTAATACTGGAGTCCCTCAGGGGTCAATCCTGGGCCCAACTCTCTTCCTGATCTACATCAATGACCTCCCTAAACACATACTTAAATCATTCGTTGACATCTATGCTGATGACACGACCATCTACGGCAACACATCAAAGGCTGTAAATGTCAAAGTTCTCTCTGATTCTCTCTCCTCTGATCTCGAGCGCGTGGTTCAGTGGGGGAAGACGTGGCTAGTTACCTTTAATGCATCTAAAACCAAACTCCTATCCTTACATCATCAACGCTCTGATCCCCATCTGGCATAAATTGGGATGGATGGCTCTCGTCTGAGAGAGGCCTCGTGTTTTGACAAGCTTCTGGGTTTGACCTTTACTCCTAATCTGAAATGGAACACGTACATTAAGTATGTTGCCAAGTCGCTGGAAAGATGGTGGGATCCTTCTACTGCTCCAGAAGATATCTCACTACTGATGCAATTCTCTATCTATATAAAAGCCAAGTACGTCAAAGGATGGAATACTGCTGCCATATCTGGGCAGGAGCTGCTAAAAACAGCCTATCCTGCTTTGACAGAGTACAAAATAGACTTCGTGGCTTAGTGGGGGATGCCCTTTTCTCTACCCTGCAACCTTTCTCCCACAGAAGAGACGTTGCGGGGCTATCCTTATTTTATCGTTATTTCCATGGCAGATGCTCGTCTGAACTCCAATCTCTGGTCCCCCCTCGCCAATCTTTCAAGAAAACACCCGTCTAGCCGAATCCACTGTGAAAAATTTCCCCCATTCTTTATATGTGCCTAAATCAAAACGTGGATTCCATGAACAAAGCTTCTTTCTTAGAACTGCACGCCTGTGGAACTCTGTTCCGTGTGCCTGCTTCCCACCGGACTACAACTTGGATGTGTTCAAGTCCAACGTTAACAAATTCCTAATGAACCGCCCCCTTAAGTAAACACTTCATCAAATCTCCACACTAACGTAATGTACGTACTTGCAATGACCCTTATCCCTGAGTGGCTTCCGGGCCTTGATAGGCGGTGACCACTGTGTAAAAAAAAAATATTTTGGAGTCTGTCTCTATTGCGGTGCGTAAGCCTTCTTTGTGCCGGCAAAAGGAAACAATAAACGCATTGTTTCTCTTTGGGGAACTTTGAATTTTTTCTTCCGTTTTTTTTTTTTTTTCCTCGTTGTATCAATATTTTAATCGTGTTTAAACGTTAATAAACTAAATTTTAGTTGTCCCCGCACTTTTGGCACATTCAATAATTCCCCATTAGAACTCTTTAAAGTTTCGACATCATATTATTTTGTACGCTATCGATTTTCTCCTGATGAGATGACAGCCGAAAGAGCTCTTGAGCAACTTCCGCCTCTGTTATTTAAAATTATATATATATATATATATATATATATATATATATATATATATATATATATATATATATATATTTGGATTTTACCATCATTGGATTATTTACCTTTCACCAGACTATCCATTCACGTGTAATCACCTTTTTCTTCACCATATTCCCTCTGCTTCACATTTTGTTATCAAGTAAGAACTTTGACTTACTTGCAGTTTCATCAAATACTTTTGAATGCAAAATCCGATCCTGCATGTTGCTAATTCCTATCCTCTGATGAGAAGTAAAGTATTTCTTCGAAACTCCGTGGATTAGGGACAATCCACTTATCAAGTCTTTCCTTTTCAGATTAAATATGTTTTTAACTCTTTTTCAAAATGTTTTTAACATGTTTTATTAACTGTTTGCTCTTATATATATATATATATATATATATATATATATATATATATATATATATATATATATATATATATATATATATTAAAAATATCGCCGTTGTAAAACCAAACATATTTTACTTTTCTTTCTTTTTGACACTATGTTGCGAGGAACGAAAAAAAGAAAGAGAAAAAAACACAAACTGATCCTGACAAAGACGCTATGACCGTCGATCTTTTTTTTTTTTAGTTTATTTTAAAACAAATAAATATTTGTTTATTTATAAAAAGCTGCATGGTGTTGGCTTTCTTACCTTTTGTATTTCAATTTAAACAAAACTTCACGAAAAAAAATATTTACAATATATCTGTTATAATAAAGTCGTATTTCTATTTTTTGCTTGTTTGTTCACAAATTTGATTAATATTTACAGTAGTTACACTGATTCATATAATTTCAATAGTTAATTACATTTTTAGAGAATAAATATGACATGCAACATTAATACTTTAGACATCAGTAAAAATAAAACTTTCCAAACCAAATACGAAAATGAAAATATAGAGATGTGAGCGGTTAGTTACGCGTTACATTTAAAATTGACGACTAAAAGATTTGTTTATACTTTCAATGCTTTTCAGTTTTCTTGTTACGTTTTATATTTTACACAATTCAGTTTTCTTATTACGTTTTATATTTTACACAATTCAGTTTTCTTGTTACGTTTTATATTTTACACAATTCAGTTTTCTTGTTACGTTTTATATTTAACACAATTCAGTTTTCTTATTACGTTTTATATTTTACACAATTCAGTTTTCTTGTTACGTTTTATATTTTACACAATTCAGTTTTCTTTTTACGTTTTATATTTTACACAATTCAGGTTTCTTATTACGTTTTATATTTTACACAATTTAGTTTTCTTGTTACGTTTTATATTTTACACAATTCAGTTTTCTTATTACGTTTTATATTTTACACAATTCAGTTTTCTTGTTACGTTTTATATTTTACACAATTCAGTTTTCTTATTACGTTTTATATTTTACACAATTCAGTTTTCTTATTACGTTTTATATTTTACACAATTCAGTTTTCTTATTACGTTTTATATTTTACACAATTCAGTTTTCTTTTTACGTTTTATATTTTACACAATTCAGTTTTCTTGTTACGTTTTATATTTTACACAATTCAGTTTTCTTATTACGTTTTATATTTTACACAATTCAGTTTTCTTGTTACGTTTTATATTTTACACAATTCAGTTTTCTTATTACGTTTTATATTTTACACAATTCAGTTTTCTTATTACGTTTTATATTTTACACAATTCAGTTTTCTTTTTACGTTTTATATTTTACACAATTCAGTTTTCTTTTTGCGTTTTATATTTTACACAATTCAGGTTTCTTGTTACGTTTTATATTTTACACAATTCAGTTTTCTTATTACGTTTTATATTTTACACAATTCAGTTTTATTATTGATAAATTATTTACTTTCAGTGTCGCATGTTAATTTTTTTTTCAGAAAGTATATTTCTTATTTTTTTTACAATGGAGTCACGATTTATCAAGGCCCAGAGGCCACTCGATGATAAGGGTTACTGAGTGTACGGTAGTCAATGGGACAATATCGTAGTAATTATTAGTAATGGAAATTTGGTAAAATGGATTACTCATCTAGAACTTGTTTACGTTGGATTTCAAAATGTTCATATTGTAATCAGCTGGAAAGCAGGGAAACAGAAGAGTTTCACAGGCGTATAGTCCTGAGAAAGATTTGCTCATGGAATCTATGTTTAAGTTTAGGCACAGATAAAGAGTGAGGAAAATTATTTAAAGGTGGTTCTCTGCATGCAAGCTCTCAATATAACTAAGTAAATGCAATCCTAACACATTTCTAAATTTTTTTTCGGTACGTGATGTTTAAAAAGATATCTGTTAATAAAAAAAATCTCGTTAAATACATTACAATTTTGTTTGCATGGATAAAATGATAAGCTTTATTTGTGTACTAGTGCAGAATACGGACCGTGCTGAAATTATAACATTATAACGTCATTATTTAGAAAGCCATTCTTAACATGAAATTACTTTTCTACATTTTCATTATTTTAGCGTCCCCAACATTCATGATTTTACACTAAATTTTACCAATGTTTGTCTTAATAAACACAACTTAACGAAATTAGTTTTATTGATTACTAGACTGAACTTTACATGTTGGGTCAAATGCAATATTTCACTTTGAATTATATTCGAAATCATTATTATCGTTTTCTTATTGTGACTAATAGTAATTTTTTTAATACAGCGAATTATTTTAAATATTCAATCTTTTTTATCCATAATTAAACGTGCTTTTATTAAAAAAAAAACAGTGAAAGGAACTCCTTTTCTTTATCTGCGCGCAGAGTTATATCATTACTAAACATAAAACATTGCAACAATATTTATGTCCTACAAATATTTTATTTTACTTATTTCATACTCATGTTTTCCTTTTTGTTGACATGGGGAAATACTAATCAAAATGGATCTGTTAATTTCTCTGCTGTTTTTTTTTAAATACTTCTTTTTCTCCAACTATTATGAAGCGTAACAGAATTAACAGTATTCTAACAACTACGCATGCGCAGACGATGAGCGTCCGAGAATTAGCATAAAAGACAAGAACGACTCTCATTGAAAAGGCAAAGGCAGAGGGAGTCACACCAATATGAAAGCTGTAATTTCAGAGATGGGCTGCTATATAGTGCCAAACAAAGCCGCGTCAAAATAAATCGTTTACTAAGCATAAAAAGACATGAACAGGATGGATTGTACCACGAAATCAGACTCAGAAAGAGAGACAATTGTATTGAATGTTGCTAGAAATAAATATCAAAATTTAAGATAACACGAACTTCAAATTGTTAGACGTTCTGCATTACTCGTTACATTACAACCATTCGAACCTATACGTTGTTTGGTACCGTCGCAAAATAACTAAACAAATAAAAAAGGAATGAAAAAAATCAGACTCAGTATTTTTTTTGGGATTGAAAATGAAATTTATTCATTCGTGGTTCTTCCAAAACAAAGAATTTCATTATCTTTCAAAATTCTTTTTCACGCACACATGTTTTACAAACCTGTGCCATATAATGTGTGCTTTTTAAAAGTCTGTGCCCCCCTCACTTGATGCAGCGTTTTTTCGCTCTCGATTTTCCACGTCCATCTTCCACGATACGCACTTTGTTTCTCCTCGACCACGTGTTGTCTTTGTTTTTCTTTTACTTTTTCTCTTCTACTTCTTCTTCCTCTAGCGTCAGCGCGTGCATGCTAGCCAATTTGCATATGTGCTTTAACGGCTACTGCTAATAATATTTCCGCTATTCAGCTATCCTACAGCTGCTGATGATTTTCTCACACGTACCCATTCGCACTATGTTAAAAAGAGAGCGAACCGCTTCGTTACACGTAGTCCATGCAGTCCCCTAAATGAATGATCCTCGTGTATGACAAAGAAAACATGTTCCAAACAATTTCCCAATTCTTTTCTTACAAGCTACTGACCAGGAGACTGGTCCCTATCCTTAATATAAAAGAATGAAGCCAGAAAATGGAGGTCGGATTGTCATGATGATGATGAGACGACATGTCCGTCAATTTGAGCAAGAAATCACCAATCAATTGTTGTGCCGGACAATCAATATTTTCTGTGGCAGTTCAAATGCCATATCAATGTTGAAACTTGTTCATCAATTAATTCAATCAAGTACAGCATCAAATATACATCAAATGGACCAGATCAAGTTGTTTTGCGGTTACAAAATCTTGTACACGTTGATCGTCAAGAATTACAGATGATTGATGAATCAGTCAATATCAAAACATGAGTGTCATCATCAGAAACAGCATGGCGAATTCTTGGACATTCTACACATGAGTCTTTTCCACCAGTTGTTGGTTTTGCAGTTCACCTTGAGAATGGGTAAACAGTGGTCTTTAAAGAAGAAAATGACCTTCCACCTCATACAGCTTTGACAGGGGTTTTTTTTCAGCTTTGCAAAGGTAATAACTTTGCAAAGAAATTCCATTAACTTCAATTGAATTTAACAATATTATATTTTAAATATAAGTACAAAGTAATGGAATCGTTGCAACAAAGGCATTTTAATGGATGTAGTTGATGAGCATGGTATGGTTTCAAAAGCTCAGAACATTGGTAAGATTTACACAATAAAACCAAAAGCTGGAAAGTGCTATTTGTGCGATTCTCCTGAATCAAGTGAGAGAATCAACTTCATTCCAAGATCTAAAAATTGTTGATGGCAATCTATGCTCGACATTTAGTGAAGCTTGCCTTGTCAGAGGGCTTTTGGAGAAGGTGACAATAAACACTTAACCATGGAAGAAGCAAAGACTTTGTAATCACCTGCAAACATGCCTATTTACAATCAATATATAATGTTTACGGCATGTTCACCAAGTAACCCATCACAACTTGAGAAACTTTCAAAGAGGCATTTTCAGATTATTATTTGAAACTACATCGCAAGTGTATCACTGATCCAGGTACTCAAGGCCCGGATTTAATTTTCAATCAAGCTTTGTGCTATTTAGAAAACAAAGTTCTCGTGATGGGAGGACATACCTTAACAACATATGGTTTGCCAACATTAGCCTATATATATATATATATATATATATATATATATATATATATATATATATATATATATATAATGTAATAAACTGAATTTTCTTAAATATGTGTACACAAGAATAAATACTATTAGCGTTGAATTTTTCGTAACATGATTATAAAATATTAATTATGTAATAAATTTTGTATTTTACTGATTTATATATTGTAGTATAGAAACATATTTATGGCAAGTAAGATACACAGAGGTATCCATGTTGCATCCCCCAGAGCATCCTCGGTGTAGAATTTGACAATTGACAATGTCGTTAGCACTGTTAAAGTAAAAACTGAAAATCAATGCACGATATAATATTTATCTCATAACATTATATGCATATGCATGAAATAATAATTATATATATAATACAGACTTCGTGGCTTAGTGGGGGGTGCCCTTTTCTCTCCCTTGCAACCTCTCTCCCACAGAAGAGACGTTGCGAGCCTATCCTTGTTTTATCGTTATTTCCATGGCAGGTTCTCGTCTGAACTCCAATCTCTAGTCCCCCCTCGCCAATCTTACACGAAAAACACCCGTCTAGCTGAATCCACTGAAAAATTTCCCCCACTCTATATCTGTGCCTAAATCAAAACGCGGATTCCATGAACAAAACTTCTTTCTTAGAACTGCACGCCTGTGGAACTCTGTTCCGTCTGCCTGGTTCCCACCTGACTACAACTTGGATGTCTTCAAGTCCAACGTTAACAAATTCCTAATGAACCGCCCCCTTAAGTAAACACTTCATCAAATCTCCACACTAACGTAATGTACTTGCAATAACCCTTATCCCTGAGTGGCTTCCGGGCCTTGATAAGTGGTGATCACTGTGTAAAAAAAAAATCATCTACAGGCTGTATCAAAAACTCTTCAGTGTGGTTAAACCAGCATCTTTCCCAAGCTCGGGATCGAACCAATCTAGAGTAGTTACAACCACATGTACAAGGAGACAGGCGGCACTGATAATGACATCTACAATGGTTTTATACAAATATTGACTGCGATTTCCGGAGTGCTCTGTTTGTTTCTTTACAAAGATACTTTCCTTTCGCTAAACTAGCATGAGGCGATATCTCTAACCACAGTGTTCAATCCGATGGGGGATGTTGATATAATAAGACTAATATGACTAACACGCACATATCCAAACACTTTCTCTCTCATCATTTATTAAGCACCTGGTCGTTTTCCTTGGAGGCAAGACCCTTCTTCAATCAGTACAAATTAGAAGATTCTTACAGTGCATTTCTTTGGTCTTTCATTGACGAAATCCCGCGCGAACTGAATTAACGTCTCGTCGCCTCGATGGGATACACACAAAGACAACCGATTAGAAAGAGATTGATTAAACGAATTCCATTCTCTCTGGACAGTAGGGAAAATTCTACAAGACACAGGTCTGACATCGGCACATATATTGAAGCCACAAGAAACAAAGTACGTAAAGATGGTCGTAGATAACATTGCGGATCAGTTAGTGTACCCGTTCACGCCAGATAAGGAATTATATGTATATATTATAAAAGTGAATTAGCTTAACATTTAATATGAATGCATAAATTAGGCATTATGGCTAAATATGGTTAAATATTGTTTCTGTTTACTTTGCCTCCCACCGAGGACAGAGTTAAACACCATAATCGGTTTTTACTGTGGAGAAAATGAACAAAAATAAAAAAAAATTGTCCAAGTGGTGAAAGATTTCTCCTCTACTAAGTGAGAACAAAAAATTGAAGTGAATTATCTATTCTGATACTGAACTTCAATTTTTTGTTCTGTAGTATGAGAATAGATGCTACACTTTCATCTTGGCCCGAAGTGTTTTAACATGTGTATGTTTTTAATATATGTATGTGTTTAACGTGTGTATGTTTTAACATGTGTATGTTTTAAACATGTGTATGTTTTTAACGTGTGTATGTTTTTAATATATGTATGTGTTTAACATGTGTATGTTTTTAACATATGTATGTTTTTAACGTGTGTATGGTTTAACATGTGTATGTTTTTAACGTGTGTATGTTTTTAACGTGTGTATGGTTTAACATGTGTATGTTTTTAACATGTGTATGTTTTTAACGTGTGTATGTTTTAACATGTGTATGTTTTTAACGTGTGTATGTTTTAACATGTGTATGTTTTTAACATGTGTATGTTTTTAACATGTGTATGTTTTTAACGTGTGTATGCTTTAACATGTGTATGTTTTTAACGTGTGTATGTTTTTAACGTTTGTATGTTTTTAACATGTGTATGTTTTTAACATGTGTATGTTTTTAACGTGTGTATGCTTTAACATGTGTATGTTTTAAACGTGTGTATGTTTTTAACGTGTGTATGTTAGCCCCGTGTGTATGTTTTTAACATTGTGTATGTTTTTAACATATGTATGTTTTAACGTGTGTATGGTTTAACATGTGTATGCTTTAACATGTGTATGTTTTAAACGTGTGTATGTTTTTAACATTGTGTATGTTTTTAACATATGTATGTTTTAACGTGTGTATGGTTTAACGTGTGTATGCTTTAACATGTGTATGTTTTAAACGTGTGTATGTTTTTAACGTTTGTATGTTTTTAACGTTTGTATGTTTTTAACGTGTGTATGTTTTTAACATGTGTATGTTTTTAACATTGTGTATGTTTTTAACATATGTATGTTTTAACATATGTATGTTTTAACGTGTGTATGTTTTTAACATTGTGTATGTTTTTAACATATGTATGTTTTAACGTGTGTATGGTTTAACATGTGTATGCTTTAACATGTGTATGTTTTAAACGTGTGTATGTTTTTAACGTTTGTATGTTTTTAACGTGTGTATGTTTTTAACATGTGTATGTTTTTAACATGTGTATGTTTTTAACGTGTGTATGTTTTTAACATGTGTATGTTTTTAACATGTGTATGTTTTTAACGTGTGTATGTTTTTAACATGTGTATGTTTTTAACGTTTGTATGTTTTTAACGTGTGTATGTTTTTAACATGTGTATGTTTTTAACATGTGTATGTTTTTAACGTCTGTATGTTTTTAACATGTGTATGTTTTTAACATGTGTATGTTTTTAACGTGTGTATGTTTTTAACATGTGTATGTTTTTAACGTTTGTATGTTTTTAACGTGTGTATGTTTTTAACATGTGTATGTTTTTAACATGTGTATGTTTTTAACGTGTGTATGTTTTTAACATGTGTATGTTTTTAACATGTGTATGTTTTTAACGTGTGTATGTTAGCCCCGTGTGTATGTTTTTAACGTGTGTATGTTTTTAACATGTGTATGTTTTTTACATATGTATGTTTTTACGTGTGTATGTTTTAACATGTGTATGTTTTTAATATGTGTATGTTTTTAACGTGTGTATGTTTTTAATATGTGTATGTTTTTAACGTGTGTATGTTTTTAACGTGTGTATGTTTTAACATGTGTATGTTTTTAACATGTGCATGTTTTAACATGTGTATGTTTTTAACATGTGTATGTCTTAACGTGTGTATGTTTTAAACATGTGTATGTTTTTAACATGTGTATGTTTTTAACATGTGTATGTTTTTAATATGTGTATGTTTTTAACGTGTGTATGTTTTTAACGTGTGTACGTTTTAACATGTGTATGTTTAAACATGTGTATGTTTTTAACATGTGTATGTTTTTAACGTGTGTATGTTTGTTTTTAACATGTGTATGTTTTTAACATTTGTTAGTTTTAACATGTGTATGGTTTTAACATGTGTATGTTTTAACATGTGTATGTTTTTAACGTGTGTATGTTTTTAACATGTGTATGTTTTTAACATGTGTATGTTTTTAACATGTGTATGTTTTAACATGTGTATGTTTTTAAATTGTGTATGTTTTTAATATGTGTATGTTTTCCCCGTGTGTATGTTTTAACGTGCGTATGTTTTAACATCTGTATGTTTTTAAAATGTGCATTTTTTTAACATGTGTATTTTTTAACATGTGTATGTTTTTAACATGTGTATGTTTTTAACATGTGTATGTTTTAACATGTGTATGTTTTTAACATGTGTATGTTTTAACATGTGTATGGTTTCCCCGTGTGTATGTTTTCCCCTGTGTATGTTTTCCCCGAGTGTATGTTTTTAACATGTGTATGTTTTTAACATGTGCATGTTTTTAACGTGTGTATGTTTTTAACATGTGTATGTTTTCCCCGTGTGTATGTTTTTTACATGTATATGTTTTTAATATGTGTATGTTTTTAACATGTGTATGTTTTTTACATGTGTATGTTTTTAACATGTGAATTATTTTACATGTGTATGTTTTTAACATGTGTATGTTTTTACATGTGTATGTTTTTAACATGTGTATGTTTTTTACATGTGTATGTTTTCCCCGTGTGTATATTTTTAACATGTGTATGTTTTTTATATGCGTATGTTTTTAACATGTGAATTTTTTAACATGTGCATGTTTTAACATGTGTAGAAATTTGCAAAACAAATCAGTTTAATAGTGCAAAATTGTTATTTTGCTTCAAATGTGTTGTGTTCTCTACGAGAATATTAATCCACTCGAAAAGATGTTCTACCCCCTCATCATAATAATAATGTAATTTACAATTTTGAATGTAGTTTCAGTGCCAACTATGTGGGTCGAACAACATTAAGATTGGATGGAAGAGTCCAACAACACGTACCTACCAAAATCAGAAATGTGACATACCAAACAACAGACGTAATTGCCAATACATACGGGTCTTCAATTACTGACCACCTTATAAAAAACCTCTTGTGCAACGAACTTTAGCACGAACTCTTTTACAATCTTGAGTCGTGCTCACTCATTATTTCAGTAAAAGATCTTGGAGACTGTTCACGTTCGGTTGAGAAGGCCTTCCCTCTGCAAGCAGAAGGAATGCCTCTTGGGTTTGAGCGGGATTAGTCTCTAGGATCTTCGAGTAATATAGCGTTGTATGTCAATTGCGTTCACAAATTTTTTTCCCCATACATAACGTTCTGTACATAATTTCGATTCCAATTCGTGTCTTTCCTCCTTTTTTTTTTTGTTCACTCAAATCCCTCGATACAGCTTTAATAAAGCGAGGGCGAAACTGGTCAGCTGACTCTCCCATTTTCTTTTTTCCCTTTTATTCTCTTCATCCCGTTAATTTTATTTTAAACGTGATTTTATTTTAAACGATTTTATCATGAATTTTCTTCTCCCCTCATTATTGCCTTATATATATATATATATATATATATATATATATATATATATATATATATATATATATATATATATATACTAGCTTTACCATGCCAGTCCTGACAGAATCCAGTATCTATTTAAGAAACCCGTACGTCTTTAGATAGAGTACTGTTTCCATATCTCGGGAGGTGTAGCCCGATTCACGGCTATATGCATGCGAAATGGCGTCAAGGGGTAAAGAAAACAGACTATAAAAAGAAGAAGGGCGACGATCACGGGAGAGACCTGAAACACGGAACAAAATTACCTCCGAGATCACGTGGGTGACTTCACGGCCGCAACAATGAGGAAATAAATGTCGTTGTTTCAAAGAAAAGGCCAATTGAGTTTTTTTCTATTCTTTGTCTACTTTGCGACTGAGGCCACAACGTGTTGGTCCCTGTGTAATGCCGACACATAGTGAATGCGATCTCCTGTCATTTCTACAACCGTTTTCTCAAAATAGAGATATCGTTAATCTTTCTCTACTCTGTTGTTATTGTTATGTTGATCGAGCCCCAATCTCTAATTCTCCTGTGAAACAGTCACAGAGCAAGCACTTGTCTAGCTGCAATCACTTCAAAGAACTTTTTTCTTCCTCTATGTACCTAAAACCAAACGAAACTTCTATAGACAAAGCCTTTTTCCTATAGCTTCTGTTCTGTGGAATACAATACAACAAAGCTGCTTCCAAGCTAACTACAACCTGATCATTATTAAGACTGATGTTAAGAAATACCTGTAGAGGTTTCGTCTTAAATAATCAAATTCTGCCGATATAGCTCATCGTTTCCAATCTTTATTGTTGCTGGTCTTCATTCAACTCACAATCTCATTGACTCTTATACTTGAGTAATATCCGGGATTTGATAAGTTACGTCCAATTAGAATAAAAAGAAACAAACGCTATTTACAGGTCACAACTTGACCAGCGGACAGAGCATCGTTATTGAGATGGTGGATGTCGCATCTGCTGAAATAAACAGGAAATAGATTTCCAATTTGCTTCCAACAATTTTTGCCTTTTATTGTTTGAAACAGTTTTAGGAAAGGGAGACAACTACAAAATAAAAACAAGGTTTCATCAACTCTGCTTAAATGCCGAGAATGCTTATAAGAAAATGAACTTTCCTAATTCTGTGCTGCAATTTTATTTTACTTTTTGAAATAATTTGTAAACGTTTAAGCGATCGGTGTTGTTTATCTTGGAATTTCTAGTTAAAGCAAATTTCCGGGGGGTTTTCTTTTTATTCTTTCTGTGTTATTTTGTAAATAACCTTTGTAATAATGAACACTTGCGGCATTTCTATGTGATTACTAGTCGAATTGGAAAGAGAAAATATAAATAAAAAATTGTATAGAATACTGAAATAAGAACACTTCATAAAGATGTAAAGTCACTTGGAGAAGGCAAACTTACAACACAATCAAAATCGATACTCTCAGCTAAAGCAAATGCAACTTTTTATTTAAAATGTTTGTGATGTCGAAATCAATGACAATGATATATTAAGTTGTATTTTAAAATATAAAGATGCGTAGAAATGTCTTCTAAAGAGAAATGTATTTTACCGTTCTGAAGGCGTGAAATTCGCAAAGCCAAAAACACGTACGTTGAATAGATTTCGTGATTCAATTCTTTTTTACAAAAAAAAAAAAAAAAAAAAAAAACGGTGTATTTTTCCCGACTGAGGCATATAAAGAAGTTAAGTCCAGATAGATTCGCGATTTAACCTATCACAACAAAGTAGAAAAGTTCAATAAAGTTACCAAACAGGAAGAATTAATTCAAAGATCTTATTCAATGGAATAAACCGCATAAAATCATGAGTTTCTTTCGAATCCCTGCGGTAAGATGAGCAAGGAAACATTTCCCTTAAAAAAGTTGGATTCTATCGGTCTTGTCCGAACCAAATTGAAACAGGAGCTGAAGGTTTTCGCCGAAATGTATTTTGTGCCTAATTTCACGCCTGCGTAAAACGAAACTTCCAGAAGAAGTTGAAACTTCCATGAGCCTTTGCTGTAGAACGGTTGGCAGCGCTTCTGACTAGCGCATTTCAACAGATGATTAAATGCTATCTACTGTAAAAATGGAAAACAAAATAAAGCTGTTAAATTTTAATTTCCAACGTCTTTTTCTGTTTTTTCTGAAATAGAACAGCGTCACACTTTGCACGGGAAACATTTTCAAATATTTTGTACTGGTAGTTTTTGTTTCTTAATGTCATTCATCCAGAGGAAGTCTCGAAATAAAGACAAAAAGTTGATGAACACATAATACGGCATTTTCCTTTTTATTTCTCTATTTTGTCGGAATACTATTTCCATATTTCTCATCATATATATATATATATATATATATATATATATATATATATATATATATATATATATATATATATGATAGCAACAACTCGTTCTCGTGTATTGCCATTACTTAATATATTTCTGGCTCAAATGACGCAAATATGAACGCAACTAGCAGCACGTGCCAGACGGTCACCTCTATGAACCTTCTATAGTCCAGCACATCCACTGATGACCAGGTCCAAGCTGTGGTGCCCTGAACACCTACCAGGCCAAACCCTGGAAGTTCCAGAGCCTTTATTGCCATTCACGCACATATCTGCATCAGTCCTCATTGAATATCCATTTGCCGTTTCAGGCTACAGCCAGCCTTTTTGTTATCGAGATACTCACTGATTGTAAAGTGTGTATTTCATTGCATATCAAGTAACGCCGGTACTTGAAGCATTTTATAGTGAAGGAAGACTTTGCACTAAGACAATCCCACTCTCTAAACAACTGCCACATTGAACCAGCAAGTCACCATCATTGGAAGCAGCTGTCGCCGCAGGTTTTATATAAGGGTTTTCCTTCTCATAGAGAGGTTGCCTTCACCACGACTTACGGGAGCTCCACCCACCATGCCATTTGATCCATGACTGGGACTTAGGTCGCTGGGCACCAGAGCATACTCCACACGCCGGTGGGACATGTATGCCGCAGCTGACAGGGCCGAAGCTCCCCTGGAGGTTTCTGTGAGGGTTACCTCACCCTTAGCCTTTGGTTAAAAGAACCTTGGTCCACAAGGCAGTGATGGTCCAGTTATACGGCGCAGGACACTCGCCGTTCATCATAGCCCCGTCTGCGTGGCAGTGGTCACGACGTGCACGTGGGGTTGATTTGTTTAGGAGAAGCACAGTATGATGCTAAGACATCTGTGTGCTTTTAACACACGTCAACACCAGACCTTGACCATACATATACATATATATATATACATACATGCATATATATATATACATATATATATATATAAATTTTCCTACTGTCTGTCTGTCTGTCTGTCTGTCTGTCTGTGTGACGCGGTTTATCTCAGCCTACACGCAACCCACCCAGGCAAGTTAGGTATAGAAATGAAGCTTATGACTCAGCGGATGTTTTAATAATATTTATATTCATGTTTGGTATCTGGAAATGCAGAACAATGTAAAAAATGCAAAAAAGTCACATTTTAGTGCGTTCTCAACCCTGTATCTATATACCTATATATCTGTGTCTATATGTGTCTGACAGAACTTTCTGTGCATCGTTATAGGCCTATATTTCTATAGATCTGTGTCTATGTCTATATACCTTTCTGTGGTCTATATATCTATATGCTTATAATGTCCTATGTATCTATCTATGTGTGTCTATATAACTTTCTGTGTATCTATATACCTATATATCTATATATATATATATATATATGTGTGTGTGTGTTTGTCGATGTGTCTATATATGTCTCTATCTATATATCTATATATCTATATATCTATATATCTAGGCTATATGTCTATATATCCGTGTCCATGTCTATATACCTTTCTGTGTATCTATATATCTATATGCCTATAATGTCCTATGTATGTATCTATCTATGTGTGTCTATGTGTGTGTGTATGTGTCTATGTATGTCTGTCTATCTGTCCATGTCTAATATTCAATTTCACCAACATCATTTTATTCTATAGTATTATTGTTCCAGTGATCACTATGCCTAAAAGGCAGAAAAGTTCGTTGGGTCGGAAAACGAATCAAGCTGTGAAAAAAAGAAGGCTTGAGAGAAATCGGCAGGCCACAGCTGATGCGAGGCAACAAGAGTCACCACACATCAGGGATGAAAGGCTTCAAAGAAATCGGGAGACCACTGCTAATGCGAGGCGAGGGGAATCACTACACACCAGGAGTTTATGGCGTGATCAGGACAGAAGTCCGAGCACCAGAGAAAACAACTAGACCTTGCTTACTATAAAGTATGCGCCGCTGAAAAAATCCTCTCTGGAGACCAATTGGTTTCCTACTCCAGTGTTGGATCTCTCATCATTGAAGACGGCGCAGCCTCCCCAATGGCCACAATATGCCCAAGTGGTCATGCGATTAAATGGAAAAATTAAGCTGATTAAATGGAAAAATGAAGTAAGAACAGAAAAGTTGCCCCACTCACATTCCCTGATCATCCTGATCCATTGAAACAGTTTTGGGAAGGAAATCATCCCCACTCTGCATGCTTCCTCAAGTACATTAGGCAGATAAACAATTCTCTAGCAATGGCCTGTCTCAAAGTAGATCACCCACCGGGACCACCTGGACACCATGGATGGCAACCAACAGTCACCATACAAGAAAAGGTATCCATACTGATGTGGGGGCTGCAGCCAGATGTAGGACAAGAACCCAAGTTTGCCCAGCTTTATGTCATGGACCTTGATCATGCTCAAAAAGAGAATGAAGTCGGGCTCACTCCTGTAACCCTACCAGCATTAGCTACTGTCCATGAAAAGCAGATTCTCCAGAACCTCATTGATATTCTTTAGCAGCATCTGAGAGACTGGAACCCTTCTGTCGTGACTTTAAGATGACCTGTCAGATCCTCGGCCAAGAGAATCCACAACAATTAAATCTGGTGCTTGATGAAAGAAAATGACCAATTGGAGAGCACTCAAGGAGATACAACCTAGGACTGAAAGAAATCCCAGTCCTGATGAGCGATGAGACAGTAGAAATTCTTTCGTGTTGAATACTTCCTTGCTGTTGTTGTTTCCACTGTTGTTGTTTCTTTCATGTAAATAAAAATTGTGTAAATACACTGTACTTACTCGCTTTACTTTCACAATATGCAGCCACCTGACTGCAACGGGCCTACTATATATTTTTAACTCTTTTTCAAAGTGTTTTTTACAAGTTTTATTAACTGTTTGCTCGTGTATATATATATAAATATATATATATGTGTGTGTGTGTGTGTGTGTGTGTGTGTGTGTGTGTGTGTGTGTGTGTGTGTGTGTGTGTGTGTGCGTGTGTGACGGGAGCAATACAACCATAAATTGACAAGCATCGACGGGGGTTGAAATCGATACATTTAACGTTAATATTATGACTCGAATGTATCCGATCTTGGATTTTCTTTTTTACTTGTCTCCCCACAAGGACAGAGTTAATCATCAGGTCGGTTTTTTACGTAAGGGAAACCCAGCTTCCAAAAGGGAGCGCTCTGGTCAGTAATGTATCAGTCATGAAGGATTTCTCTTCCATTAACCGAGACCAAAAAAGTCTAGTGCAGCCTCTGAAGACAGATACTACACTTTGATCTTTATATTTAATTTATTTCGTTTAAATAAAAAAAAATTACAATTAAAAAATTCCAATATAAAATTAAAACATTTAAAAAAGTAAAATCTCCAAAAGACAAAACAAATTTAGGCACAAGGCCCTATAAGATCTGGGGAGGGGAGTGTTGCAGGGTCTTTGTAACTAAAGTAAAAATGGAGTCTGTGGCGACTTTACTCTTGACTGGCAACATTTACCACAATACCTCATTCACTCTGTGGAATCTAAAGCTAACTAATGAAAACCCCAGCGTTTTTACAAAAAGGATATATATATATACAATTTCTGTATGTGTGTGTGCATTTTTTTTATTATTTTTTTTTTTATATATTAAAAAGTGTGTGTGTGTGTGTGTGTGTGTGTGTGTGTGTGTGTGTGTGTGTGTGTGTGTGTGTGTGTGTGTGTGTGTGTGTGTGTGTGTGTGAAAAAGTTCAATTCATTGGAAAAAATAAAAAGTTCTTGAATTTGGAAGAAAAATAGTTCGTGTTGGGAGTGGGAAATATAGAAAAAATGTACAAAAAATAAAATTAGTGCATTGTTAGTAAGGTCCCTCCCTAAGCTAATCTAAGTAGTTAGATCGCCTACTGTTTTCCGGGCACCGAAAACAAGCGGGGAGATCCCTAATGGGGATTGGGAAGACTTTATACCGGGTGTTGGGAGTAAAATAAATAGATTGTTAAAAACAAAAGGGGGAATATATTAGGTGGCGACCTTCGAGTAGGGGTTGATCAGGGGATGATAAAACAAAAAGATCGGGGGGTAGTGGTAGGGTAGCCTCAGAAGGTTCTCTAGTGCCAAAAAAACAATAAATCGAGGGACAGGATCTCATTTGTACCACCAGTCAAGAGTCTCTTTACTTTTTATTTGTCTAACCTAGCGGGATGGGCTCCGTAGGACCCAGTACCGCATGTGCCATGCCTATGGTGGTAACATGAATTCAAACTTGGCGCCTCGTCGGATGCACAAGCTAGCGTCATGCACCCACCTCTTGTCAAAAGCCACTCGAGGCAACCTCTTTTAATCGCATCTGATCTTTACTTTAGGCAGATGTTTAAAGTAGACTATCAGATCCCGATCCGGAACAGATATCCCTTCGCGGACTCGCTTGAGGCGTGTGATCCATATGACCATCCTCGCTACTGCTAGTATCGCTAGAAAAACCATTCTTTTCCCCCTAGGCAGCGGAGGATCAATGTTCTCCACAAAGTATGATTCGTCGAGTTCAAGCCAGCGATTGGCATCGATACGAGCCGTTACCTCGTTGACGTACCCTAGGAGGATCTTGAGCCTGCTACAGCGGAAAAAGGCATGACCGGCTGTTTCTCTCATGTCTTCGTCGCAGCGCAGGCAGTAGACCCGGGTTTCTTCATTGTAAAGGTTGAGTTCCTCAAGGAGGGGTAGTGCGTTCCGGACAAGTCGCCAGGTAAGGGAAAATTCCAAATTTGTAAGAAAGTCCCGTCCCGGCGCCCAACTCCACTGGGAGCGGACCTCCTCCAACGACATCCCCGTCCGTTTCACTAGCGATTCCTTTTTGCTACGCCCCACTAGATAAAGCCTGTTCCTAGACTGTTCGAGGACACTGGTCCCCGGCAACGCTCTAAGTGCGGACCGGCATTCGGCGTAGAATGTTTGTTCCCCCCTCGGTCTCCGCCGTGCTTCGACCGAGGGGTCAGGTGTGAGATTGGAAAATGAGCTTTCAACCGCAGTGACCCATGGAACGTCTACGTACAATGAACGGCTCAGGAAGGCCAACCTCTCCGCGTGCTTGTGACACAGGAGATCGGGCAGTCCCAAGCCTCCCTCGCTCGGATTTCAAACACAGATCTCTCTGCAAACATAATGCTTACCCTCGTTCCACAAGAGTGTGTCGAGGTGCTCCTGTAAGCTGATTCGTCGTTTTGCAGGGAGGGGAAGTACAGACAGACAGTAAAGGATGAGCGGAAAGACATATGTAGCACACGCCTCCGCCCGACCCTTCAAGGACAATTTCCTTCGAACCCAAGTCTTAACAGAGGATTTGACCTTAGCCTCTACTTCCGACCAGTTTTTCTTCAGCTGGAGACCCGGTTCGAACCACACACCAAGGATCCGGACCAGGCTGTCGGTCTAACTGAAGATGCCCGGAAGCGAATTTACTCCGGTCCAGGCACCCAACCGCAGACCCACCGACTTACTGCGATTGAAGACGGCCCCCGTAACTTCTTCATATCGAGCGAGCGCCTCGGTGACCACTTGAATGTCCGTGGGGCAAGACACGAACACGGTGACGTCATCGGAGAACGCGGAAACCCTGGCTCGTGTGCCTCCAGGGAGAGCTATCCCGCGCAGGACTGGTGTAGTCGCCTCGTCCCTTAACTTGCGAAGGAGGGGTTCCAACGCCAGGACGTACAAGAGAGGCTACAGCGGACAACCCTGTCGCACCGACCGGGAGACGGCAAAAGACTCCGACAGCTTACTGTTGATCTGCACCGCTACCGTCGGCCTGTCATACAGTACAGAGATCCACTTGCGGAAGTCCGGATTAAATTCGGCGGCCTCCAGCACAGATCTCAGGAACCTATGGTCCACCCTATCGAAAGCCTTGGACTGATCCAAACTGATCAGCGCGGCCTCGGCATCGTCTTCTGTCCCCTCTATGATCGTGCGTATCAGATGAAGATTGTCCTGAATCGATCTCCCCTTCACAGCATAGCTCTGGTCTGGTTCGATCAAGTCAGTGATGACAACCTGCAACCGATTCGCAAGAACCTTGGCCAAAATCTTTAACTCTGTGTTTAGCAGAGTCAAGGGCCTGAAATCGTCTAAATCTTCCTCCCTACCATGCCGTTGATCTTTCCTCAGCAATGTGATCACTCCCTTTGTCACCTGCCCAGGAATGGAGCCCTGAACAAACCAATGGTTGAACATATCCTTCAGAATAGGGACCAACATGGGCGAAAGCCTCAAGTAGAATTCGTAGGGTAGACCATCAAGCCCCGGGGACTTGTTGCAGCCGACCTGCTTCAACGCAGTAATGATCTCATGTTCCACGACAAGACCATCACAGCTAGCCGCTCGAGCCGCCATGAGGCGGGGCGAGTCGGCCAAATAGCTGCCAAACTCTTCGACCCTGAGTCTGGGTAGTTGGATGAAGTGCTCCGATAGATGCTTTCGAAACCCCTCGCAAATCTACCGCGTCGACACGAGGGCGTTCCCTTCCAGGTCGTTTACCTTTCGGATGTACCCGTCCGAGCCGCGCCTTAGAGCAGCCTTACGCTCAACAGCGTCAACATTAACAGCCTCGTTCGAGACTTTCATTAGCCTAGCCCTAACTATCTGGCCCTCGTACCGCTGGCTAGCCAAACGGCTGAGGTCTTGTCTAGCTAGTGCTATCTCTAGGGGGTCCCCACCCTCCAATGCCTGGGTCAGGCTATTCTCTGTACGCTGTTTGGCCTTAGCCTTATCTAGTGCTAGGCGTTGGCTGTACTTGACCGAGAAACGTCTAATCTTAGCCTTGAGACTAACCCACCACTTATGCCCGTTGGATAATCTCTGTAACCTTCAACCGGTAGTCCTCCAGCTCCAACAAGGTGCTGTTGAACTTCCAGTATCCGGCCAGTCTAGGCCTAGGGCTCAAGTTCAGACGGGACATAACTAGTTTATGGCCCGAGTGTCCTAAAAAGTGGAACGTGGGGCAAGATAGGAAATCTACATCACCTCTTCTTACTAACATCCGATCCAAGTAAGTACTTGGATAGGAAGGTGTATTAGGATGCCACGTCCACATCTCCCGCCCCGGGTGATCCAGGCGAAATCTGTCGACCAGGTCGCACGAAGCCATCAGGTCAGACAGACTGCTGTCACACCACACCGACCCGCTAGTCCTCCCGACCTTATCTATCCTGGGATCAAGGATGGCATTCCAATCACTCATTAAGACTACCCTCTCTGTATCATTTACAAAGCCCTCCACCCGTCGAAAGAAGGAAGCCCTCTCCACAGCGGAGTTGGGTGCATAAACTGCGACTATCCGAAACACACTGCTATTAACGGCAACATCGACGACAATCGCCCGCCCGTCCTCGTCCGCGTGAACAACATTCACTGACGCTGATAGGGTGCGATTTACTAGCAAGGAAATTCCACGACTATAGGTATTGCCATATGCTGAGTAAACATCGTAATCGTTCACAAGCACCTGACAATCCCCGTCATAAATAAAGTGGGTCTCCTGTATAGCGGCAATATCTACCTTGAGGGACATCAGATCTCTCAGCACGCGCTCGGCCTTGCTTCAACATCTGAGGCCCCTCACATTATAAGTAGTCAAGTTTAAAGCCATGGTCACCTACCTTATTCAGTGTCACACACGGGCCTGAAATCCTCGGGGGTGAGGACGTGGCAGGCCTGTCCAAGGCTTCCGGTCAGTAAGTCTGCAGAGGGTACTCCATTCTTGGCCACACCTCCCACGTCCAGGGGGAAAATTAGATTTAAAGCCCTGTAGAAGGATGGGTGAATATATACAGGGACTCTGCCCTTGCATTTAAAAACTAAATTGTTTAGCGAAGGATGCTCCGTGTCCACCAGCTGCTGGCTTGGGATTGCATCCTTCGCGGCGTCTATCCACGCTCAGAGGGCCTCAGTCCTGGAATCCTTGTTGACCCTAATAAATGTGGTCAACAAGGGAGCGTCCTTGAACTAGTTTGGGTCGGTGACATTATCGCCACTAACGTAAAGAATGTTTTTAGCTGTGTATAACGGACCTTCTGCTGGCCTTTCAGTTCTGTTGTTGGCTGCAGAGGGCCCGTCTCACATATCCTTCCTCCTGGAAGGAAGGGGAGTATCTTTGTTCGTTCCATGCGGATTGGTGGGGTGTGTTTTTCCTTGACTGGAAGGGGAGTGGGTGCAGGGGGAATAGGGGAGGGGATGTCGGGTGTTGGGGTGTATGTTGACGGGGGAGGTTGTTTTTTGGGGTCGTTACTCGAACTTTCTGGGGATGGATTGCGAGGTAGTGTTCTTGGGGGTTCGGGGAGGGAGGGGGGCATTGCTCTGGCTGTTTTGAGGGGTGGTATTTGGGGGACTCAGCCTCGGATGGTTGGATATTGTCTTTGGGGGTTAGGGTGTCTCCCTTGGATCTCCTGCTTTTCCTCCTCTTCGTCGTTCTCTTGCTGATTGCTGCTTCTGATGTTGTCTCCTCTGTGTCTGTGGCTGTCTCTAGACCCTCCAACGCGATATCTTCCTCAGAGTCTTGGAGCTTCCTCTTGTTTGAGGAAGAGGGCGCCTGAGTGTCCATCAGGGTGATTTCGGGTTGGGTTTTGATTGTTACTGGTTTGGGCAGATTTTTGTTGGGTCTGCCCTTCTTTGTGACCGTTGCCCAACCTTCTTCTGCTGCCGGGTTGGAATTGGCTGGGGCTGCGGCTGGGGCTGTGGCTTGTACCTCTGCTGAGGTTTTAGCGGGTATTTTGGTGGGGACTTTTCCCGGGGGGTTCGCTGGTTGCCTTTTAGGACAGTCCTTGGCCATGTGTCCCCTCAACTGGCAGTGCCAGCAGTGAGGTTTTCTCCCCTCCAGTGTCATGGTCTGCTCTCCAAACTTGAGCATGGCTGGAATGTTGTCAAAACTGTCCTTGCCCAGGACCATCCGAACTTTGTAGTCCCCAGTCAAAACGTTGCGTCGACCGCGGGCTGGGGCGACTGCCTCCACCTCACCATACTGACTCAGTGTGGCCCCGACTTGTTTTCCGGTCATGTAGCACGGGACGTTCAGTACTGAGACAGTGGTGTTCTTCCCGCCGAGGTATACTGGCTGGAGCCGAATGTTCCTGCTTCTGTGTTCAGTCCTGGTCAGTCTTTTTGCATCCTCTTCTCTGGGGAGCAGAATGTCCAACATGGCGAAACTCCTCCTGCATATATAACTTGCCGAAATGTTCAAGTCAATGAGGATTTCCACCATGGTGTCTTAGTTGACACCCGTTAAACTCCTGGTCTTGAGATCAGAGGTGATCAGGGAGAGAACTCTCTTCTCCAATTTTTCAATCTGTCCCGGAAGGGGTATGATGGTTGTTCCCTTCGTGACATCCTTGTAAGTGGAGTCGAAGAGTTCCCTATAATCATCGGGTGTCATCTGCTTCAGCTCCGGAGGGCCCCATGCCATAGTCTCGTCCTGTTTGGTGTTGGACGGACCGGGGAGGGGATCGGTTGCCGCTGCCTTTTCCTTCTGCTTCTGGCTCTGTTGTTGCTGCTGCTTGGCTCTTTTGTTTGGGGCTAACTCTGGCCAGTCCTCCTGTGGTGTCGTAGACTGGTTTTGGCCCGCCTTCTGGTTCGTTTCCTTCCTTTTGCCCGGAGATTGAGGCATGGGATTTCTCCCATCAGGCTTTATTGTCGTTGCGTTGGATTTCGGGGCTTTCGGTAGTGTCGGAGTGTTTTGAGGAGCTTTGGGCGGTGGTGCCTTATATTCCCCCCCCCCCGAGAGCCTTTAGCGATTCCAAAGTGTCCCTGAAAAGCGCTTGGGTTCTACGAGCAACTCCGTCTTCATCTTTCCCTTCGGGCATTGGATAGCTGCCCTCATGGGGAGTAGGTGGTTGGTGGCTGGAGGAGGGCTGGGAGACTGGGGGTGTCACGGGCTGTGAGCCACCATTGTTGCCTTCAGCCTCCTCGTCTCCAACTTCTCTCTGTTCATCTGTGGGGAGGCTGTCCTCGTGGGGAGCAGGAGCGGTGGGGTCTTCTCCGGCCGATGAGGATTGACGTGGAGAGGGGTTTGTTGGGAGTGGTCCCCCGGAAAGGTGC